>NC_137772.1:86031517-86493663 GCF_963455305.1 Plecotus auritus | reverse complement strand
AATCATTATATTATCAATACTAATAAATTATGTATTATCTTTGTATAATTACAGATGGAACTTTTAGTTGTGTTTTATTGTGCACTTTCAAATGAAATTTTGGTCAAAGAAATTGCTTTTGTTTCAGGAAACACAATTTATCTTTGGAGTTTTTACTGGCACTGCTCCAGGACAAAGCTACTTGTCCTAAATATATCAAATGGACCCAGAGAGAAAAAGGCATTTTTAAATTGGTAGATTCTAAAGCAGTATCCAGGTTGTGGGGGAAGCACAAAAATAAACCTGATATGAATTATGAGACCATGGGAAGAGCTCTCAGGTATGTGAAGTTTTTATAGTTTATTATGTTAAGAATATAATTTCCTAAATACTAAAAAAAATAGATAACTTCTAAAAAGTTAAAGAATTTTAAAAATGGTGAATTTTATTTATTGACGTGCTAAAACCACACTGATTATAGAATCAGTGTGCATTTAAATTGAAATCTTATTTCAATCTGGGAAAATGTTTGCCTTCCAAAAAAGATCTTCATGCAAACAACAGATATTTTATTTATAAAGGGATCAGGAAGTGTTAAATATTATCAGATATTATAAATTGACCACAGGCCAGACCTGTTTTGAGCCATTAAACTTAAATTCAGCACAAAATACAAATAGTGGTGATGTAAGAAGTTAAGTGGTGCATTTTCAAATGTAAACCTCAGGTATGATTTGTAATATCTTAGTTTCTCTGTGGTCTTATCAATTATTCTTCAAGATATACATGTATTTGAGAAAATTTTATTAAAATAGCAATGATGTGGTAACTTGATAACCTTAAACTAGAACTGTGTGTTTAATTACAGTTTTTTAACATACTTTTGCTTACTAATCCAATTTAAATTATTGACGAAATTTGAATTCTTTCTTTTTGTGCATCATTAAATTTTATATAGAAAACTGAATTAAGTTTACAGAATCAAATTTAAACTGGTAGGGACATTACAGGAAACTATGGAAGGGAAATAGTTTCTTGGGTTTGGTACTAGATTGGATTATTCCAGCAAGTTAACAGAAAGGTAGAGGAAGGAGGAAAAGTGAAGGCTAGAATAATCCATATACTTTATTAACAATTCCCTAATTAAAATTGCTTTTAGATTCAGTTGGTAATAAGGACTTTGCTCTCTGTGAGTAAATGTGTATTTTACATATAGTTAGAAAATAATGTTTTTAATTACACTACCTTATATAAAATAATTGCCCTTCATTTAGAAATTCTTTTCTCTCACTTGTTAGTTTCCAACTTTATACTTCACAATTATAAAATTTTTATTTTGGTGAATACTATTTTCATTTATATTTAATTGAATAAAATATTGATGGAATTGTCTGCTTTGAATAGGTACTATTACCAAAGGGGTATTCTGGCAAAAGTAGAAGGTCAGCGCTTGGTGTATCAGTTTAAGGAAATGCCAAAAGATCTTATTTATATAGATGATGAGGATCCGAGTTCCAGCATAGAATCTTCAGATCCATCACTGTCAGCAACAACCACTTCAAGCAGGAACCAAGCAGGCCGATCAAGAGTATCTTCAAGTCCAGAGATAAAAGGAGGAGCCACTACAGTTCTAAAACCAGGGAATTCTAAAGCTACTAAAACCAAAGATCCTGTGGAAGTTGCACAGCCATCAGAGGTTCTGAGGACAGTGCAGCCCACACAGTCTGCATATCCTACCCAGCTCTTCCGGACTGTTCATGTAGTGCAGCCAGTACACGCTGTCCCAGAAGGAGAAGCGGCCATAATTAGTTGTGTGCAAGATGAAACAATAAATTCTTCAGTTCAAAGTATTAGGTGAGAAAACTAAAATTTACCAATGTGTACTATTATGTGATGTTCCTGATCCAGAGCCATTATTTATTAAGTGGGTCTTAAAAATGATACAGATTTCAAGCTAGAATGTTTGGTCAACATATTGTATCAGACCTGATTGTATCAATGTTTCCTTTATTTTTACACTTTGATATTACTTGATATTATTCTATCAATTTAAGTCTAGTCCACTGTACCTTTTTATAACTGGATTAATTTATATGATAAGGAATCCACACATAAGAAAACCCAGAGAATGGTTTCAGATCTATTTTCAGAGTCAGAAGCTGCACAAATTCAACAAAAATGGACATATCATGAACTTTTGGAATCTATTGAGTTCCAAGATATAAACATTATTCCTTGGGAAATCCTATTATGGAACAGTTAGTTCCAAAGTTCCAACAGGTAGAAAGGCCAAGAATCTAAGGTCCTCTTTTTCAGGCTTGCAGAGTGGCAGAAGTTGGCTTAATCAAATCAAATTTGCTTCATAGTCTCAGGAAAGATATGAAACAACAGATTGACTAAGAAAACACTATCTGCTTCAGAGTGATCTTTTGCAGATATTTGGGGCTTGTCTTGGCTGATTTAGAATGGGGAAATTTTTCTGTTTCTACTGTCATGAATTTCCAGTACATAAATTATAATAAGATATAGGAGACCCTCAAAATCTAATAAAAAGTATTCTTTGATTACTTTTTTTAAATATACTTTATTGATTTTTTACAGAGAGGAAAGGAGAGGGATAGAGAGTTAGAAACATCGATGAAAGAGAAATATTGATCAGCTGCCTCCTGCACACCCCCTTCTGGGGATGTGCCCGCAACCAAGGTACATGCCCTTGACTGGAATCGAACCTGGGACCCTTCAGTTCACAGGCTGACGCTCTATCCACTGAGCCAAACCGGTGCAGGGGTCCTCAAACTTTTTAAACAGGGGGCCAGTTCACTGTCCCTCAGACCGTTGGAGGGCCAGACTATAGTTTAAAAAAAAACCTATGAACAAATTCCTATGTGCACTGCAGGCCTGGGACGAGTCGGCTGCTAAGCAGGACAGGCAGCGGCACCCGGTGGGCCAGATAAATGTCCTCGGCGGGCCGCAGTTTGAGGACGCCTCGTTAGGGCTTTGATTACTTTTATTAGTCAACTTCAGTCTTATATTCCAGAATATAAATGCTAGGTTTTTGTTCAATTGATCTTGAAGTAAGCAAACATTATCTAGGATCAAGATAGACTTAGGTGGTTCAATCTCTCTTATATGTTTTTTTTTAATATATTTTATTGATATTCCACAGAGAGGAAGGGAGAGGGATAGAGAGCTAGAAACATCGACGAGAGAGAAATATCGATCAGCCGCCTCCTGCACACTTCCCACTGGGGATGTGCCCGCAACCAAGGCACGTGCCCCTGACCGGAATCAAACCCGGGACCCCTCAGTCCGCAGGCTGACGCTCTATCCACTGAGCCAAACCGGTTTCGGCACTTTCTTTTATGTTTTATTTAAACCTTTAACATTGTGAAAATTGAATTCTTTTAAATCTTTAGTGGACTTGCAAGGAATAAAAAGATCACTTTTTTCATTTTAATTGGACAGGAATGATACATCTATAACTGGCATTAAAGAAGTAATTATTTAGCTCTCTTTTTCCTTTTAATGTTTTATTTTCCTCCAGATCCCTTTGGTTACATGTGATGACTGATTATATAATTGGAAGTATGTGGTTCCTTCCATTGGTTTCTAGGCCCTTTGTCATCATTGTATGTATTTGTATTGATAAGAAATATACAATGGCCACAGCTAATCACCGGGACCCCCTTCTTGGAGTGATTCATTGGGTTTTTTTAGCATTTGTAATCAAAGTTTCCTTTTGGATACTTTATTACTCTGAATGTCAGTTTCTCAATAAGACTCAGTACCAAACATGAGTCCATATTCTTACCTAGTATAACTTCTTTCTCTGTAATATTTATTCAAGAATTAATAGTTTGTCTTAGGATCTTTTAAATAGATTAGCCTCTAAAATTGTATAATGTGTAATGGAGCCCTCCAACTTTGTGAAATATTAGATGTGACATTGCATAATATTAATTAACTATTCTGAGTCTGTTTCCTCATCTACAAAATACATGTGGTAATGCTTAACCTTACAGTTGGTTATAACAACTAAAAGACACCTCCTAACATCTGAGTAAATACTCAACAAAAGCTAAATGTTACATAGTCATGCACCACATAACGACATTTCTGCCAATGATAGACCGCACATATGATGGTGGTCCCACCTATATATATAAAAGGCTAATATGCTAAGTGTCCCTCTGACCATCCGACTGGTCACTATGACATGCACTGACCACCAGGGGGCAGATGCTCAATGAAGGAGCTGCCATGATGTGCCGCACACTGGCCATTTACAAAGAAACAGCACTGCGGACCTGGCACCCATAAAGCAACACTCAGCTTCACCCAAGTGGGACATAGGCCCCAGTACCACCCTGGAGTGACAGCCCACCAAATCGCAGCGGACGCTGCTGAGACCCCATGGCGCAAAATGAGGCCCACAGCCCAGCCTGGAAACAGTCGTTGTGGGCACCGGGTAATGATGTCACGTAGCAACGACCGGTCTCCTCTCCCTAGCGACTAGCCTCCTTGGAGTTTCTTTAGCCCAGGAACACAACTTGCTTTATAGCCAAGTGCAAACATTTTACACTTTAACCAAATGTCTGTGAAGCATTTTCCTGAGCCTCATCTCATTTGAGTCTCACAGAAGTCCTGGAGTAGGTAGATAGGCGACTCGGTAGAATCCTATTTTCATTAGCCAGAAAACGGAGATTTAGAAGTTTAGAAACTTGATCCGACTGAAAAGAAGAAATTGGATAGGAATGATACATCTCTAACTGGCATTAAAGAAGTAATTATTTAGCTCTCTATTTCCTTTTAATGTTTTATTTTCCTCCAGATCCCAGTGGTTACATGGTAGACCTTGAAAATGACTTCAGGTTTTCTCATTGAGCAGAATATAGTCAAACACTGCTGCAGTTAAATATTTTACCCTTTATTCTCCCTGCATGATCTACAATAATAATCTGATTTGTGTTGATATTTACTGCTGTGTTGCTGACAATTACCTGAAAGAGAAGTTGGGGTGTTTCACTGGCCTGGAAAAAGTTTAGCTACATCAGAAAGCAGGTCTAATTAAGCAAGTTTATTCTGTATATAGTATAAAAGGCTAAGTTGACTCGCCCATGCACAATACATAAAAAGCTCTCGCTGGTGCCAATTGCAAGGACAGATTGTGTTTTAATCTGTCCTTGTCGATCGTGAATTTGGTTGACACTTCTATTATAGAGAAAGGGCGAATAGCGACATTAAAATACTTCTTCTAATTAATTTCCTTCCCGTGTGCATACGTCCGTGCACCAGGCCACTAGTAAGATTATAATAGAGCTGAATTTCCTGTAAGAAATGGAAGGATATGTGGTACAGGAGGAATTATTTTCTTCTGGTAGCGATATTTGAGGGATTTGGCAATATATTCCCATCTACTCGGAGCACCTCAATTTTGAGTGTAGATTATAGTCCAGGCAGACAGCCACTGACCTTTTACAGTACAGAGGAGCCTGTACCCACAATGCTACAACCCTCCCAAATCTAGCTTGATCATAATCAGAATATACTGCTGCAAGTTCTTTGTTGAGGACCTAATATCCTGTACAAGGACACAGGTCCACAGAACCTACCTTAACAAGTATTAAGTGTCACTGACACTTCAGAAAACGCTTTTTGTAGTAGTGTGGAGCCAGCCTGTACCTGTGCTTCAGAAATGTTTTCAGGTTGTAATGATGAACAGTATAGATAGGTTTTATTTTTTTCCATCAGTTCAATGTCAGAGAGAGCTTTTTGTACCAAATAGGGTCATGGAACCAAAAACAAATAGTCAAAGTCAAAATACTGAGTCATCAGTTCTACACTCTTTCCATGTTAAACAACCTCTTGTGTGCGGGTGTGTGTACCACAAATATTCTTAATCTGACCACAATAGCCAAAACCACGTTGCCATGATAATCCCCTATGTTCCTTTATCTCTTCATCTTGATTTCATATTCCTACTGATCCTCAGGCCACCCTTCACTCCCTCCTGATAGTCACTATTATAGTTATCTATGCCTTACCCAGCCAATTTCTCCTCAATATTTCCAGTCAATCCAGCCTACCTCTCTGTTCATGGAGTAGCATTGACAGTTTCAGTGCTCTATTTCTGACTCTGTTGGAAAGAAGTAGGGGAAGGGTTTGTGGGACATTATTTATACAGTCTCAGTTGTGTTCAGTAATGTCCTAGGTCTTCACATTATTTCACCACTCACTCACCCAGAGCAATTTCCAGTCCTGTAAGCTCCACTCATGGTAAGTGCCCCATACAGATGTACCATTTTATCTATGATGCCATATTTTCACTGTACCCTTCTATGTTCAGATACACAAATACTTACATTGTGTTCAGTTGCCTATAGTATTCAGTATAGTAATATGCAGTATATATGTTTGTAGCCTAGGAGGAATAGGCTATACCGAAAGCCCTAAGTATATAGTAGACTGCACCATCTAGATTTATGTCAGCAATTTTCAACCTTTTTCATCTCATGGCAAACATAAACTAATTACTAAAATTCTTCAGCACACCAAAAAATATATTTATGCTGATCTGACAAAAAAAAAAATAATTACTTGCCCTTTTTGCTCCAAAGTGACTTTAGAAAAAAACACACCAGCCCTAACCGGTTTGGCTCAGTGGATAGAGCATCGGCCTGCGGACTCAAGGGTCCCAGGTTCGATTCTGGTCAAGGGCATATACCTTGGTTGCGGGCACATATCCGGTGGGGAGTGTGCAGGAGCAGCTGATCGATGTTTCTCTCTCATCGATGTTTCTAACTCTCTATCCCTCTCCCTTCCTCTCTGTAAAAAATCAATAAAATATATTTTAAAAAAAACAAAACGCACACACACACACACACACACACACACACACACACACACCAGGTACTTGTACTGGTATATAAAGATATCTGGTACCAAGAATTAACAAATTGGACACAACCTTATTATGCAACGTGACCAGTAAGATGCAACTATAAACCGTTCAGCCTGGCTCAGTGGTTGAGTGTGGACCTACGAACCAGGAGGTCACGGGTCTACTCCTGGTCAGGGCACATGCGTGGATTGCAGGAGGCAGCCGATCAATGATTCTCTCTCATTGTTGATGTTTCTCTCTCTCCCTCTCTCTCTTCTCTGAAATCGTGTGTGTGTGTGTGTATTTAAAGATGCAACTCTATTATATGACATATATATTTATGGTTCAAGACAGGGCATTCACACCAGATATAGCTATTGTTGTGTTGGCTGTTGTCATTTTTTAAATTTGATAATCTAAGGGAAAGGAGGTCAGTGCCCCTGATTAAATAGCCAAGTATTGCATGTCTTAAAAACTCTTGTGGGCTCTGGCTGGGTAGCTTACCTGGTTAGAATGTTGTCCTGATATGCCAAGTTTGCAGGTTTGATCTCTGCTCAGGGCACATACAAGAAGCAAACAATGAATGTGTAAATAAGTGGAACAACAAATCGATGTTTCTTTCTCTCTTCTTTCCTCTCTCTAAAATCAATCAATAAATAAAAAAATTAAAAAGTTATTGTGGCACACCATAGCACATCAGTTGAAAATCATTGATTTATGTAAATGCAATCTATGATGTTCACATGACAACATTGACTAATGATGCATTTCTCAGAATGTATCCCTGTCAAGTTTGATGAATTTTAAAATACCAGTATCTATCCGCTGGTTACAAGAAGCTTAGATTTTCAAAAAGTAGTTAACTATAATATAACCTGTTTATTTTTATTTTTTATCTTTACTATTGAAATTATTACATATGTTCCCCTTTCTCCCCCATCGACCCCTTTTATCTTGCACCCACCCCCACCCCCACCTCTGCCTCAGGCCTTCACCACATTATTGTTTTTTTTTAATAATATAATTTCACCAGACACAACTGACAGCTTAATAATTAACAAAGAAAAATATTAGAAATTCTGTGGTTGAGAAAAGGTGCATAATATTTTATCCTTTAATCGCTGAATTTTTTATTAGTGAAAATTGTTTTAGAATTTGTCTAAATAAACCAATATATTTACATGGTAGATAAGTATATTTTCTGACAGATGGCAGTCAGGTATTTCAATAAAGGAACATTTTTTCCTAATTTGAACAAAGTCTAGTATTAGTCCTGATTAGCAATGGAAAATTCAAGTACATTATTACTTGTGCACACCCAAGAGAGGGAAGGAGGAAGGGAAGAGGTGTGTATTAAAATGTTGTAACTGTTCACAGCCATCCTATATAATAAAGAGGTAATATGCAAATTAACCCTCACGCCCTCACAAGATGGCTGCCTATGACCAGGCCAGCAGGGGGGTTAGTGAGGGATGACCAAACGACTGAACAAGCAGGCTGTGTGGGGCAACCAGGCCAGCAGCGGGGGGGGGGGGGGGGGGGGGCAGTTGGGGACAACCAGGCTGGCAGGGGGGCAGTTGGCAGTAAGAAGCGACCAGGCCGGTGCGGGGGGGACAGTTAGGGGCGACCAGGCCGGCAGGGGGGGCAGTTGGGGGTGACCAGGCTGGCAGGGGGGTGCAGTTGGAGACTACCAGGCCGGCAAGGGGGGGGGCAGTTGGGGGTGACTAGGCCAGTGGGGGTGGGCAGTTGGGGGCAACCAGGTCGGCAGGGGGGCAGTAAGGGGTGACCAGGCTGGCGTGGGAGGGAGCAGTTGGGGGCGACCTGGCCGGCATGCAGAGGCAGTGAGGGTGATCAGGCCGGTAGGGGTGAGCAGTTAGGAGTGACCAGGCAGGCAGGCAGGCAGGTGAGCGATTAGGAGCCAGCTGTCCAGGATTGTGAGAGGGATGTCCAACTGCTGGCAGTCGGACATCCCCTGAGGGTCCCGGATTGGAGAGGGTTCAGGCTGGGCTGAGGGGACCCCCACTGTGCTCGAATTTCATGCACTGGGCCTCTAGTAATAGATAAAATAGTAAATATTCATCTTTAGCTGAAGCTATTCAAGGACCTAGGAAATGACAGTGTGTTGAATGGTCAAGCACATAGGCTATGCATTCGGATGGCTTTTTATCTAACTGGTCACCTTAGACAAACTATTCAATCTCTGTGCATTAATTTTTCCATATGTAAAATGAGATAGTACTTACAGAGCTGCAAGGCTATACATATTTATAGACACAACTGGTATGCTTACTATATGCCAAGTACTATTTTATCAATATGTACATGTACATAAACTCTTAATATGGGAAACCTTAAAAAAGTGGTATCTAACTATAGGGTCAGGTACCATACACAGGCTCAGATTTCACACAAGCTATCCTGATTCAGGTGGACAGGAGGAGAAGGGAGGCACAGTGCATTTTGGAAAAGTTTCCTGGCTCCCAAAGTTATTCTATATCCTTCTAACTCATCCCTGCCTGCCCAACAATATTAGTACATCTAGCCTTGATTCTTCGCCACACCCTCCCCACCTATTAAATATTCATTACCCAACTTACATTCTCTTCTATCTCTGTTCTTCACAAGAGCTGCTAATATCCTGCTGTAGACTGATCCTGACCATGGTGACTTTGGTGGCAATCTGAACTTGGGAATCAGTCATCTTACCTGTGTGGGTGGGGTCTAAGTCACCCTGTGTCTTTCCACTTCCTTTGAACTTCTGAGTTGCACTGAGTCTTCTTTTCACCTTTCTACCTAGCACATTTGTTTTTTACTCCACAATTTCATTTCTCACATATGTGGCAGGCCACATGTCTATAATTTACTAAAATTTACCTGTAATAATCTGGCGATTGTTAACTATTTATTAAGCCTTGGGTTATTTAATTTTATCTAATGGTATGCCTGGGTATCTGCAGAGTCTGGCATGATGTTAGTTATGTTGTGATGAAAATATGGGATGTAGCATTTTTGTCAAAATGACTTGTCAATGTTTTAAATGATGTAGAATATGGTAATTTTCTCACTTTTATTCCTTAATCTCTATAGGACTATACAGGCTCCAACCCAAGTTCCAGTGGTGGTGTCTCCTGGGAATCAGCATTTGCATACAGTAACACTCCAGACAGTGCCAATCACAACAGTTATAGCCAGCACAGATCCATCATCAGGTGCTGGGTCTCAGAAATTTATTTTACAAGCCATTCCATCATCACAGCCCATGACAGTACTGAAAGAAAATGTTGTGTTACAGTCTCAGAAGCCAGGCTCTCCTCCTTCGATTGTCTTGAGTCCTGCCCATGTACAGCAGGTTCTTACTAGTAATGTCCAGTCCATTTGCAATGGAACCGTCAGCGTGGCTTCATCTCCATCCTTCAGTGCTACTACACCTGTGGTGACATTTTCTCCTCGCAGTTCACAGCTGGTTGCCCACCCACCTGGCACTGTAATCACTTCAGTTATCAAAGCTCAAGACACAAAAACTGTTACCCAGGAAGTAGAGAAAAAGGAGGTCGAAGATGATTCGAAAGAAGACACTGAGGAAACTGAGCAACAGCCACAGCCTTACGTGATGGTGGTTTCCAATTCCAATGAACTTACTTCTCAGGTAGCTATGAAACAAAATGAACTGATGGAACCCAACTCTTTTTAATTAAAATTCCAAAAGAATTATGGATGATTGTTTTTTAATTTAACATTTCAAATTGAATGCAAACTATCTGATTCTAAGACAAAATTATAAAGATGTTCCTTTTTGTAGTTTTTAAAAATAATAAGAGTTAGTCTTGACTTTGTTAGATGAGGGAGGAAAACCAAAGTGTTTCTCTTTGTTTGCCAAATGTTTCCGAATTCAGTTGTGAAGGAACAGGCATTTTATACTATGAAGACATTATTTTGAGATTTTTTTTTCCAGTTGCTATATCTTAAGCATTTTTAAAGTTGCTTTTAAAATTTTACAATGTCTGATCTTTTCTGATTCTGTTGTAAATACAGTACTTAAATAGAAGACAACAGGAAACTTATATAGGAACTATTTTCATTCCAGTTGTGTAAGTTAAGTCTTGACTCTTTCAACTGCAAGACACCTATCTTATGCTTTGTTAAAATTATGATTTCACTAGATTGACTTTTAGTTGGCTGCACAGTATATTGAACTATGAATGTAAAATATAACATTAAAATTGAAATATGCCCATGCTGATGACTGAACCTGTTTCAGAAGCAGGGTAGTATGAAAGCATCAATCTAAGAGTGGCTCTCCTAACCTTGGGCAAGTTTTGTAACCTTGGGCAAGCCACTGTTCTTTCTGGGCTTCAGTTCTCTCATGAAAGTAAGGAATACATTTGGATTAGACTAGATGATCTTCAATTTCCTTTATAGTTCTAAATTTATGATTCCAACTCCTATATTTTAGAATTATATCAATTAAAACATCAGCTTATTTCCTAATGTAAATATAGCAAAAATATTGCAGAAAAATAAATGGCCCTAGAAATTAAAATTCTATCTGTAAGATTGCTATGAACCTGAATTCTTCATTAACTCTTTGGGCCTCTGTGCACTGTGGCCCATTAGCAAACGTACATTGCTAAGTGCTGATACACTGCTGTTCTGAGAGAGTCAAGGCTCAGAAAACAATCAAGCCTTGGGTTAATCTGTTTGAATGGTCAGTTGCTATAAAAGCACAATTGCTTTCTATTTTGGATTTTTTTAAAAATGAGTAGGGGGGAATTGCATACAAAGATAATATATATATGTATATCCACGTTTCTGAAATAAATTTCAGATTACTTTTCAACTGTAAATAATGTACATTTAATTTCACAAGAAAAATTGTTTTCTGCCTATTTTCTAGTATAGGAAAGATAAATTTTTGTAGATGAAAAAATCATTTTCTTTAGAGGTCTAATGTTAATGTTTTCATATTACAGAGTAACTTTGTATTTAAACAAAAATTTAAATTTTGGAATCCTCTGAACATTTTTGTATCTACAATTGGTTTATTATTAAATAAATCATATAAAAATTCTCGTGTTTTCAAGCAAAAGTTTCTTTAGAACAAGTATACAGAAAATGTTGCTAGTATTTATAGTGTTAGTAAATGCTTATGTAACAAACTCCATTAGTCAGAATTGCAGAATGTCATCCTCTCATTTTTCCTTTCTTCCATGCCAAATGGCAGTTTCCAGACATCACACAATGGATTACAAAGCTCCAGAAATTAGAAAACAATAAAATGTTCTCAGCAATAATATTCAACATAATTTTAAAAACAAGTTTCCTAATTTCTAGTTAGAAATTAGATGTTAATTAACAAAACAGAATACAAGAAACAGAAAATATAGGAAAATTACAATTTCAATCCTATACCTCTATATCCAGAAGTTACTTTCACTTATGGATTTTCTCATGCCAGGTAATATTCTTCCAAAATATCATTTGAAAAGGAGCATTCTTATCTCTGAAGATGGAAAGACACTGAGAAGGATCTCAATGAACAAGCCTTTCTGAGTTTCCCCAGTTTACTACCCTTCGCTCATGCCCTTTTCTTCTTTTTCCCCACAATTTTCCACTCTTCATCAAACTTAGTATAAAAACACTCATGCTTGCTGAAACCGGTTTGGCTTGGTGGATAGAGCGTCGGCTTGCGGACTGAAGGTCCCAGGTTCGATTCCGGTCAAGGGCATGTACCTTGGTTGTGGGCACATCCCCAGTGGCAGGTGTGCAGGGGGCAGCTGATCGATGTTTCTAACTCTATCCCTCTCCCTTCCTCTCTGTAAAAAATCAATAAAATATATTTAAAAAAACACACACACAAAAAAACCACTCATGCTTAACCATTTCTTTGAGTCTTCATTTCCTTATGAAGGCTCCCATGTCACATAAAACTTGTATTAAATAAATTTGCATGCTTTTCATCTTTAATCTGTTTTTATCAATTTGATTTTTAGGCCCAGTTAGGGTCACTAAGAAGGGTGAGCAATAAAAATTAAAAAAAAAATTTAAAAAATTATAAAAAAATAAAATATTAAATCTAAAAAAAAAAAAAAGAAGAGTGAGCAAAGTTTTTTCCTCCCCTGGAACTCTCTCTAGGCATGCATCCCTTAACATAATCTCATCATACTGAACTCCGGAATAGGGGCATAGCTCTCATTCAGTACTTGGCCTTTGAAAATCAAATCATTGATTCAATATGTATTTATTAAGGAGAAGCACTTGTGATGTTACTGTCTCTATCCTTAATCTATAATCCTGCTGCTTTCCTCACTCTCCATTCTTTAACCCTCTTTAATATTGCATTTGCCCTTCCTATTACCCTCAAATTACTGTTGCAAAGATCTCTAATTAGTAATCAATTTCCATATTGGCAGATTTCTGTCCTCTTCCTTGATCTCTCTAGCATTTGACAACCTTTTATAACTCACTCTTCTTGAGACTCTCTATTGTCTTCACCTTAGTACCCAACTCTTTCCTGTCCTCCTCCTGCCTTCATACTGTGTTCCTCTTGGGTTTCTTGAGAGACATTTTCAAAGGTTGGAGCTCCCTTTAATTTTAATGAGTGGTCATTGTTCTTCTCATTCTCTTTGCTTCACTTTGTCCCCTCCAGTCTATTCTCCTCAATGCAACAAGAGTGCCGTTCCCAGAATACCCTGAGCAGCCATCTCTTCACAGTTTATTGGCTAGATTGGTCATATACCCCTTAAACCAATCGCTGGCCAAAGAAAGGATTATCATAAATGACTTAGTCATGTGTTGGGAAGATGGATAGCAAACAAAATTGGGGCTCCATCCTAAGGAATAAGGGTGGAATGATACAATCTATTATCACCCATACACATCATTCTATATTTACTGGTACACTTTCAAAAATGTTCATGCCTATGGTAAACATGTATTTCCCAAAGAGAGATCAGCCAAAGGCTCAATTACTTGATCCATTTTCATGACTAGGATCGACAAGGTGATATGCAAGTCCTCTTTTTCAAATTAGCCATGGCTCCCTAGTTTATTGTCCTGCACAACCACATCTATCTAGTATGAGCACTAGGAAGAATACTTTCCAAGTCTTCTCAGCTTTAGATTACACTACTTGATGGTGTAAATTTGATGCCCTGTCTCAGGGTCCCCATTTTCCCAGAATTGCATCCTTAGTGCCTTCCATTCTGCCTCTTCCACCTGGCTTATTATACTACCAGTTTAGGTTCTTGGTCATTAACAACTAGAGGCCCGGTGCATGAAAATTCAGCCCTCAGCCCGGCCTGCCTCCTCTCATAGTCCGGGAACACTCAGGGGCAGGAGGCGACCCGGCAATCAGGTGAAGGCGACGCCCCCATCACACCTCTGCTGCTGCCACTGCGGGCAGCGCAAGCCTTGGCCAGCCCTGGTTACCTGAGCCTTGGGCAGTCCTGGGTGGCTGGGCAGCTGCCATCTGAGGCTTGCCTGTGCCTCGGGCTGGCCCTGGACGGCTGGGGCGCTGAGGGGACTGGGGGACTCCAGAGGCAGGTGCGCAGAGTGGCCGGGCCCACCTGGGGCAGGCCCAGCCTTGATGCACGCCTGCCGCTCGGGTGGGGCTGAGGGGACTGGGCGCCGCCATCTTTGAGGGTATGGCAGTTAATTAGCATATTCCCTCCTTATTGGCTGTGGGCGCCGACATCTTTGAGGGTATGGCAGTCAATTAGCATATTCCCTCCTTATTGGCTATGGGCGGGGCAATTAGCATATTCCCTCCTTATTGGCTGTGGGCGCCGCCATCTTTGCAACGGCGTGAGGGTCAATTAGCATATTCACTCTTTATTAGATAGGATAGTGATGGATTCTGGTTTTCAGCATAAAAGATTTCATTAGAATACTGTATAGCTCACAGAATAGACAAGAGGACTAGAGAATCAGGGTCAATATGAGTCACAAAGCTAGAATCAATTGCAAAACTACACTGCACAACTGGTCTGGTGAGGAAATTGTAGCCAGTCTTGTCAAGCATTAAATACTGACTTTTAGCCCTGGCCAGTGTGACTCGGTTGGGCATCATCCTGTGCACGGAGAGGTTGCTGGTTTGATTCTAGGTCAGAACACATGCCCAGGTTTGGGGTTTGATTCCCAGTGGGGGGGCATGCAAGAGGCAGCTGATTGATTCTGCTCTCACATAGATGTTTCTTCTCCCTCTCTAAAAAAAACAAACTATTCTTCAAAAATAAATGAATACTGAGTTTTGTACCTCTTTCTCTACTACAACAGAAATTTTATTTTTACATAGAATTAACCACAGTCATTTTTAATGCATTGTGTCAATTAGCTACTAATTTATGTGATTGGCAGAATCTAGGTCAAGTGTCCAGGCCTTTAACTCCAAGGGAAGTTGATAAAGAGAATTCAACTTCTCAACTAGTTTGGCTTTTTAGTTTCTATAGAAGAAGATGCTGCAGTGAGAACTAAACTTTAGGGAATTTCCCCCCAACATTGAAGGGGACTTAGATTCTTTGCTGCCTAAGAAGAATGATCAGTCTCCTCTGTAAGGGCAAATCCAGATTTTTGGGACCTGAATTTACAAAATTTGGTGGTTGGGTGGGTAAGGGGGACTTATTTAGGAAAAGCACAAAATTAGAATACCAAATTAGAGGGTTTGAATCAGTTTATGCAAATGAACAGCTCTAAGGCTGTAATTCTCAACTCCCTGTGCTCTATTTTCCAGACCTTTGCGTTTGCTGTTACTCTGCTTGGCACAGTTTATTTCATTCTATTTGGCTAACTCCTACCTGTTCCTCAGGCCTCAGCCTAGACATTACTTCCTCCGAGAGCTTTCTCTGAGCTCTTAAAACCTTGCCACTGCTGTCATGAGCCTTTTAATTTCTCCCATTTGGGCATATATGACAGTAAATAATTGCCTGCTGATATGTGTCATTCCAAAACTAGATTATAACGAGCAAATGTTGTACTCATTTTAGTGCCCTCAATCCCAAGTGTAATATCTGTATGTAGTATGCACTCAATACTCATTAAATATGCAACTATACTACATACTAGAGGCCCGGTGCACGAATTTGTGCATGGATGGGGTCTGGCTGGCCCACCCCGATCGGGCCCAGCTGGCCAGGGGAAGGGGACATAGGAGGTTGGCTGGCCGGCCCCACCCTCTGGTTGAACTCCGGTCGAGGGGACAATTTGCATATTAGCCTTTTATTATATAGGACTAGAGGCCCGATGCATGAAGATTCATGCAAGAATGGGCATTCCCTCCCCTGGCTGCCAGCACTGCCTTCGCTCTGGCTGGAACAGCCTTTCCGCTCCGGCCCAGAGCCGCCTTTCTGCCTTCCCACACCCAGAGGCCCAGAGCGGCTGGGGTGGTGTGGAATGCCTGCGTCCCAACCCACCCCTGGCTGCTCGGCACTTGCGTATGCAAATTAACCCACCATCTTTGTTGGGTTAATTTGCATAATCACTCCTGATTGGCTGGTGGGCGTCGAAAAGGTACGGTCAATTAGCATGTTACTCCTTCATTAGGTAGATTCTCTTTGCCTATTTTCATGCTCATGTTCTCATATTGCTAAATACTATCTGTATGCTGATGATTATCAACTTTTACTCAGCATTGAACTTGTTTTAAAAATGTCTTTATAGAGCTATAATTGACATACAATAAACTACACATATTTAAAGAGTACAAACTCATGAAATCACTATACTCAAGCAGTGAAGCTATCCATATATTTGGTGAGTCTTACCCTAAAAGTTTCCTTGTACCCCTTTGTAACCACTCCCTTCTTGCTGTTCCTCCCTGCTCTTGGCCCATTCCACCCCTCAGACAACTACTGATCTGCTTTCTGTCACTATATATTAGTTTGCACCTTCTAGGATTTTATGTACATGGAATTAAATAGTATGTACTATGTTTTAAAAATATATTTTATTGATTTTTTTACGGAGAGGAAGGGAGAGGGATAGAGAGTTAGAAACATTGATGGGAGAGAAACATCTATCAGCTGCCTCCTGCACACCCCTTACTGGGGATGTGCCCACAACCAATGTACATACCCCTGACAGGAATCGAACCTGGGACCCTTCAGTCCGCAGGCCAATGCTCTATCCACTGAGCCAAACCAGTCAGGGCAGGATGTACTATTTTTATCTGTCTTCTTTCACTATCATAATTATTTTGATATTCATCTATGTTGTAGTGTACATGATTCCTTTTATTGCTGAGTAATATTCCATTACATGGATATACTGTGTTTTTCTATTCACTTGTTGAAGGGACATTTCGATTGTTTCTCATTTTCAGCTATTAGATTAAAGCTGCTATAAATATTTCTGTACAAATCTTTATATGGACATGTATTTTCATATCTCTTGGGTAAATACCTTGGAGTGGTCTGGCTGTGTCATGATATATCATTTTACATTCCCACCAGGAGTGCATGCTTCTTCCAGATGCTCCTTATATCTCCAACATGTCAGTCTTAATTTGCATTTATCTAATGACTGATTTTGAGTACCTTTTCATGTGTTTCTTTTCTGATCCATATATCTTCTTTGATGAAGTGACTGTTAAATTTTTTTTGCCCTTCTAAAAAATTCTGTTATTTTTTTATTACTGAGTTTTGAGAAGTCTATAAATCCTGGACACAGGTGTTACTGATTCTAAGTTGTGTGCCTGACCTTCAAAAAGCTAAAACTCAAAACATCAATTTGGAATAAGGAGAGGTTTATTGATCATGTAGGCACCAACTAAGAAGATGGGACATCTAGTCCTCAAATCCATATTAAGAAAGTACAGAGTCCAGGCTCCTTTTATGTTAAGGGAAGGGGAAATAGGAGAGCTGTTGTAAAAACTCAAGCCCCAAGCAGAATTCCTCTAATGATTAGCATGTCTAAAGCAGAAGCTGTTAGCCTGAAGGTCATGGGAACTTAAACAAGATGGACTCAGAGAGACCAAGCATTTCACTCTGTTACACAAACTCCTCAGATGTGATTCACAAATATTTTCAAAGTAAAAAACTTTTAAAATTTTGGTAAAGTCTAATTTATCAACTTCTTTTATGATCATCCAAGACTTGGCTTTTGGTGTCATGTCTATGAAATCTTTACTTAATCCAAGGTCACAGCAATTTTCTTTCCTCCAGAAGTTTTATAGTTTTGAGTTTTACATTTAGATCCAAGATCCATTTTGAGTTCATTTTTGTATGGTGCAGGGTATGTTTGAAGTTCACTTTCTTACTTTTGTATATCCAAAATCTAAAAAGAGTATCCTTTCTACCTGGAATTACCTTTGGACTTTTGTTGAAAATCAGTTGTCCATACATGTATGGGTCTGTTTATGGACTCTGTTCTATTGATTTGCCTATCTTTGTGCCAATACAGAAGGTTGATGTGTTGAAATCAGGTAGTGTTAGTTACCTAAATTTGTTCTTTTACAAAGTTGATTTGGCTATTCTAAATTTTTGGCATTTTCATTTGAATTTCAGAATCTGTTTTTTTCAACTTCTACAATGAAAAAAACCTCAATTTTGCATGGGATCATGTTGAATCTATAAACCAATTTGGGAAGAACCAACATGAGTTGGTGTTTGGACTCATGAACATAAAGTGTCTCTCCATTTAAGTGTTCTTTAATTTCTCTAATCAATGTTTTGTAAGTCTCAAGGTATACTTTGTGCAATGCTGTGTCAGATTTATTTTTCAGTACGTAACATTTTTTATGCTCCTGTAAATGTCACATTTTTAAAAATTTCAAATGGATTGTTTGATTTTCTTTCTTTTAATTTTTCTCTCCTATTTTATTGAAGCATAAAGTACACAAATCTTAAGTGTAAAACTTGATAAAATTTTACATCTGAACATACTGGTATAAGTACCACCCAAGCATCCAAGAAGGTTCCCTCATATCCCTTTCCACCTAAATCATCCTCTGATGCCCCTCAAAGTACTTTAAAAAGAAAAATTGCCCAGCTGGTGTGGCTCGGTTGTTGAGCAATGACCTATGAACCAGGAGGTCATGGTTAAATTCCCAATCAGGGCACATGCCCACGTTTCAGGCTTGATCCCCAGTGGGGGCTGTGCAGGAGGCAGCTGATCAATGAGTCTCTCATCACTGATGTTTCTCTCTCTTCCTTTCCCTTCCTCTTTGAAATCAATACAAATATATTTAAAAAAAAAAAAGGAAAAAGGAAGCCCGGGAGATAGCACCAGAAGATAAAGCTATTCAGGTAGGATTGCTGAAAGTCAAAAGATAAAGGCACAGAAAGATAAAGAGAAGTCAGCATATGAAAAAAATGTTTGCTTAATAAGGAGTTCAGTGATGCTTAAATATTACACATTGATGTATATAAGCAATAAGAAAATTTAAGGGGTTTTGTCTATTATTTAGGATCCCTACTGTTTCCTATTTACTTCAGTTCCCCATTGTTTTACAGTTTATGAATACTGATATTGGTTCACTCTTAATAAAAGTTATACAAAGTACAAAAATTTTTTTTAAAAAAATGAGGATATTGTAAGGAGCCTCTGGGACAACTTTAAGTGTACCAACATTCACATTATGGGGTACCAGAAGGAGAAGAGAGAGCAAGCAAGAAATTGAAAACCTATTTGGAAAAATAATGACAAAAAGCTTCCCTAACCTGGTTAAGGAAATACACATATAAGTCCAGGAAGCATAGAGTCCCAAAAAAGATGAACCCAAAGAGGCCCACACCAAGTGACATCATATTTAAAATGCAAGAAGGTGGGTGGGAAGTGATCAACCAAAGAACTTGTATGAATATATGCATAACCCATGGACACAGACAATAGGTTGGTGAAGGCCTGGCATTGGGGTAGTCTAGAAGTGGTACATATGTAATACTTTCAACAATAAAGATTTTAAAAAATTAAAACAAAACATCATCTCCCCAAAACCCTGGACTCATCCTTAACTCTTCTATTTGTCTCACACACCATATCTAATCTACTATTAAAACCTGCTAGTTCTAACTTCAAAAGAAAATTTAATTAATTAAAAATAAATAAAATCAAG
This sequence comes from Plecotus auritus, assembly GCF_963455305.1. Classification (NCBI taxonomy): domain Eukaryota; kingdom Metazoa; phylum Chordata; class Mammalia; order Chiroptera; family Vespertilionidae; genus Plecotus; species Plecotus auritus. The sequence continues at coordinate 86,473,756 of NC_137772.1, read as the reverse complement.
AAGTTAAAGACAAAGAGAGAATCTTAAAAGCAGCAAGAGAAAAGCAGTTAGTTACCTACAAGGGAGCTCCAGTTAGGGGTGACCAGGACGGCAGGGGTGGGCAGTTAGGGGCAATCAGGCCAGCAGGGGAGCAGTTAGGCGTCAATCAATCTGGGGACATCCCTTGAGGGGTCCCAGATTGGAGAGGGTGCAGGCTGGGCTGAGGGACACCCTCCCCATCCCCCCATGCACGAATTTCGTGCACCGGGCCTCTAGTTGAGAAATAAAAAATATTTAAAATGAATTTAATGGGGGACATGGCAAATGATGGTGTTTTTTAATAAGACAGAATCAATTGGATATCCGTGTGTGTGTGTGTGTGTGTGTTGGGAAATAAACCTTGATTTCAACTTCCTACCTTTCACAAAAATTAATTTGAGGTAAATCAGACCTGGATATGCATGGTAAAATAATAAAGCATCTAGAAGAAAACAGAATTTTCTTCATGGCCTTGGCATAGGCAAAGCTTTATTATCCGTGATACAAAGAGCATTAATTATAAAAGATCAACAAATCCAGAAAGTTTTAACTTAAATATTTCTGTAATTGTTACCTTCCTCTTCATCCTTACAACCACTGAGCTATTTATGAGTCACTTTGGCCTGTTTTAGAGTCCAGAACAAGCGACCCCAAGATGTGTGGCAGTGGTATGCAGATTACTTTGAGGTGAAAGCAATTTTAGCTTCAGGATCAAGAGAAAATTCTGCCCTCTTCCCCCAAGTACCTAGAAGAATTTGAATAAGAGGCCTTGCTCATGAGAGATTATCAGAGATAACTTCTATTGACCTACCTACTATATCAGAGATAACTTTTGACCTATCTAGTATAGGTCAGGGCAACCTACTAATTACTGAATGTCTTCTTTTATCATCCTGCAATGACCTTTTGAAGTCCCCAAGGCACCTTATTTCATCCCTAGCTCAGGATGTCTTATATACCTCAATCCTCCTTTCTATCTCTGAATCTGTCAGGTATGCATGGTCTCTGTCTCTCATGTATGTGGTGTTCCCATGCACATAATGTTAAATTTGACTTTCTCTTGTCAATCTGCCTCCTGTTAATTTGATTTGGCCAGCCAAAAGAACTAGAGGAAAGAAAGGGGCATTTTCCTCCCTTTCCCACCCCTGTAAAACAGCAGTGGTCTCCCAACAGCTGTTCTCATTTTCCCTTTAATCATACTCCCCCCCCCCCCACCGCCTCCTGGGCGGCGGTGGGGCAGAGGGAACCCCTTTAATCATTCTTCTAAAAAAAGTTTTTTATTGATTCCGGAGAGGAAGGGAGAGAGAGATAGAAACATCAATGATAAAAGAGAATTATCCCTGGACTGCCTCCTGCAGGCCCCCTACTGGGGATCGAACTCAACTGGGGATTGAGCCAGCAACTACCCCCACCTGAAACAGAGTTCACATAGTTTATAACACAAATCCTATTCTGGATTACCTTTTCCAATTCCATCATCAACTAATTCTAATTCATCTTTTGAGGCTCATAGGATTCCACATCTTTGAGAAATCCATTCCTATACCTAATATTCCCCTAAGTGACCCACCTTGCTATCACGACTATTTCCCTTCTTTCATTTTACCATTTAGAACAGCATTGGTTTAAGTTTGTGGAGCGCATTAACGTTTTTGAATTCCAAGGCTTAGTTTAGATTTTGGGTGTACTAACCCTCACGTTCATTTACTTGTTTATCTCTACTGGCTGAGCCGCTTACTCCCACTCCCTCTTGCTCCTCCCACCCCTGACAGGAGTACTTGCTGGAAGCTTCTTCTACCTGATTTGCCAGGGACAAACTCCGGGGAGGGAAAGCCTAACTGACTAGGTTGGAAAGTAAAGCAGCACTGAGACTTCAGCCCACCTTCTTCCTTTCAGTGCCTTCCGCAGGAACAAGTTTTTCTTCTTAAGCTGGGAAGCTAACTGAGAAGGAAACCTGCACCTGTGGCGTGCAGGGGAATGGAACATCCCCCCCGCACCGGAACCAAAAGACTTCGGTCTGTCTAGCCTCTGCGGGGCAGAACGACTTCCGGCGAGTTCTTTAGGGTTCCTAGCGCAAAGATCTTGGGAGTGACCCGCTGCCATCTGGGAACTTTCACGTAACAGCAAATGAATTCAAGGGTCACGAAAGGCTCGTCTGTCTCCAGTAACCATGAGAGCTGTGGTGAATGGTGACAATGGAGCGCGATGTGGCTTGTTATTAACAGGCATTTAAATGCCTCCCGTTCCTGAGCGATGACAGTATATTACCAAAGTCCTTTTAAGCTACCACCCCAGAGGTCTCTGTCGGAGTGCTGGCGCGTGGCGTGAGGGCCAGCCGAGTCTTCCGTAACCAAGGCTTCGAGGGGCGGGGAATAGGAGTGCTGGTCACCGGAAGCGGGTTGGGCCGGGAGACTCGGTCCTCCAAGGTCCCGGCGAGCCCCGCGCCTGCTTTTTGCCTCCCTCCTCTCCTATGCTCCCCTCCGGTCCTCTCCCTCCGCGGCACGCAGCGTGGCTGCTCGTTGGCTACTTAGAGCGGAAGCTCGGTTGGTGTCTCTCCAGAAGTTTCCCCCTTGGGCGGCGGCGGAGCTAGTAACCTCCGTAGTAGCAGCTGCAGCAACACAACGTTGACTAGTAGAGATGGCGGCGGCTGCAGCTGGACCTGCAACAACCCAAAGGTACGTGTTTTTTCTTCTTTTTGCTATTTATTTTTATCCCTTGTCCCCCTTTCCTTGGTTGGTGCGCCCTGCTGAAGTCGTTGCTTTCTTGGCAGGTTTTGCCGGAGCTTCTCAGATGCTCTGATTGACGAGGACCCCCAGGCGGCGTTAGAGGTGAGAGAACCCGTCTCAGCCTCCTCTACTCTCCTTTGGGGAAGGCGGCGAACCCCGCCTCTTCCCAGCACATGTCTTCCTTTCTGGGACTGTGTCGGCTGTTTTTGCGGTGTTTCAGCCCTCGTATAGACAAAGCCAGCCTCCTCTTTCTCTGTTCTTTAGTGACTCCGTTAACCCAGACCCCTGTTCTTGCACCATCCCATTCCTAGACTGTTTCTTCACCCTCGCAGGTCTTTAGAAAAACGTTGTCTATTTCTGTAGTTGACATCTATAGTTGACCGGGAAGGTTTTTTTTTTTTTTTTTTAAATGACATTGGACAAGTGAAACCCAAGCTTGATGATATTTAATTCGTTTTTTCGTTTGACAGTCATCCTTGCCATTCTTATGTACCAGGCGATGTGCAAGGTGTATATGCCCTGCCATTGTTCATTATTGACTCATTTGTTTCTTCATCAAAACAATATTCTTTGGAGTTGATGTGTGCGAGGCGCCGATTGCTATTGATTAAAGTCGTATTCATATATTTAACTGACTTAAAAAAGCACTTTGTGTTTGTGTGAAGTGAAAGGCTATAAAGCTATAAAAGAAAGTAAAAGGGTAAGAGTTAGATAACACAAAGTAATAAAGAGAGCCCAAGCTAAAGATACCCGAGGCAGTGGGTCACAGAATTGAGCCAGGGGTTTCTTGCTTTGAAATACTAGGAAAAGAAACCAAACCCTGTTCTCTTGTTATACTCTAACAGTGGTCGGCAAACTCATTAGTCAACAGAGCCAAATATCAACAGTACAACGATTGAAATTTCTTTTGAGAGCCGAAAACCGACTTCTGCGCATGGGCCACGAAGTTTCAATGGCACTGTACGTGCGCGCCTGCACGTGGAATTTTGTGCAAGAGCCACACTCAAGGGGCCAAAGAGCCGCATGTGGCTCGCGAGCCGCAGTTTGCCGACCACTGCTCTAACATACCTAGGGTTAGCAGTTTGAGGCGAGAGAATCTTTTTTCCTACCTATAACATCTAAAAATAATTTGCCACATTGTAGTAGAGCCTTTCTGAGGAGGTGAGGTTTGAGCAGAGACCTGTGGGAATGAGCTGGGGAGCTTTGGAGAAAGCATTCAGGCAATGCCGAGATTCTGATGTAGGAATGAAGCTGGTCTGTACAAGGAGCAGCAAAAAGGCCCACTCCACTAGAGAGGGGTAAAAAAGTATGAGATGAGGTGGAAAGGAAACCCGAGCTAGGTCCCTTAGTGCCTCTTAGAGCAGAATATGTATTTTCTGAATATGAAGGCCTTCAAATAAAGTGGTTGATTAATCAGTTGTACTATAATATTTCCTAGTGAGGCCTCTGGGATCAGTAGTAGAATATGTTTCAGGAGGTACTGAGAATTTTTCTCCACAATTCCTTATGTCAGCTAGATAGTTATTTTCAGAATTTGTTATGGTCCTCTTAGGCCAGTCTTGGGCAACTACGGCCCGCGGGCCGGATCCGGCTGTTCTATCCAGTTCTCTTGCTCTCTCCTCCGCTCCTTTACTTTGAATTTATATTAGTTCACACAAACACTCCATCCATGCTTTTGTTCCGGCCCTCCGGTCCAGTTTAAGAACCCATTGTGGCCCTCCAGTCAAAAAGTTTGCCCACCCCTGTCTTAGGCTCAGAGCCTCCTTTGGAAAGTTGCTTTTAAAGGATTTGATGTCTTTATCTCACCTGTTTTACTTTTTTTGTTGTTGTTAATTCTCACCTGAGGATATTTTTCCCATTTATTTTTATTTTTATTTTTTTTAGAGAGGGGGAGAGACAGAGATAAACATCAATGTGAGAGAGACACATCAACTAGTTGACTCCTGCATGCGCCCCAATTGGGGCTGCAGATGGAGCCTGCAACCGAGGCACTGTCCTTGACCAGAATAGAACGGGAGACTCTTCAGTCCGCAGGCCGGAGTTCTAATTACTGAGCCAAACCGGCTAGGGCTTATTTTACTTTTTATTGAAGTATGGCATATGTAGATAACACAAATCTAAAGTCTGCAGCTAATTTAGTTGTTGTTTTACATATGTATATGTCACTCACACCTGTGTATATACTAGAACACTTTCATCCTCAAAATTCTCTCATTCTTCTTCCCAGCCAATAATTTTTTGCCACGAGACAAACCTTATTGTGACCTTCATCACCATCAATTAGTTTTGCTTGTTCTTGCACTTAACATAAACAGGATTGTAGACTAGGTACTCAGTTGATTATAGGCACTCTGTTTGCTTTAAACATGTGTGGGATACATTCATATTGTGTGAATCCTAGTTCTTTTTCATTGCTGTGTAGTATTCCATTGTATAAATGTAGCACAATTTATTATAACAATGGGCATGGAATGAGACTGCTTGGTTCGAAATCCTAGTTTCATGATAACTTTGTAACCTCAGGAAAGTTCCTATTATCACTCTGAATCCCAATTCCTGTCTCTATAAATTGGAACAAAATAGGACCTTTGAAAGTTTTTTTATGAAGATAGGTAATGTAAGATACATGTTGGGGCCCCTTGAGGTAGGTATTGTAGTTTTTTTGCTCTGTTGTTCTAACCACACTGGCTTTCTTTCCGTTACTTGAATTTGCTCTCCTTAATTCTGTTGAGCAGCCTTTGGACTTGGCAGTTCCTTTTGCCTGAAGTATACTCAATCTCTCCTGACGTATCTCATGTTTTGCTTGGAATGCTCATCACCTTAGATTTCTTGTCTTCTCTGACCATCCTATATTTAATTTGGGCCCTAATGTAAGCATCAAGAGAGCAGAAATTTTCCCTGGCCAGATAGCTCAGTTAGAGTATTGTCCTGATGTGCCAAGGTTTTGGGTTTGATCCCTGGTCAGGGCACATTCAAGAATCAACCAATGAATGCATAAATAAGTGGAACAACAAATCGATGTTTTTTCTCTTTCAAAAAAAAAAGGGGGGGGGGAGGAATTTTGTGTATCTTGTTTACTACCATTGTGTTCTTAGTGTAGTGCCTGGGAGGTGGTAGGCACTCAAATGTGCTAAATTACTCTTACCATAATTCTTGCAACAACTGTGAGGTGAATATTTGCATTTTCTAACAAGGAAGCTAAAGAGATTTAATTTGCTAAAGGTTATATGGTTCAGAAATGTTAAGTCTCTGGGTTCAATATATTAGGGTCATCTTTTGGAGGAGATGGTAGGATTGAGGGTGTATGATATAATGAAAGGTTTGATACCTGACTTTGAAGTAGCTGACCAGGGATAACTTTGTTGAGAGCATAGCTGATTAGCATAAGCATGCATTGGTACCAGTTCTGCACGGTTATGTGGTTTTTCTCCATCATAGCTTAGGAAGAGAGAAGGGTTGTTATTGTTTATCATCCACGAATGGGGATTAGCTGTGGCTGGAAGAAAAGAGAAAATGGAATCAAATTGGGATACCCAGAGCTAAAGGCCTTCAAACTTTCAGTGAGTCTGAGCAAGACTGCTTTTGCTTTTAATCTTAACAAATGTTTACCTGTGAGTAGCATTTTATTTTATTTTTTTAATTTAATTTATTGGGTGACATTGCATTTTTTAATAGTCCTCTATTTTAATTTATTTTTTCATTAAAAAAATACTCTCATTGTTGAGATGGCCCCCATTTGTCCCCCATTGCCCCCCTCCATCCAGTTCCTGCCCTGTCCCAGGTCTTCACCAACCTATTGTCTGTGTAATGCATGTATGCACTTAAGATCTTCGGTTAATCTCTTCTTCCTCCTCTACTCCCCTCACCTTCCCTCTGATATTTGTCAGTTTGGCCCATGTTGCCATGTCTCTATTCTATTTTATTCACCAGTTTATTTTGTTCATTAGATTTCTTGTTCATTTATTTTGATTTATAGATTCAATTGTTGATAGATATGTATTTATTGCCATTTTATTGTTCTTTTTTTAAAATTTTTAAAATATATTTTATTGATATTTTACAGAGAGGAAGGGAGAGGGATAGAGAGCTAGAAACATCGATGAGAGAGAAACATCGATCAGCTGCCTCCTGCACACCTCCCACCAGGGATGTGCCCGCAACCAATGTACATGCCCTTGACTGGAATCGAACCCGGGACCCTTGAGTCCGCAGGCCGACGCTCTATCCACTGAGCCATACCGGTTTTGGCCATATTTTTTATCTTTTTCTTCTCCTCCTCTTCCTCTCCCTCCCCTGCTCTTCCCCCCTCCTTCCTCCTCCTCTTCTCCCTCCCCCTCCCTTCAACATTTCATATAATACCGGTTTGGTGGTGATGAATTCTTTTAGCTTTTTCTTATCTGTGAAGCTCTTTATCTGACCTTCAATTCTGAATGATAGCTTTGCTGGGTATAGTAATCTTGGTTGTAGGTTCTTGCTATTCATCACTTTGAATATTTCTTGCCACTCTCTTCTGGCTGCATAGTTTCTGTTGAGAAATTAGCTGACAGTCGTATGGGTTACCTCCCTTGTAGGTAACTAACTGCTTTTTTCTTGCTGCTTTTAATATTCTCTCTTTGTCTTTAACCTGTGGCATTTTAATTATGATGTGTCTTGGTGTGGGCCTCTTTGGGATCCTTTTGTCTGAGACTCTGTGCTTCCTGGACTTGTAAGTCTATTTCTTTCACCAGGTAGGGGAAGTTTTCTGTCATTATTCTTTCAAATAGGTTTTCAATTTCTTGCTCTCTCTTTTCTCCTTTTGGCACCCCCATAATGCGAATGTTGGTAAGCTTAAAGTTGTTGGAGGCTCCTTAAATTATCTTCATATTTTTTTCTTTTTTTTTTCTTTTTGCTCTTCTGATTGGGTTTTTTTTGCTGCCTTATATTCCAAATCGTTGATTTGATTCTCAGAATCCTCTATTCTACTGTTGAATCCCTGTAATTTCTTTTCTATTTCAGTTAGTGTATGCTTAATTTCTTTGTACCTGCAATGTCTGGTCTATCTTTGTTACATAATGTGTGTTTAGAAATAGTTTTTGAATTGATGATATGATCTGTAACAGCCTTTTGGACCTGTGGTATGTCTGCTTTGCTGAGGAGAGGTTTGCAGTAGGTCAGTAAGAAGCTATCAGCTGTTTTCAAAATTGAAAGTTTAGTGCATGATGGTATTATTTAACTTAGGAATTTCAAAGTATTAGAAAACATAATACATAGATCAGATGGCATGTGAAAGAAAACTTAGAGTAAAGGAACATTGCCAAGAGGCAGTGCCTTTAGAGGTTAAAATCCAAATTGGAATCAGACTTGGATTTGAATCCTGACTTTGGCATAGTCTTGCCACTAACTAGGAAGTGAGGGAATGAATATGTGCACATCTGGGGAAAGAGCATTCTAGTGAGAGGGAGCAGCAGGTGCAGAGTCCTGCTGGTGTATGAAGAGCAAGGAGCCATTGGGCTAGATTGGAAGAGCCGAGTGGAAGAGTAGTAAGAGATGACATCAGAGAGATAACAGAGAGTCATATCAAGAATGGCTTTTTAGGTCATTGGAAGGACTCAGGCTTTTGCTCTGGGTTAGCTGGAAACACATTGAGAGTTTTGATAAGAGACCCAGTAAAAGGATCTGATATTCGTTACTGCTTGGATCAGGGCAGTAAGGATGAAAATGATAAAAACGGTTTGGATTTTAGGTATATTTGATTTTAAGGATATGATTACCAGGTATGGGATTTATTGTTTTGTGAAAATCATCACACTATTAGGTTAAAGCAAAGTCAGTGTGTGTTTACTGAAATAGTTTAACTTTTAAGAAGACTACCAAATTCCTAGGGTGTGTGAGTAGTGGGCAGAGAATCACATTGTTCCTGTTTGCCTTCATTTGTTTTTGGCCTCACTAATCATACTATACTTCCCATCATTATTTTTCCAGCTACTACTGATATATTGAATGCTCAAGATGACAAAAATTTTAATCTCTCTAGTATCAACTCTTGGTCACTTGGTAATGTGAGGTATTATATCTAGACTTTCAACTGAATACTGTAATTTCTTAGGAGGATAGTAGAGAGCCAGCTAAACTTAATTGTGCATTTATTGATTCTGTTAATCTTCCTGAACTCTAGATTTAACTTTCAGTGTTTTTTTTCTTTTACTCCTCACCTGAGGATATGTTTTTATTGATTTTAGAGAGTGAGGAAGGGAGAGAGAGAAAATAAATAACAATGTGAGAGAAACATCGATCATTGCCTACCATACACTCTCTGACCAGGGATTGAACCCAAAACCTAGGTATGTGCCCTGACTGGGAATGGAACCCGTATTCCATTCTAGTTAAACTATTTCAATAGCCACACATTGACTTTGCTCCAACCAAATGAGTCACCTGGCCAGGGCTCTTTTTATTTTATTTTATTGGACAGCTTCATATTTTCTAAGCAGTTCAAATTCTGTATGATTTTGAGTCTTCTCCACATTAGGAGAAAAATCTATGATGGTCAGTGTATATTAGCTAAACTCTTCAGAATAAATGAGGTGATAATTACCATTTATTGAGTTTCTACTGTAAGCCAGGAACTGTGGGAGGGGTAGATATTGATCCTCTTGCAAAGAAAAGCTCTGGCTTGTTTCTGTTATCTTTGCTCCAAATAGCTTATGGCAATAGTTTATTTGATTAAAAATCATATTTGATTAGAATTTAGTGACTTTTAAAAAACAGATTACTTACACTCAATATGTTTGTGCTTGTAGGAGCTGACTAAGGCTTTGGAACAGAAACCAGATGATGCACAACATTATTGTCAAAGAGCTTATTGTCACATCCTTCTTGGGAATTACTGTGGTAACTTTTCTTACAAAATATATTGTTTCTTCTTTAAGTGTTACTTATAAAATTTGCCCATGATACAATGAGTCCAAGTAAAATAGAGATTATCTATGAGGATTTTTAAATTGGTCTTTCATACAAGGTAAAGTAGCTGAAATGTGACAAACATTATGTTAAGCAATACCCATTTAAGTTTTATGGATATCCCTCCTTCAGTGGGTAGAGAATTTATACAGATTTCATTTGTGGTTAATGGATATGCTAACAGATTAGCATCATATTTACTGTTTTACGGAGTATTTAAATGAAATGTTCTTATTTGCATTTTTATAAGGAATGTATTTCTTTATTACTTGTTTAACTTTAGTTAGGCTGCATAGAAAATCTGGGTAGGCAGAAATTAAATACCTTGAGTCAAATTGCATGAATGATGTTAATGAGAAAATTAGGTGAGCTTTGTAACACACAGCTTTATTCACTGACTGAGAGTTTTAAAAAGGAAGTTAAATACTAGGCTAATAGGAAGATATGAGGGTAATATTTATTGGATTATATCTTGAATTAGCTTTTCCTAATTTAAAACCACTTGTCCATTTTACCAACTTAAAAACCTAAACATGATTCAAATTTTATGTGTAATATTTGTTAGGATCTGTAAAAAGCTGACTAAAAAACATTTTTTTAAATATATATAGATGCTGTTGCTGATGCAAAGAAATCTCTTGAACTTAATCCAAATAATCCCACTGCTATGATGAGAAAAGGGTATGCAATAACTATTCTTTTTTTGGATCTGGACAATAGATAGGTGTTTAAATTGTTGAATGAATTAGTGGTAAGCTTTATATAAATCGTGAATTCTGTATTCATACATTGTATAGCTGAGATAGGATTCAATTTTAAATATAATTTATGTTACTATTATTGTATTAACAGTATGTGATAGGAGATGTATACTTAGTATATTTTAAAATAGTGATGATTGAAGTAACTGCAAGGTATAGATTAAACTGTTCATTATTTGGAATTTACTGCCTTTGACTAGAGAACATTTATTCTTCAACCAAGCTGGACACGAGGCTACATTTAGTGCTATGAAAACTTTGTATCTGTGTATTATTTTTGTATCCCAGCTTGCTTCTGTTGATGGGACTTTTCTTTAATTAAGAAACTTCTTTAATTCCTTTTTATAACTATGTTTTGGAATAAGCAAGTGTATACAATTAAAATCAAGAAATTCCTTCTGATATGGATTCTAAAATTGGATGTTAGTGGGAATTAGAAGTTACATAGATTATTTTAGAAAACAATACTAGGATATATTTAAGAAAGAATGCTGTTTTTCATAATCTCATGTGTGTGTGGCATTTGTTTTTAATATGTTCATACAGGATATGTGAATACCATAAAAAAAACTATGCTGCTGCTTTGGAAACATTTACAGAAGGACAGAAATTAGATAGTAAGTATTGGAATTATATGTTAATAAGTTAATCCATTTATTTCTCTTGTTTTTTAAATACTGTAGCTGAATTTTGTTAGTGTAATCTCAATTATAGAAACCCAATTCCATTATTTTTCCTTTTAGTGGTATTTTGTGTTGATTGCAGAATTTGGGTTTACTTAAATAGTGATTAAATAGGCCTTTCTTTAGTATTTAAATCCCTGATAAACTTTACCATTAGAAACTATTTTTTCCTAATGGACAAGTGAAAGTTTAATTCGTTTTGATGTTCAGAGGTCTATTTATTTTAAGTGTTATTCAGATTAATGATATAGGAAATCTTACAACAAAGATTGAGAAGTGAAGTGTTAGTTTAAGTAAATTGTGATACAGGCCACGGAAGAAACATGGAGCTTTGAGAGTGTTGTATTTCATGTTTTTAAAAAATTTTTTAAAAAATTTATATTTTTAGAGAGTGAGAGGAAGGAAGAGAAAAAACAAACACATAGATGTGAGAGCGAAACATACGATAGCCTGCCTCCTGCACATTCCTACTGGTGCTTGAACCCAAAACCTGGGCATATGTCCTGACTGGGAATCCAACCAGCACTCTTTAGGTACACAGGACAATGCCCAACCAACTGAGCCACACTGACCAGGGCTAAGGTCATCTTTATGGGAGAAATGCAGGTTTTCCCTGCCATTTGAAAGTAGAACCATCCCTATGAAACTTTTTATAAGCCAAAATGGTGTAAAGTGAAGAAGTAATTATCCTATATAATAAAAGCGTAGTATGCAAATTGTCCCCTCAATCAGGGGGATCCTCCAGGAGTTTGATCATGGGGTGGGGCCAGCCGGGGGAAGGGAGGGAGGCCCCAGCTGGCAGCCGCTAGCTGCTAGGGAACCTACCAGTGCATGTATTTTGTGCACTGGGCCTCTAGTCATTGATACATATGCAAAAAATTTTGAGTATTCCCAATCCCAAAAAATAACCTACCAAATCATACCAAATAACACATATAACCTAAAATAATAGTAATAGATAGTAAAAGCAGCAATGATATGATAAATACACAGCCTGTAGAAGGTAGAAATAATATTTGTGCTTTGTAGTTTCACTTATTAAAAAGACTTGATCGATTTCTTATGAAGAATATGATAACAGAACACCACACTTTGTACACCCATCACTCAAGCAATAGACTTCATTTCATCTATTACTGGGTGCCAGCTACTTTGTTATTAGCAGAACCAATAGTCACTTTGGCACCTTTCAAGTTTCTTTCTCTCTCTGTGGTGGACACAGGCAGGTTCAATGTACATACTGGAGAGCAAACTGGGGTTGAGAAAGGCTTCTAGAGCACATTCCAGCTGCTGGTTATTAAGCCTCCACCCCATCCTAACACGTTAGGAATCTCCTTTTGGTCTGATTTTGCTTTGTGAGAGAGAAAGAAGCTTCTTTAAGAGGAGAGGGGTGAGGGAAAATGTAGGTTATATCTGGGAAATGGTAAGGTTGACTGGTTAAAATTAAATTTAAAAAAATTAGAATTCTTCAGGATGAACAGCCCAATATTAAGCCTGTTGGTATATTTATAGCTATAACATTAGGATTGCTGCAAGCTCTGTTAGGATAGGTATTTTTGTCTGTTTAATTCACTGCTGAATCCTCAGGGCCTAGAGCACTGTTTGGAACATAGTAGGTAGTCAATAAGTATTTCTTGAATTATATGTTAGATTTGCAGATGAGTGATTTTACAGTCAGTTTGCTCTTTCTAGGTGCAGATGCTGATTTTATTGTCTGGATTAAAAGGTGTCAAGAAGCTCAGAATGGTAAGTATGTAGGTTTCTCATGGTCTTTCAATTTAAAAAGAAGTAAATGGTCAACATTTTTTATTTAATCAAATTTGTTTTTTACTTTATAACTTAGATAGGAACTTCCAAAGGTATTCTTTCAAAAAAAATTTATAACAGCTTTATTGAAATAGAATTCATATTCTATAAAACTTACCCATTTAAAATGTAAAATTAAATGGTTTTTAGTATATTCACAGAATTGTGCAACCATCAAAAAAAATTGTGCAACCATCACCATAATCAATTTTAGAACATTTCATCACCCTCTAAAGAAACCCCATAAACCTTTAGCACTCTTCCTTCTCCATTGTCTCCTAACCCTATTGCTCCCCAGCCTTAAGAAAGCACTAATATATTTTCTGTCTCTATGGCTTTGCCAATTCTGGACATCTATATATATAAATCTATGTACATATAAGGCTAATATGCAAAGTGTCCCCTCGGGAGTTTGACCGCTCGCTATGACATGCGCTGGCCACCAGAGGGTGGTGCAGAATGAAGGAAGGCCCTCGCCAGCAGCTGGAAGGCCCCGATTGGCCCTGATTGCCATCCAGGCCTAGGGACCCCACCCGTGCAGGAATTTTGTGCACCAGGCCTCTAGTTTCATATAAGTGGAATCATACAGTATATGGTCTTTTGTGACTGGCTCCTTACACTTAGCATAATGTTTTCAAGGTTCAGGTTTCAGTGATTGTCTGACCTACCCCAGTATTCAACTTAAAAAATAGGTATAACCTGTAAAGTGCTAGACCCTTCTCTCTTTGGTGGTGGGTTGCATCCTCCTGGGGGGTGTCATGCACCCACACAATTTGGGCCCTGTTTCTGTGAGCAGGTTCTCTCCTCATTCCCTTCAGTATGTCCCTGACAATACCCAGGTCATTTGACTCCTACTCTCCCAAGGAGCATCTGAGAAGCTGGTTTTTGCTAAAGCTATTTTTTTAATCATTAAAAAAATTTTCAATTATAGTAGACATACATTGTTATATTAGTTTCAGTTGTACACCTCAGTGATTAGACATTACATAACTTACTAGATGATTATCCCAATAAATCTTGCATCCATCTGACACCGTGCATAGTTATTAGAGTATTATTGATTACATTCTGTAGTCTATACTTTATATCCCTATGACTATTCTGTAACAACTAATTTGTACTTCGTAATCTATTCACCCTTTTCACCCATCTGCCCAATGCCACCTAACCCTCTAATCTGGCAACCATCAAAATGTTCTCTATATTTATGAATCTGTTTCTGTTCTGCTTGTTTTGTTTTTTAGATTGAATGGTTGATAGATGATTGTTGATTAATTGCCATTTTATTGTTCATATTTTTATCTTTTTTTCTTTTTCTTCTTAAAGAAGACCCTTTAACATTTCTTGTAATACTGGTTTGGTGGTGTTGAATTCCTTTAGCTTTTTCTTGTCTGGGAAGCTCTTTATCTGTCCATAGATTCTAAATGATAGCTTTGCTGGGTAGAGTAATCTTGGTTCTAGGTCCCTGTTTTTCATCACTTTGAATGTTTCTTTCCAATCCCTCCTGGCCTGCAATGTTTCTGTTGAGAAATTAGCTAACAGTCTTATGGGAGCTCCCTTGTAGTTAACTAACTGCTTTTCTCTTGCTGCTTTTAAGATTTTCTGTTTGTCTTTAACATTTTGCATTTTAATTTTGTGTCTTAGTGTGGGCTTCTTTGGGTTCATCTTGTTTGGGACTCTCTTTGCTTCCTGGACTTGTATGTCTATTTCCTTCACCAAGTTAGCGACGTTTTCTGTCATTATTTTTTCAAATACGTTTTCAATTTCTTAGTGTCTCTTTTCAATTTGGCACCTCTATGATGTGAACATTGGTATGCTTGAAGCTCTCCCAGAGACTCCTTACAGTATCTTCATTTTTTAAAATACTTTTTTCCTTTTGCTGTTCCGATTATTTTTTGCTTTCTTATCATCCAAATCTGATATGTTCCTCAGCTTAATCTACTCCACTGTTGATTTCCTGTAATGTATTTTTCATTTCTTACAGTTGTTGTTTTTTTATATTTTCTATCTCCACTTTTATGTTTTCTATCTGTTTGTTGAAGCTCTCACTAAATTCATCTCCTCTTCCCCTAAGTTCATTGAGCATCCTTATAAGGAGTGTTTGGATTCTGCATTTAGTAGATTGCTTGTCTCCATTTTGTTTAGTTCTTTTTCTGGCATTCTGATCTTTTCTTTCGTTTAGGATATGTTTCTTTGTCTCATTTTGGCAACCTCCCTGTGTTTGTTTCCATATATTAGGTAGAGCTGCTGCATCTCTCTAGCTTTGTAGAGTGAGCTAACATAGTAGGTTTTCTGTAGAGTCCAGTGGAACAGCCTCCCTGATCACCCAAGTTGGGCACTCGAGGTGCACCCACCATATGGGCACTATAGACCTTCCTCTTGTAGTTGAGTCTGATTGCTGTTGACATGTCAATGGGAGGGATTTACCCCCAGGCCGATCAGCTGCTAGGGCTGGCTGCGACCTCGATCATGGTGGAGGATCAGCTGTGCAGGGGCCCACCCCACAGGACTTAATTCAGTGGGTCTCTGATGCCTGCACAGTCCCTCCCTTGGGTGTTTCGCTTCTGGAGGTGGTTGGGTGGTAGTGCTGCAACGTGGTCTGAAGCTATTCAGTGGGTGTACTGGCTCTGGGGCCTCCAGGAGGTTCAGGCTAAGGTTAACCACCACCTGTGTTCTGTCTGGGGTCACCTGGTATGAGCTACAAAGTGATACCCAGATATTGCTACTTGTGCTTTGTTTGGAGGTGCCCAGGTGAGGTCAAGTTGGCTACTGCTAGTTCTGGGCTTGGCACCACTTAGCAAGAGGTATGGGGCTCACTGAGGTAAGATGCTGCTTGTTTGAGAGATTTTAGGAAAATCTGAAACATGAGCAAAGACAGGTCATTCATATGGAAAAGTCAATGGAAACAGCTAGGGTGGGCCAGAAAGTTGGGTGGGAAGGGCCTCAGAGAATTATCAGTGGGGGGCAAACAGTGAGAACCAGGTTGATGGATTCTCAGATGTGGTCCCTGCTTGCCAGATCTGTGAGGGAAGGGCTCATCAAAGGAATAATGGCTTCTGCCAACAGTTCGGTCTGGGAGATAGATGCTCCCTCCCCGCCCCCCTCCATCTTGCCAGGCAATTCAGTTCCTTCCTGTAAGTCTCTGGTGCTGTGAGGCCTTTCAAGATGCTGCCCTGGAGCTTAGAGGGAGTGAGTCCCAGTAATTGTGCACAGGCCCTTTAAGAGGAACTACATGGGGCTCCAGCAGCCCTCATCTCCCTCAAGTGTCAATTCCTTCTAGTTTTTTTCAGCCAGAAGTTATGAGAACTTCTCTTCCTGGCACTGGAACTCTGGGCTGGGGGTCCTGGTGTGGGGCTGGGACCCTTTGCTCCTCAGGAAGGAACCTCTGCAGCTGAGATATCCCTCCCAATTTTTGTCTGCTACATGTAGTTGTGGGACTAACCAGTTTGTCATGTCCACTCCTGCCAGTCTGTATGTAGCTGCTGCTTTAATTCCCCAGGTGTAGGATTTCCATTCAGCCAGATTTCAGGCGGTTCTGAATGATGGTGGTTCTGTAGTTGTAATTTTGATGTGGTTGTGGGAGTAGGTGAGTACTGCGTTTACCTACACTGCCATCTTGACTGGAATTCTTCCAAAGGTATTCTGAGTTTGTTAAGTTGAAAGGAGATGTGGATGAATTTGTGTTGCAGTGGTATCACTGGTACGCAATTACTAAGGAATTAAAATTAAACCAGGATGCAAAATTAAACCACTTTTTAAAATTTAGAATGTAGAAATCATGCACATAACTTTACCTATAAATGCAGTTATCTGAAAATGTTTCTTTTTTATGTTTTTAATAGAGTTACAATCAACAGCGGTAAGTCCAAAGTTTTTATCTTTCATGTTTTTACTTAATTACATTATTGCCGTGCATATTTGAGACAGGATAAAGATCAGAATGATCATTCTCTCAGTTAAATATTAAGCAATACAATTTAAATACTTGTTCATTTAGTAACTGAAATAACATTGGTGAAAAAACAATAGAAGTTGTTTTTTTTTTTTTTTTTTAATTGTTTTTATCGATTTTAGAGATATTTGAGAGAAGGAGGGAGGAGGTAGGGAAGGAGGAAGGGGAAGAGAGAGGGAAACATGGATCAGCTGCTTTCTGCATGCCCCCTACAAGGGATTGAGCCTGCAACCCGAACATTGCCCTGTATGGGAATTAAACCCATGACCTCTAGGTACATGGGACGACACTCAGCCAACTGAGCCACACCAGCCAGGGCAATGTAGGAGTTTATAGTCATGAAAATAATTGGGCTCTTTTAAGGAATTTAGTGTGGTTCTAGTTGATTTGGTATATTTTAGTATGGTCAGGATGATTATTTGTTTTCTCTGCTGAAAAGCAACAATTTAGGTTAGATAATTTCTGTACTTACAGGGCTTATGGTATGCTAAAACACAAAGATTAAAATTTGGAAATGTTTATCTCTTTATGTAGTTGTTTTGGACATGAAAATATTCAAGTTTTTTCTGTTATTAAAAATTATGGTGGAGTGGTTCAATTTTTATTTTAACCAACTTAGGTTTATATATAAAACCATAGTTAAATTATGGCTAATGGTTTTTAGGAGTGATTGTCTACGTATTTAGTCAAGAAATAAAATGACAAGGAGTTAGGAGATATGTGTGTAGTGTAGTCCTAACTCTTCATAGGCAATTACTTAACCTTTTAGGGTATTTCTTTTTCATCCATAAAGGAAGATTTACATTTCTGTCTTCTAGAATTACACTGTGACATTGAGAAAGTCACTTACCCTCTGAGCTTTCTTCATGTGTATACTGGGGCCTCATAGAGCTAATCTCCTCAGGCAGGCTATTGTGGGCATCAGGCCAGTTATGTGCATATGTAGTGACTAGGTTTTTGAACATCACCAAAAGTGAGTGATATCTGGCTATTCTTACGTCTCTAGGCTTGTTCATATTCCTAGGGGTGATGAGTAGGTAGGGAATGGATTGAAGGAGCTGTTTAAAAGTTGGCTTTCTTCACCTATTAGTATTTTTGTCCAGGTCTTACAATATTTGGAATTGGGATTGTGTCTGAAAACAACACAGTGGAATATGAATAACAGACTGTCTAGTAACACAAACAGCTTAGTCACAGTGCATGTTATTACTGCTATAGTTCAGTCTAGTTTTATGTTGGTACTAAGATGAATCTTTTTATTTAGGGACAACTTAGAGGCCCCCTATAACACAGGGCAAGTTCTTTCGATTTTACAAAGTCTTAACTGGCACATACATAGTTTAGGGAAGTATGGATTGGTCAAGGTTCACTTTGTTTCTTGATGGGCAAGGTAGGATGTTTGTTGTAGAGACGCCATAAATGGAGTAAGATATTATCTGGAGGGCACCATGTAAGTGTTGCTTCATATGTTCCAGAGCAGTGTTGCCATTGTTATGCCTAAAATAAATTTTTAAAAATATTTTTTTATTGAATTCAGAGAGAAAGGGAGGAGAGAGAGATAGAAACATCAATGATGAGAGAGAATCATTGATTGGTTGCCTCTTGCACGCCATCTACTGGGGATCTAGCCCACAACCTTGCATGTGCCCCTGTCTGAAATTGAACCAGTGACCCTTCAGTCTGAAAGCCGGCACTCTATCCACTGAGCCAAACCAGCCTAGGGCTAAAAAAAATTTTTTTAATGTTACTATTTTCAGTTTAGAGAGTTACTTAGTCTTGGAACTTGACATTTTATATGTAACCTTTTCCAATCATACCTTTATAAAGTTGTTTTTGTATGCTTTTTAAAATTTTATTTTAAAAGAAAAATATTTTCTTAAAATTGAAACTCATAAAATTAAAAAATGCTGAATTATTCTAATTTTTGTGTGAAGCCTACTGTTATTTAATAATTATGGTACCAGGCTTTTTCTTGGAAGGAAGTCCTCATGTAGTTTATTCCATATCAAACTATAGCACTAGGTAAATTAATAATATGTACATTTGATATATGGTTGCTAAGCTAACTTGGAAAAATCTTTTCTCTTTCAACTTGCCTCAGTCTGTATCCCAGAGGACTCCTCAGTCAAAAATCAAGTAAGTGTTTCTTTTTCATAAAACAATGCATGATAAATATGCCTAAGGAGAAAAAAAAACCTGTTGTTTAATAATAAGCAAGTCCTTACCCTGTGATTTTAAGTGTTTCTTAAAATCATATTATAAAAATCATAGCCTGGAAAAACTAATTCTAAGGGTGTTTACTGATTAGTATTAGTACTTAAATTAAGGTTAAATTCAGATCATTTGTCTGCTTTAAATTTGTTTTGTGTTATGTCACCTTTCCATATATGAAGGAGAGCCTCTTCCAACTAAGTTATTAATACACAGGTAAATAAGTTGATAGTAGGCTTGATAGAATTGTAACTTGACCTGCCTTTTATATTTGGAGTAAATTTTTTATGAGTTGAAAATAACTGTTGTTGATTACAATAATGAATAAGCATCTAACAAGTATTTGAATTTATTTTAAATTATTTATTAGCCATGTGTACAACTTGTATTCTTAGGATTGTAACAGAAACACAAGGAATTGATTTGGAGCTTTTCATCCTCACTGAATTTCAGAGGGAAACTGAGACGCTTAAAGTTCATTACCTGAAATGGCTTGGAAATGTTAAAATAATTTATTCATATTCTTTTTTTTTATTAAAAATTTTTTTTAAACCTTACCCAAGGATATGTTTATTGATTTGATAGAGAAAGAGAGAGAGAGAAACATCAGTGTAGGAGAGAAACATTGATCGGTTGCTTCCCATACGCATCCTGACTGGGATTGAACCCACAACCTAGGTATGTGCCAGGACTGCGGATCGAACCTACAACCTTTGCATGGGATGACGCTTCAACCAGCTGAACCATCGGCCAGGGCTAATTCATGTTCTTTGTGGGGAGAAAGAGGATGATTCTCCAAGTACCGAGTATACAAGGAACTTTGGTGGCAGCAGCAGGGGTAGGATACATAAACATCAAATAATTATGATTTTTGGAGCATAAAATAGTCCAGCATTGATTTAATAAGTACACTGTGTACCAGGCACTGTGCTTGGTCCTGGGAAAATAATAGTGGCACAATAGATAAATAGCTTTGTCCTCAAGGAGTTTATAATCTAGTTTAATTTGAATGTGAGGATTCTTTTATTTTTAGAGCTTTCAGTGGGAAAGTTACGAAGAATCTCTAGGCACATTAGTTTTCCCACATACCTTGAGATTGAAAAAAGATAATGTATTTAATGTTATGCTTGGCGGGATGAGTTAAACTTTAAATTATTTTAATTTTAGCTCATTTGCTTTTGCTTCCCTGTGCTCAGGGCTCTTTGTTCCCAGCTTCAGTTAAGAGATCATTGAAGCTGACCTGGGTCCAGTGTTACAACTGCCACTGACTGATTGCTTCACCTTTCTGAGCTTGTATCTGTTCATCTGTAAAATTGGGATTAGAAGTGTTTCTTTTTGTATTATTTTGGAATGAGAGTGTGAAACTATTGATGGTGTATAATAACTGTTAGCTGTTTGGAATAAATTTTTTTAACATTAGCTTAAGCACAACACAATTAAACATATAAGTGAAAACCCCGAAAATCATGTAAGTATTTAAATCCAGTGGAAAGGTTTGGGGCATCCTATACATTACCGTCTGTACTGTTCTATCACTACAGATCGTAGGAAATTAGTTTCCTAAAATTATTTGTGTATCTTCAGTTGCTGTGCTAGTTTGTTCCTTAAGGTGGAGCTATTGCTTATCACATTGTAGTTTTTATCTTAACAAAACATAAGCAACAATAAGAAAATTAGAATTTGTTTTAAGTTTCTTCTTTCTTTTTTAATAGGTATGACTGGTATCAAACAGAATCTCAAGTAATCATTACACTTATGATCAAGAATGTTCAGAAGAATGATGTAAATGTGGAATTTTCAGAAAAAGAGGTCATTAGTCTTTGAACTGTTTTTTATGTTGAGAGTAAATACTTTTATTTGCAAATATAGTATGTTGCAGAGTAATGTATAGCAGTTTATCAGATATGTCATTTCTTTCTGAGGTTATGTGAAAAATGCTGATGGAAATCTAAAGTATTGCTTTCAATTTGCATAATTTTAAGTTTTGAGATAAGAGTATGTATACGGTAAGTTATAGTTAGATGTACGTTCTTCAGATTTTTAATTCAAAGCAGAACTTGATTGACAAATATAAAAGATGTTTATAAGATGTGATTTGTTTATATTTGTGTGGTATATACTTCATGAAGAAAGGTCTATTTATTGTGTAATTTATACATCTTAGAATTTACTAACTATATTAAATGAATATGACTTCTAATATCTTGGTTTCTCAGCATTTAGTAGAAAACTTTATGATAGATTAGTGGTAGAAGTAGATATTTTGCATATGAATATTTTCTTTAGTACTGTGTCATTATGCTCACTATCTTCTGTTTCCTTGAGATTTAAATATTAAGTATGTGTTTTGAAGTATTATTTTCCGCTATTTAACTTAATTGTGTATGTGAGAATCGATGTGAAGGATACCAGGTTTTAAAAATGGATTATTTTGAGGTTCATAAATCTGTGTTTAAAATATTCTGCAACGTATTGAAGTTCTGTAATTGTATTTAGTTTAAGTATTTTACCCTTCATTATATAAATTTATAAAATGTGCTGCTAATTTTGTGTTCATTAGTTGTCTGCTTTGGTGAAACTTCCTGCTGAAGAGGATTACAATTTGAATCTGAGACTTCTTCATTCTATAATACCAGAACAGAGCATGTTTAAAGTACTTTCAACAAAGGTAAGAAAATTGAAAAGGGTTGTCAGTAGTAATATTTTTAAAACATAGAAACATTGATTAACTAATTACTCATGTGATTATAAGCTTATAAATCCTTTCAGCTACATATCTCTAAAAGGGACAGGTAAATAATGATAATTTGTGTTTGTTTGTTTGTTTGTTTGTTAATCTTCAACTGAGGATATTTTTTCCATTGATTTTTAGAGGGTGAAAGGGAAAGAGGGAGGGAGAGGGAGAGAAACATCATAGATTGGTTGCTTCTTGCACATGCCCAACTGGGGCTGGGGATCGAACCTGCAATCCAGGTATGTTTTGCCCTTGACCAGGAATCGAACCAGAGACCCTTCCATGTGTGAGTTGATGCTCTATCCACTGAACCACACTGGCTGGGGCAGTAACCATAATGTTTGATTAACAATTTTCCCCTCTCTAAATTCTAGGACAGTCTATCTCTATATATAAAAGCCTAATATGCAAAGTGTCCCCTCAGGAGTTTGACTGCGAGTTTGGTCACTCGCTATGATGTTCACTGACCAAACGGGGCAGTGCAGAGTGAAGGGAGGCCCTGGCCAGCAGCCAGAAGGCCCCAATCGGCCCTGATCGCCGGCCAGGTGTAGGGACCCTACCCGTTCATGAATTTCGTGCACTGGGCCTCTATTAGAGCATAAAATTCTACTTAATTTCAGTGGTATCTGTATACTTATTAAGATACGTGTAATACTTCTCAATAAAACGTTTTTAAAAAAAGATAATAGCCTCTGTTTCAATTTGATACTGACAATGACTCTTCTTGAACTTGTTTTGATATACAAATACTTTTCTCACCCTACCTTATACAGTTAAAAATATAAACTACTATAAAGATGAATCTGCTCTTTTGTTTATTTTTTAGTTCAACTAAATTTTATATTACTTTGATATGAGGGATTAATGAACAGTTTAAATAGCAGTTTGTGTGTATAGCTCAGATATTTTTATATTTTTAAAAATAAGTAAAATATTCAATGGAATTAAAATTCAGCAGATACTTTAAATATCAGTCAAAAGCTGTAGATGTAGTATAATTTAGTTGGAAAAATAATGAACTGAAAATTAAAAAAATCTGACTGGTTCTTTGCTTGTCCTGTAATTTAACCTAGTCACAAAATGACTAGAGAACTAAATTTTCATCTATAAAAATGAGGGATGTGGACTAAATGAGCTCTATATTTCTTTTATCTATAAAATTGTATGAAGGTATATAAATTAATGAGAATAAATGATATAATAGAGTTTTTTTCATTACTACACCTTCTTTATACACATCCTACAATATATTGTGTTGTTAATTATTGAGTGTTAAGTTCTAAGAACATGTGACTTTTCTATCATAGAGTAGAATTAGGGTCAGCCTATGACATGAAGAGAGGTAACTGGGCCTGCAGAAAGAATAGTACACCTGCAGAGGGTTGGAACAGGAAGTACAAAGTAAAGCGCTTTTTTTTGCATCTAGTTAAAAATGATTTGCCTACTTGTTTATCTGAAGATTACAAAGTACAAAGCTGTATGATTATTGGGGAGAGAGGAAACAGAGTTGCTTGGACCATAGAAAGTCAGAAAAGGGATGAAATATATATATATATATATATATTTTTTTTTTACATTGACTAGTTGTCCCAACCTGGGATGGGGAAAGGGATGAAATCTTAGTCTTACTGGCCGCATCCATCCACATAGTGTAGAACAAACTTGTCAAACTCAAAGGCTAGCACGGACCAAATAAGCAAGGTTTAAGTTTATGTGGGCTACAAAAAAAAAAAAAAAAAAAAAAAAAAAAGCTTCAATTTTCATAGAAATGTAGGTTTATTTCGATAGAGTCATGCTGAATACAAAGGGCTGAAATAAACGAGTAATCATTAACATAAAATGATAGAATATTTTAATAAAAATTAACATTTTTTCTTGAACATTAACTTACCAGACACTGAAAAACTGAACAAATTAATAAGCGTAACACAAATAAAGCTATTTTTCTTGTTCTCTGAAAGCGAAATATTTTCTGTTGCTCACACCAAACAATCAGTCCAAGATTAATGATGTGGCAATCGGCTGCTAAAATATTCGCTGCCTAGTATTAGTG
Organism: Plecotus auritus; assembly: GCF_963455305.1. Lineage (NCBI taxonomy): Eukaryota > Metazoa > Chordata > Mammalia > Chiroptera > Vespertilionidae > Plecotus > Plecotus auritus. The sequence goes on along the minus strand of NC_137772.1, from coordinate 86,449,873 downwards.
GAGAAACTGTGTGCCTGAGCATAAGGCACGTAAGGGAAATGAATGCAACATGATTATAGTAAATCAGTCATTAGCGAATGTTTTAGTTTGTTATTAATTATATATAACAGGATATTGTAAAAATTAAGTTATGCAATTATTAAAACATTTCTTACATACCATTATATGGCTGGGCCGCAAATATTCCATGTTGGCTGCATGTGGCCCACGGGCTGCAAGTTTTGACATGCTTGGTGTAGAATCCTATCTAATAAAAGAGTAATATGCAAATTGACCATCACTCCAACACACAAGATGGCTGCCCCCATGTGGACACAAGATGGCCAGCAGGGGAGGGCAATTGGGAGGGACCAGGCCTGCAAGGGAGGGCAGTTGGGGGAGATCAAGCCTGCAGGGGAGGGAAGTGAGGGGTGACCAGGCCGGCAGAGGAGGGAAGTTGGGGGTGACCAGGCCTGCAGGAGAGGGCAGTTAAGAGAAATCAGGCTGGCAGGGGAGGGCACTTAGGGGCAATCGGGCCAGCAGGGGAGTGGTTAAGGGGTGATCAGGCTGGCAGGCAGAAGCAGTTAGGGGCAATCAGGAAGGCAGGCATGCGAGCAGTTGGGAGCCAACAGTCCTGGATTGTGAGAGGGATGTCCTACTGCCTGTTTAGGCCCAATCCTACTGGGATCGGGCCTAAATAGGCAGTTGGACATCTCTCGAGGGGTCCCAGATTGGAGAGGGTGCAGGCTGGGCTGAGGGACACACCCCCCCCCTTTCACGAATTTCGTGCACTGGGCCTCTAGTTTGTTTAATAAAAGAATATAGGGTGAAGTAATTAAGCACAAAACTAGCTAGATTTGGGAGGGATACTGGTCAGATAATTAGGAGTTTGGTGTTTTTGTACATATTTTTATAAAGAGATTGTCAGTGCATGTCCTTTTGAAGTTATTTAAATAATTGTAAATAGATTTGTATGAGTAGGTGTTAATTAAATGGCTTAAAATTTTGTATTGCCGAGCTACTTCATATACTACATATATTCTGTAGGTAGATAGAAAGAACAGATTGGTTGAAGGTTGCTAGATGGGAGAGGACTTGAGGGGATGAGTGGAAATGGTGAAAGGGATGAAATACAAACTGCCAGTTACAGAAATAGTTACTGGGATGTAAAGCGCAGCATAGGGAATCTAGTCAATAGCATTGTAATAACTATGGTGTCAGGTGGGTACTAGACTTACCAGGATGATCACTTTGTAAGTTATAGAAATCTCTGGTCACTATGTTGTACTAATATAATATGTCAACTATAATTGAAAATAAATTAAAAAGACAAGAATAGTGTGTTTGGCAAGTCTGTGTGCCTAGAGTTGAGGATGTAATTAAGCACTGTCATCTCTCAATTTTTTCTGTTTTGAACCTTGTCAGTGCTTGTTGATTCTAACCTTTTCCCAACCCCCCTTACTCTGTTTCTAGTTTGCCTTTTTTTGCTCCTTTTCCCTTTTTTAAAAATGCTATATAAGTACTTTTCTTTCTTGCATACTAATTTATGTGTACATTTTATTTCCTTTGCACTTAAGTGTTTTTAGGATAAGTAGCATGCCATATTAGTGTCTTTGTATATGCTCCAGGTGGGGTTGCCAGATAAAGTACAGGATGCCCAGTTAACTTCATAAACATTGAATAATTTTTTTTAGTACAAGTATATTCCATTTGCTAAATTTGGCAACCCAAGCCCTGTGCATTGTACAGAGTGGGTGCTCGATAATTAATTGTTTAGTGAATGAATTTAAGTTGGAGTCTGATGTTACCCTATGAAGTTGGCAGAGTATTTTCATTCTTAGTTTTACAGATTAAAAAAAACCCTGAGGTTCATGGGCTTTAAATGCTTTTCCCAAGTTCACATAGTTACTAAATTGTTCAGTCTTGGCCAGGAGGAATGTTGTTACTTCTATAAAGCTAGTGCTTCTTTGATTAGGTTGGATGTATTCTGAAGGATAACATGTATTACTCTGTTAGACTACCACGTTTTTAAATTCTGTCTTATGGGAACCAGATTGAAAGAATTGAACAGTAAGTACTCAGTTAAGGTCATTAAAAGGTTCTGTGACTTTAAGGAAAACAACGCCTGATGAAACTGTTTTAGTGATTGATATACTGTTATAAACAAGTTATAAGAAAATTATGTTTCCCTAGCCAGTTTGGCTCCGTGGATAGAGCTTCGGCCTGCAGACTGAAGGGTCCCGGGTTCGATACCAGTCAAGGGCATATGCCTGGGTTGCAGGCTCTATCCCCAGTAGGGGGCGTGCAGGAGGCAGCCAATCAATGAATGATTCTCTCATGATGTTTCTATCTTTCTCTCCCTCTCCCTTCCTCTCTGAAATCAATAAAAACATATTTTTTAAAAAAAGAAAATTATGTTGACCCTGGTGGGTTTGGCTCAGGGGATAGAGCATCGGCCTTTGGACTGAAGGGTCTCCGTTTCAATTTCGGTTTCAATTCCGGTCAAGGGCACGTATCTTGGTTGCAGGCTCCATCCCTGGCCTGGTCAGGAGTGTGAGGGAGGCAACCAATCAGTGTGTCTCATATCAATATTTCTCTCTGTGTGTCTCACCCCCTCCCTTTCACTCTCTCTAAAAATCAATGAAAAAATATCCTTGGATGAGGATTAATAAAAATAAATAAATAAAAAGATTTCAATATGTATTAACAAATTGCCTTAAAAAAAAAGAAAATGATGTCAAAGGAGACGACATTATTCAAGAGCCTGTCATACTTAATTGTATCTTAAGGGAAATGAAAGTTTGAATCCTTTTTCATACAGCAGAGGGAGACAGTGTTACAATATTGAAAATAAAATCTTTCTCTGGGTTACTGGGAGTTACTTAATGACACTAAGAGGGAAAAGTAGTGAACTAATTGCTTTTCATATGTGTTCAAATGTCTTGAATCTTTTATGTGAATTGTGAAAAGGATGCATTTTACTCAGAAGGATTTGCTTAAAAATAGAGATTCTGTAAACTCTGGGTTTAAAAGGGTTTTTGTGGGTTTTTTTTTTTTGCTTTTGAAAATTTTGTCTTCTTTCCCACCTTCCAGATTGAATGAATGTTGCATATTCATGTATAACCATTGGTTAAGTGTTATTAGTTCAAGTGAAAAATTAATATAATTTGCAATGAAAACAAGAACTAGAACACTTTATTTTTTTAAATATTTTTATTGATTTCAGAGAGAAAGGGAAAGGGAGAGAGATAGAAACATCAGTGATGAGAGAGAATCATTGATTGGCTGCCTCCTTCATGCCCCCTACTGGGGATGGAGCACGCAACCCGGGCATGTGCCCCTGACTGGAATCAAACCCAGGACCCTTCAGTCCACAGGCCGACGCTCTATCCACTGAGCCAAAGTGGCTAGGGCAAGAACTAAAACTCTTAAATTAATGAAATAGCACTTATTAACTAAATATTTTTACAGTGTAATATTTAATGTTTTTCCAAGTCAGAATTCAATATTTTCCAGTATCTCTGATAATTATTTCTACCTTTTACTGAATACCAGCTTTCACGTATCTGCCTATTAATTGAATTTTCTTTATTAAGAAATTGTAATGTTCTTTTGTTCTGTCTTGTTAATTTCATGACAATATTCTCTGGTCACAATCACAGGATTATAACTTCAATGACAGCTATGCTGTGAAATAATTTTAAAGATTAATACTCATTCTCTCTAAGTAAAAAATTAAAATTCTTAGTATCTTTTGGAATGAATTTTCCCTTGTGGAAATGTTCCTGTGTTCCTATTTTAGTCAAAGTAATTTCTCTGTATTATGTCAACATAAAATATAATGGCTTTTAACTGGAAACATGGGAAATGAAAATCTGTATCTTTAATTAGAGACAAATAGCTCCCTTCTCCCTTCTTAACCCACTAAAATTTGAGAAGTTCTTAATATTCATAGAATCCTAATGATGATAGGATGGAGTTGCTGTGTCTAGGACTGCTACTGCTTTTTTGTTGTTGTTTTTTGTTAATCCTCACCCAAGATATTTTTCCATTGATTTTTAGGGTAAGTGGGGAAGGGAAAGACCAAGAGAAACATCAGTGTGTGAAACAACATTGATTGGTTGCCTCCTGCAAGAGCCCCAGGGCCTGGGCTGGCGAGGAACCTGCAACCGAGGTACATGCCCTTGACCGGAATCCAACCCTGGACTCTTTGGTCAGCAGGCCTACTACGCTCTATCCACTGAGCCAAAACGGCTAGGGCGGCTACTCCTTTTTTAAATACACAGAGGTGGAGGTTTGGGGATTGTTGTTTTATCTTTTTGATACAGTGGTGGTGATAATAGTGAGGGTTTTTTTTTTGTTTTTTTTAAATAACGTTAGTTGCTGGTGTTTACAAATTAAAGATCTTGGAGTGTATTCTTGCCAATTTTTCTATTGTATATTTATATATTTTTAATGAAAAGGATTTTACTACGCATACTATCTGTAGCTGTCTTTTTAAACTTAGCCATGGATTATTATTTTTATTATTATTATTTTATATATTTTATTGATTTTTTACAGAGAGGAAGGGAAAGGGATAGAGAGTTAGAAACATCGATGAGAGAGAAACATCGATCAGCTGCCTCCTGCACACCTCCTACTGGGGATGTTCCCGCAACCAAGGTACATGCCCTTGACCAGAATCGAACCTGGGACCTTTCAGTCTGCAGGCCGACGCTCTATCCACTGAGCCAAACCAGTTAGGGGATTAATATTATTTTTACTAAAATAAAAATACAGGTACAGTGGAACCTCGGTTCTCAGACCTAATTCCTTCCAGAAGACTGAGAAGCGATTTGTTTGAAAGCCAAATTATTTTTTCCCATTAGAAATCCCTTCCAGACCCCCTAATGATTCCGTTTTAACCTTTCTTATATACATACAGTACATGTCTAAAGTACTGTTTAATCTATAAATAAACACTTTTCTTAAATTTATTGAACCACACCCTGCTAGCCTTAAGCAAATTTTTCATTTCTGTCACTGCCTCTGAAATGCTATCACTGGCTAACTGCTTTTCGTTTATCCCACCAACAGCAGTTTTTCTGCTTATTCAATTGCCTGTGACTGGTGTTCTGTGAGCACTTTTACAGCATTAGCAACATTAGCACTCTTGATGGCCTCTCTGTGTTTATAAAATTGTGCTAATCCTCGATTTCCCCAGCAACAGAAGCATTCTCTCCTTTGTTTGTTGCCTGAGAGACATTTTTTGTCTTGCTTAGGTATCCGCATGAAAGGTTTGTTAGGTGCAAAACGGAAGTTTTGGTCAACAACTGAGACATTTTCTTTGTGAACAACTTGGTCGAGAACCCAATTGTTTGAGATGGAGGACATTCAAGAAATGAGTTTTGATTGTATTTTTTTCATGCCCTTAAATATTCTGTAACAAAGTATACATTTACTATAGCTTATTTAGCCAGTCTCCTATTGTGTGAACTGTGGAGAATTATAGTAGACTAGAGGCCCTGTGAACGAAATTTGTGCACGGGGGAGGGGGGTGTCCCTCAGCCCAGCCTGCACCCTCTCCAATCTGGGACCCCTTGAGGGATGTCCGACTGCCCGTTTAGGCCCGATCCCGGATCGGGCCTAAACGGGCAGTCGGACATCCCTCTCACAATCCAGGACTGCTGGCTCCCAACTGCTCGCCTGCCTTCCTGATCACCCCCTAACCACTCCCCTGCCAGCCTGATTGATGCCTAACTGCCCTTCCCTGCAGGCCTGGTCACCCCTAACTGCCCTCCCCTGCAGGCCTGGTCACCCCTAACTGCCCTCCCCTGCAGGCCTGGTACCCCCCAACTGCTCTCCCTGCAGGCCTGGGTCCCCCCAAACTGCCCTCCCCTGCAGGCTTGGTCACCCCTAACTGCCCTTCCCTGCAGGCCTGGTCCCCCCCAACTGCTCTCCCCTGTAGGCCTGGTTGCCCCCAACTGCCTTTCCCTGCAGGCCTGGTTGCCCCCAACTTCCCTCCTCTGCCCGCTTGGTCACCCCTAACTGCCCTCCCTTGCAGGCCTGGTCCCTCCCAACTGCCCTCCCTTGCAGGCCTGGTCCCTCCCAACTGCCCTTCCTTGCTGGCCATCTTGTGGCGGCCATCTTGTGTCCACATGGGGGCAGGATCTTTGACCACATGGGGGCAGCCATCTTGTATGTTGCAGTGATGGTCAATTTGCATATTACTCTTATTAGATAGGATAGTGGCCTGGTGCATGGGTGGGGGCCAGCTGGTTTGCCCTGAAGGGTGTTCCGGATCAGGGTGGGGGTTCCCTTGGGGCGTGGGGCGGCCTGGGCAAGGGGCCTGTGGTGGTTTGCAGGCTGGCCACGCCCCCTGGTGACTCAAGCAGAGGCCCTGGTATCTGGGGTTTATTTATCTTCTACAATTGAAACTTTGTAGCCTGGAGCAGAGCCAAGCCTTCTGCTTGCTCCGTGGCGGCAGCCATTTCTGTTGGGATTTATGTATCTTCTATAATTGAAACTTTGTAGCCTTAAGCTGAGGCCTGGGCCGGCCAGGGTGTGCAGAAAGCTTGGCTTCCTCCATCACCGGGGGCAACCCTAGCCTCCTGCTCTTTCCAGCTCTGTGGCTGCCGCCATTTCTGTTTGGTTTTATGTATCTTCTATCATTGAAACTTTGTAGCCTTGAGTGGAGTCCTAGGTGGGCAAGGGCAGGCGGAAAGCTTGGCTTCCTCCATTGCCGGGGAAACCCAAGCCTGCCTCCTGCTCTCTGTGGCCGTAGCCATCTTGGTTGGGTTTATTTGCATATTCGCACCTGATTGGCTTGTGGGTGTAGCGGAGTGGTGGTTAATTTGCATATTACTCTTTTATTATATAGGACTAGGAGCCCGTGCGGCACTGCCCACCCTTGAGTTGCTGGTCCGACCCTGCCTGGCTCCCTGGGCCCCACAGCAGCCATGGCCGCTGCTGATCAGGTCCTCCCCCAGTGCAGGCGTGTGGAGGCCCCTACCGCCCCGCCCCCGACGCTGCCCATGCAAACTCCTCCTGTCTGGTTGACCCCTTACGGCGTCCTGGTTAATTAGCATGTTTCTCTATTATATATATAGTATATAGATAACTGTTTTGATAGCTGTGTATTAACCAATGCAATCCTCACAATTTATTGTGTAGTATAGTTATATTTATCACCAATTTACAGGTATGGAAACTGAACCCAGAGATAGTAAATATACCCAGATGTTTTAGTAATGATTATAAAGAGATTGATAGAGCATTCAAGTTATTTGCCAGACACAGTGCTACTTTCTTTTCATTTGTGGTCTCATTTAATCCTCATAAGAATCCTAAATGAAGTAGGGCCTCTTAATCCTGTTGTACTGGAGGAAGTGAGGCTCAGTGAAATTAGTTACTTGCTCAGGGTCATATATCCAACAAGTTGCACCATTGGTGACTTTTTTATAAATACGTAGAGGCCTGGTGCATAAAATTCGTGCACAGGTAGGGCCCTTCCCCAGCTGCTGGCTGCTGGCCAGGGCCTTTCTTCCTTTGGCGCTGCCCCCTGGTGGTCAATGCACATCATAGCAAGTGATTGAACATAACGATTATTGTTTTGTTTTCAACCTCTGCTTATTTCTGAGGAAATAAGTAAAACTTCTAACAGTAAAAGACACTTTCAGCAAGTAGTTATATCTTTTGGCTCCCTCATCTCTAAAATTTGGATGGTAAGCTTTTATAGGATTGTTCCATTGAGTGAGATGATATATATGAAGCACTTTTTACACAGGGTATAAAATAAGTGCTCAATAAATATTACTACTATTATTATCCTAATTAGATTTTTATTCAGGTTATGGAAGCAGTAGATGTATGTCATAGAAAATTCAGAAAAATACAAAGGACATGAGAAAGTAATCACTTGGTCTTACTACTGATGAAATTTTGACATACTTCCTTCCAGACAATTAGGTATTTTCCAGTACTTAGGTCTGTCACTACAGATGATAACTGCAGTACTGGACTTTTTTGTTTGTGGGAAATGTCTCCTGATTGATTTTTTTTTTAAAGAAGAACAGAGGCTGTGACCTTTTGTACTAGCATAGTGCCTAGCTTAGAATAGGCACTCAATATTTGAATTGAGCTATTAGAACTTTGGAGATTTTCACTTCCTCTTTATTCATTACCATCTGTTGCATTTAAAAAAATGATTATAAAGTTATTTGAGTGTGAAAGTAAAGAAGCCAGATGCGCACTCTGTCTCAGGGAGGCTGAGCTACTCTGTTATCGGACAAAGGAGTTTGATACAGCAATTAAATGTGCAAGATCTGAGTAAGAAAATGTTGGGAAAATTGCATTCTGAATATTAGGGGAACAATTACTTAGCAAACAAAGGTTTGTCAGAAAAAAGTAATATATTAGTAAACTGCACAGCTCTCTATGTCTGGGAAAGATCCCTTAACTGTCAATCTGTAGCATTAAGTGGAACCTTACTTAGCACTTCTTAAGAAGGTGGTGCCTGGTTATCCCATAGGGTAATGGCTTCTCTTTAAATCTTAAGTTCCTTTCATTGGAAAAAATTAAACTCTCTACTGTGCAAAGAAGACCTTAGAGGTGGGTGATAGTACACATAGAAAACTGAAAATCCATAACAGCAGGAATTCTTATTAGTAACCTGTGAATATTGCTTTGGGATATTATGCATTGAAAGCCTTTCCTGTGCATATGAGAGCAACATTCAAGCACAATACCAAAGTTTTAAGTTAACTTTGAAATTATTTTTTTTCAAATTTTATTTATATATTTAAGAAGGAAAGAATACACTTTGTGAATATTTTGGTAAAATATTAAAAATGTAAGCTCTGGACATTGAGAAACTCTAGATGTAAAGAATGTCACATTTTCAGGTGATTGGAATAAAATGTTAATTATATTTAACAAAGAGAGCTTTTCTCCATTGTTGTAGGAGAGAAAAATTATAAATCATAAATTTAACTTGGTGCAGTAGAGTCCAACAGATCCTAAGACACTGATGCCTATAAAATTATAAATTTTAAATGATAACAAAGAGTTCTGCATCAACTTCATCTTGTGCACAAACATGAAACTGGTTCACTAAGTAGCTAAACTTCCTTCTGGCCTATGAACATGAGTTTAGCAAGTTTTACATTCCTTACTAGTTTGTAGTAAAAATTAGATATGTTTTCATTCTTCACTTGATTATAAGGTCCTTTAAGGCATCCTCAATTTCTTCTATTCTCCTACAATGTGCAATATTATGTTTCTCATGTTGTACAAGTTTGACAAATGCTTGTAACTGATTAATTGACATTATGTAGTTTGCAAGTGGGCTGTATCAAACATAATAGATTTTTTTCAGCCTTAGCTGGTTTGGCTCAGTGGATAGAGCATCGGCCTGTGGACTCAAGGGTCCCAGGTTCGATTCCGGTCAAGGGCATATACCTTGGTTGCGGGCACATACCCAGTAGTGAGTGTGCAGGAGGCAGCTGACAGATGTTTCTACTCTCCCTCTCCCTTCCTCTCTATAAAAAATCAATAAAATATATTAAAAAATAAAAAAATAGATTCCTTTCAAATGTGCTACATACATGGACATTGCTATTATTTCTCAGGAACCATAGAATAATCTCCCCTAAAATGCCCATCAAAGTTATTTTTAAAGAAATTTTTTTTTAAAATATATTTTATTGATATTTTACAGAGAGAGGAAGGGAGAGGGATAGAGAGCTAGAAACATCGATGAGAGAGAAACATCGATCAGCTGCCTCCTGCACACCTCCCACTGGGGATGTGCCCGCAACCAATGTACATGTCCTTGACCGGAATCGAACCTGGGACCCTTCAGTCCGCAGGCCGACGCCCTATCCACTGAGCCAAACCGGTTTCGGCCCATCAAAGTTATTTTTAGTAGTTTTTTTTTTCTGATTATAGAGCTAATTTATTCTCATTGAAAAATTATCAGGAAATATTTAAAAATATAAAGAAGAAAATAATGTCACTTGTAATTCCATTACTCAGAGGTCTGCTAACATTTTGTACTAATATTTTGTATTTTCCAGATTTTTTTCTTTGAATACATTCATGAATGTATACATATTTATTGAGGTAGAGGTATAATTGACATATATTAGTTTCAGGTGTATAATGTTTTGATATTTGTTTATATTACAAAATGATCACTGTAAGTCTAGTTAACATACATTACCTCATATTGTTACAAACGTTTTTCCTTTTTGAAAAATTGTTTTTTGAATTTTTTTCCCTTTAATTCTTTATTGTTTAAAGCAGTTGTCGCCAACCAGTGGTTGGAGAGGTCCAAAAGGTTGGGGACCGCTAGTTTAAAGTATTACATATGTCTCCTTTTTCCCCCATTGACCTCTCCCTGGCACTCCCACCCCCCAGCACATGCCCTCACCCCCCTAGTGTCTATGCTATTGGTTATGCTTATATGCATGCATACAAGTCCTTTGATTGATCTCTTACCCCCCCCCACACACACCCTCCTCCCCCCACCCCCCACCTTCCCTCTGCGGTTATTCAGGGTATTTCTTTTTTTCCATACTAGTGGCCTGGTGCACGAAATTCATGCACGGGGGGCGGGGGTGGTGTCCCTCAGCCTGGCCTGCAACCTCTCCCATCTGGGACATCCCTCTCGCAATCCGGGACTGCTGGCTCCTAACGGCTCACCTGCGTACCTGCCTGATCATCCCTAACCACTTTGCCTGCCAGCCTGCTCGCCCCCAACTGCCCCCACACCAGCCTTCTCACCACCAACTGCCCTCCCTTGCTGGCCTGATTGCCCCCAACTGCCCCCCCACCAGTCTGATCACCCCCAACTGCCCCCATCAGCCTGCTCGCTCCCAACTGCCCCCCCCCCTCCGCTGGCCTGATCGCCCCCAGCTGCACCCCCCTGCTGGCCTGGTCACCCCCAACTTCCCCACCTGCCAGCCTGCTTGCTGCCTACTGCCCCCCACCCCCCGCCAGCCTGCTTGCCCCTTACTGCCTCCCTGCCGGCCTGCTCGGCCGCAACTGCCCCCCCCACCAGCCTGCTCACCCCCATCTGCCCCTCACAGCCAGCCTGCTCGCCCCCAACTGCCCCCGCCCCCCGCCGGCCTGCTTGCCCCCACCTGACACCCCCCTGCTGGCCTGCTCACCCCCAACTGCCCCCCCACCGGCTTGCTCACCCTCAGCTTCCCCCACTGCCAGCCTGATCACCCCCAACTGCCCTCCCCTCCTGGCCTGATCGCCCCTAACTGCCTCTGCCTCGGCCCTGCCACTATGGCTTTGTCTGGGTAGTGGCCATGCAGCCGGCTGGGGTGACCAAGGAAGCCAAGCCTCCGCCTCCTGCCCACTCTCCTCCCGCCCACACCGTCCAGTTCCATGGCTCCAGCCGGCGCCATCATCTTTGTCACGTCAATTTGCATACTCCTTTTTTATTGGCTGTGGGCGCTTCCATATTTATCATGAAGTGATGGTTAATTTGCATATTACTATTTTAGATAGGATGAGTTTTTGGAGAGTTTTTTCTAGGTCTGTGAAATACGCTGTTGGCATTTTAATGGGGATTGCATTGAATCTAGATTGCTTTGGGTAGTATGGAAATTTTAATGATGTTGAGTCTACCAATCCACAAAGACAATATATTCTTCCATTTATGTCTTCCTCTATCTCTTTTTTCAATGTCCTGTAGTTTTCTGTGTACAGGTATTTTACCTCCTTTGTTAAGTTTATTCCTAAGTATATTAATTTTTTTGTTGCAGTGGTAAATGGGATTTTTTTTAGCTTCTCTTTTTGTGAGCTCATTGTTGGTATATAAAAAAAGCCATAGGTTTCTGGGTGTTAATTTTGTATCCTACTACATTGCCAAATTCATTTATTAAGTCTAGTAGTTTTTTGATGGAATCTTTAATGTTTTCTGTGTACAATATCATATCATCTGTGAATAACGACAGTTCTACTTCTTTTCCAATTTGGATGCCTTTTATTTCTTCTTGTCTGATCGCAATGGCTAGCACTTAACAATACTATGCCTAACATGAGTGGTGAAAATGGGCATGCATCCCTGCCTTGTTCCTGTTCTTAAGGGAAATGGTTTTAGTTTTTGCCCATTGAATATATTAGCTGTAGGTTTGTCATATATGGCTTTTATTATGTTGAGGTATGATCCCTCTATTCCCACTTTGCTGAGAGTTTTTATCAAGAAAGGGTGTTGGATTTTGTCAAATGCTTTTTCTATATCAATTGATATGATTATGTGATTTTTATCTCTCAATTTGTTTATGTGATGTATCACGTTTATTGATTTATGGATATTGTACAATCCTTGCATCCCCGGAATGAATCCCACTTGGTTATGGTGTATAATCTTCCTAATGTAATGCTGGATTGATTTGCTAGAATTTTGTTGAGGATTTTAGCATCTATGTTCATGAGGGATATTGGCCTGTAATTCTCTTTCTTTGTAGTGTCTTTATCTGGTTTTGGGATTAGGGTAATGTTGCCTTCATAGAAAGAGCTTAGAAGTGTTCCTTTTGAATTTTTTGGGATAGTCTGAGGAAGATAGGTTTTAGTTCTTTGACTATGTGGTAAAACTCCCCTGTGAAGCCGTCTTGCCCAGGGCTTATGTTTGCTGGAAGTTTTTTGATTACTACTTCAATTTCCTCCATAGTTATAGGCTTATTCACATTTTTTTATTTTTCCTGATTGAGTTTTGAAGGGTCATATTTTTCTAGGAATATGTCCATTTTCTCTAGGTGGTTAAGTTTGTTGCAATAGAGTTGTTCATAGTATTTTTTTACACTCCTTTGTATTTCTGTGGGGTCTGTTGTTATTTGTTACCTCTTTCATTTCTGATTTTGTTTATTTGGATCCTCTCTCTTTGCTTCTTGGTGAGCCTGGCTAGAGGTTCATCTATCTTGTTTATCCTTTCCAAGAACTAGCTCCTGGTTTTATTGAATATTTTTTTTTTTTTTTTTTTGGTCTCTCTGTCATTTATTTCCGCTCTGATCTTTACTATTTCCTCCTTTCTGCTCTCTCTGGGCTTTCTTACTCTCTTTCTAATTCTTTAAGTTGTAGAGTTAGATAATTTATTACCAGTTTTTTTTTTTTTTCTTTCTTGTTTTTTTGAGATAGGTCTATAATGCTATGAACTTCCCTCTCAGGACTGCTTTCGCCGTGCCCCATAGATTTTGGATTGTTGTGTTTTCATTGTCATTTGTTTCCAGGGTGGTTTTTTTTTTCCTTCTTTGATCTCTTTGGTAACCCAATCATCTTATCTAATAAAGAGGGAATATGCAAATTGACCATCACGTCGTAATGGTCAAGATTGGCTGCGCCCACAGCAGAGGCCAAGTTCCCGTAATGAGTCTTAACGAGCAATCAGCAGGGATCTGAGGCTGTGTGGTGCTGGGCCGGGGCAGGGGACCAGAGGCTGCGCGCCCCCCTTTCCCCCCCCCCCGCCGCCGCCTGGTGGGGCTTGACAGGGGACCTCAGGCTGTACCTCCTCCCCTGGCTCCAGGCTGGGGGACATCAGGCCATGCACCCTGCCCTGGCGCCAGGCTGGGGGATCTCAGGCTGCGCCCCCTGCCCCAGCGCCAGGCTGGGGGACTTCAGACCACACCCCCCACCCTGGCACTGTGCCAGGGGACCTGAGGCCACACCTCACGCCCTGGCGCCAGGTCATGGGACCTGAGGCTGTGCCCCCCCGCCCAGCGGGGCTTGATGGGGACCTCAAGGCGAGCCCCCTGTCCCGGCCCGGCCTGGGAGACCTCAGGCTGCATTCCCTGCCCCGGGTTTGGGGACCTGAGGCTGCGCCCCCTGCCTGGCAGGGCTTGATGGGGGACCTCAGGCTGCGCCCCCCGCCTTGGTGCCGGGCCAGGTGACCTGAAGCCACGCCCCCCACTGGATGGGGCTTGATGGGGGTGGGGCTGGCTGGGTCTGGGTCTCGTGCGATTTTGAGGCGCATGTGGGTGGGCGGGGACTTGACTGTGATTCCCATGGTGCACTCCAGACTCTGACAGGAGGGAGATTTTCATATACATTTTACTAATTTTCTTTCATTTCTGACACTTCTATTATAGAGAAAGGGCAAATAGCAATATTAAGGTATTTCCTTTAATTAATTCCCTTTTGATATGCACTAATTTTGTGCACCGGGTCACTAATCCTATATAATAAAAGAGAAACATGCAAATTAACTGTACCTCCGCTACGCCCACCAGCCATGCCCACCAGCCAATCAGGAGCATGCAAATTAACCCAACCAAGATGGCGGTTAATTTGCATATCCAGGCGCAGAGCGAAGATTGAAGACAGCGTAGAAGGAAGCCAAGCGCTGCAGAAGGGAGTGAAACTGCAGAGAAGCAAGAGGGGTGGTGGGGAAGCAGGCGGGGCTGTGGAGAAGCGAGGGAAGCAGGTGGGGCAGCGGAGATGGGAGGGAAGCAGGCGGGGTGGTGGAGAAGGCCGCAGGAAGCCCTATTCTTGCAGGAATCTTCCTGCAACCGGCCTCTACTTGTTTAATAACATGCTATTTAGCCACAAGTGTTTACATTTTTTATTGTCTTTATTGTAGTTCATTTCTAATATTATGCCATTGTGATATGAGAAGGTGTTTGATATGATTTCAGTCTTCTTGAATTTGAAGAGACTTTGCCTGTGACCCAATATGTGGTCTTTGAAAATGTCCCATGTGCACTTGAGAAGAATGTATATTTCGTACCTTTGGGGTGAAATGTTCTGAAGATGTCAATTAAGTCCATCTGATCTAGTGAGTTGTTTAGGATTGCTGTTTCTTTGTTGTTTTTTTTGTCTAGAGCGTGGTCAGCAAACTCATTAGTCAACGGAGCCAAATATCAGCAGTGCAACGATTGAAATTTCTTTTGAGAGCCAAATTTTTTAAACTTCTTCTAACGCCACTTCTTCAAAATAAACTCACCCAGGTGTGGTATTTTGTGGAAGAGCCACACTCAAGGAGCCAAAGAGCCGCATGTGGCTTGCGAGCCGCAGTTTGCCGACCACTGGTCTAGAGGATTTATCCAGTGATGTCTATGGGGTATTAAAGTCCCCTACTATGATTGTATTGCTGTCAATCTCTCTCTTGATATCTTCCAGAAGTTTTTTTATGTTTTTTGGTGCTCCTGCTTTGGGTGCGTATATGTTTACCAGAGTTATATGCTCTTGTTGTATCGATCCCTTTAGTATTAGGAAGTGGCCGTCCTTATCTCTTGTTATGGCCTTCACTTTGTGGTCTATTTTGCTAGATATAAGTATTGCTACCCCAGCTTTTTTTTTCATTTCCATTTGCCTGAAATATATTTTTCCATTCCTTCACTCTCAAGTCTGTGTGCATCTCTTGTTCTGAGGTGGGTCTCTTGTAGACAGCATGTATATGGGTCATGTTTTCTTATCCATTCAGCCACTCGGTGTCTTTTGATTGGAGCATTTAATCCATTTACGTTTAAGGTTATTATTGATAGGTACTTGTTTGTAGCCATTTTTATTCTTTAGGCCTGTGTTCTTCCTTCCCTTTCTATTTCTTCTTTAGTATTTCTTGCATTGCTGGCTTGGTAGTGACAAATTCCCTTAGCCCTTTTTTTTTTTTTGGTCTGCAAAGCTCCTGAATTCCCCTTCTAATTTTGAATGATTGCCTTGCTGGATAGAGTATTCTTGGATTCAGTTCCTTGCTTTGCATCCCTTTGTATACTTCCTTCCATTCCCTTCTGGCCTGATGTATTTCTCTTGAGAAATCAGTTGATAACCTAATGGGAGATCCCTTGTAGGTAACTCTCTGTCTCTCTCTTGCAGCCTTTAAGATTCTCTCTTTGTTGTTAAAGTTTGCCATTGTAATTATGATGTGTCTTGGTGTGGGTCTTTTTGGATTCTTCTTGTTTGGGACTCTCTGTGCTTGTGTGACTTTTTTCTTTCCCAAATCAGGGAAGTTTTCTGTCATCATTTCTTCAAATAGGTTTTCTAATCCTTGTTCCTCTTCTTTTTTTTTTTAATTTTTCAATTGATTTTAGAGAGGAAGGGAGAGGGAGAGAGAGAGAAACATCAACGATGAGAGAGAATCATCAATCAGCTGCCTCCTGCACACTGGGGATCGAGCTCACAACCCTGGCATGTGCCCTTGACCGTAATCAAACTCAGAACCCCTCAGTCCACAGGCCAACGTTCTATCCACTGAGCCAAACCAGGTAGGGTGTTGCTCCTCCTTTTGTCCTTCTGGCACCCCTATTATGTGTATGTTGCTTTGTTTCATGTTGTCCCAAAGCTCCTTTAGGCTCTCCTCCTGCTTTCTAATTTTTTTCTCCAGTTGCTATTCTGCTTGGGTGTTTTTTCTACCCTGTCTTCTTACTCACTAATTCGGTCCTCCGCTTCTTCTAGTCTACTATTGAAACCTTCCAATGTGTTTTTTATTGTAGCCAAAGCATTCTTCATTTCCTCTTGATTCTTACATAAGTTGTTGATTTTCTCATCCAGCCAGTTTAGGAACTGTATGACCCTTACTCTGAATTCTTTTTTCGTTTCATTTAGTTTCTTTTCCGGTGACTCCTCCTTTTCTTTCCTTTGGGGTTCTTTGTCTCCCCATTTTTGCTCTCACTGAAGTGTCCAGGCATCGAGTTTCTTGGGGCCTGTGGCTGAAGCGACGGGCTTGGTGGAAGGGTCGTGCATTCCAAGCCTCACCAGAGTGCCCAAGCGCCAGAGTTGCACATGTGGCCTATGCCTGAAGCTGCAGGTTGGTGGGAGGGGAGCGCATTCCGGGGCTCACAGGAGCCTGCGGCCCGAGAGGCCTGAGTCCCGGGTCTGTGGGTCTGCAGCTGCGGTAGCATGACTTTGGCCGGAATGGCTACAGGGTCTGGGATGGTGTCTGAGGCCAGTCTGGGTGGTGGTGAGGGTGGGCTTCCAGTCACAGCAGCTCTCCCCTTCAAGATGGCATGGTTTCTGAGCAAGAGCGGCTGCCCTGGGAACTCCTGCAGCAGTAGCAGGGGCTCCCTGTCTAGTAGAGCCCAGTCTGCCAACTCCCAAGTCTCCTGCAGGATGTAACTGCCCCTTATTCTCACACACACACACACACACACACACACACCCTGTACACGTGCTCCCTCACTGCTGGCCGCCATCTTGACTCCTCCTTAAATTATTTTTGACTAAGATGAAAATAGAATGACTTGTTAATGGTTGCAGTAAAAATACCTGAAATTGAATTGGTAGCGATTCTAGAATTTTTGCCAAAATCAAGACTTAAACTTAATTTTTAAAGCATCAGAAGTGAAGTAGGTGTAAAAAAGAATTCATAGAAAATTAGTTTCTCCAACCCCCTTTTACCTTTTAAAAAAGCTACTTTAAATGGTTTATTATGTGCAGCTATTTCAGTGAATGGATTAAGTATAATTTCAAGTTCAGGTCAACATTTCTCAGTTGAATCAGGTTGTTACTACAAGCTTTGACTGGCTTTATAAAGGCCTCCCTGTTTGGACTGCACAATTAGGTTATAGTGGCTTTCAATAGATGCTAGTGCTAGTATGTTTTGCTCTTTGGGTAAAACAAGGAACCTTTTATAGATAGTGCTTAGCATGGTAACATGAGGTTTGAATATAGGGTGCCCTGTGGTGGAGGCTAGTTAAGGATAGTGTTTATGTATACCCTGCTTGCCAGGTCTTCATTTCCAGATGAGTCAAAAATTAAAGGAGTAAGATGGCAATTTTAAATTTTAGGATAATACTAATAACCTTTTTTAGTACTACTGCTGTGTCATTGCCAGCTATTCAATTTCTGTCCCTTTTAGGTAAATATCAGCAATGACAACTTAAAATAACCAGAGTTCAATACTGTGCATGAGAAAATGTTGGTGATATTTTACTTTATAAAAATGAATCATAGTTTATTTTAGGGAATTCTAGAGATTCTTATGAAATAATTGTTTTTATTTATGTATAATTTAAACATATATGTTAAATTAAGAATATTATAATTTTTATTCCTTTCCCAGTGACATTTGTTTTATGTTTTCTCATTATGAAACAATTTTTGTTACCTTTCTATGTTGCTAAAAAAAAAAAAAATTAGATTATGCAGAAGCCACATTCTCTTCCATACCATCACTTCATGATTAAAATATTGAGGTGTATTCCTGTGATAAATGTTTTGTTTAGGTATTTTAAAATGCATACTTTAAGGATTCGCACACTAAATGCAGGTTGTAGAACGATTACCAATAATTGCTAATTTAAATGATTCATCTCATCTAAAGGAGTCAGATAACTAAGGTGTGAATAGGCTTTTCTTTTTGTTAAATCTGCCTTTTTTTAAACATTTTTTTTTTTGATATTTAGAGAGAGAGGAAGAGAGAAGGATAGAGAGAAACATTGATGAAAGAGAAACATCATCTATTGGCTGCCCCCTACTGGGGATTGAACCCGCAAACTAGGCATGTGCCCTGACCTGGAATAGAGTTGGTGACCTCTTGGCTCATGGTCGAAACTCAAGCACTGAGCCACACCAGCTGGGCAAGTTTTTTCTATTAATAAAAGTAATCTTTTTCTTAGGAAAAAAATGCTAGGATATAAAATCTAATTTGATTCTTTTTTTTTTTTTAAATATATTTTTATTGATTTTTTACAGAGAGGAAAGGAGAGGGATAGAGAGTTAGAAACATCAACGAGAGAGAAACATCGATCAGCTGCCTCCTGCACACCCCGTACTGGGGACGTGCCCGCAACCAAGGTACATGCCCTTGACCAGAATCGAACCTGGGACCCTTCAGTCCGCAGGCCAACGCTCGATCCACTGAGCCAAACCGGTCAGGGCCTAATTTGATTCTTTTTTGTTGTTGTTACTCCTCATCTGAGGATATTTTTTCTCCCACTGGTTTTTAAAGAGCGTGGTGGGGGGGGGAAGAGGGAGGGAGGGGGAGAGAGAAAGAAACATCAATGCGAGAGAGACATGTGGATTGATTGCCTCCCACATAAGCCCCCCGACTGGGCTGGGGATCGAACCTGCAACCTCAGCCAACACTTTAACCACTGATCCAGACCTTCCATGGCTCTAATTTGATTCTTTTATTAGATTCTTGTTGTTACTATTATTATTGTTATTTTAATCTAATTTGATTCTTAAACTGTTTGCATAATAATTATTACTGTTTACCATCACTATAAATGCTGATTTTTGCTAGGATAAAAATGGGGGTGAGGGCACTAATTTGAATAAGGAAAAAGGGTAGTAGTGGTATGTGAGTGTATGTTAGGGTAAGTGTAGATTTTAGGGACAAGCCTTGATTAGAGAGTAAAAGATGCCTTTAGAATAATGTTGACATTTTATTTTAATAAGTGACTTAAGTTTAGCTTTCAGGAGCTGTTCATAGTCTGCCTTACACTTTTTTCCCCCATCTATATTTTTCACTGCTCTAACATAAATCCTGGTCTTGAGGCAAATTGGTTTTCTCCCTACTCCCTGATGTACTCCCTGATGCCCCTTCACACCTCATGGCTCCAGTTTTAGGCTATTCCCTTTGCTTCTGGAGACCTACCCTGTCCACCATAGGAGATACTCCTTCCTCTCACAGCTCTTCACAGGTACCCTGAAACCTTACCTGTTCACATATAGGTGTGATGTCTCCTAAGCTTTTAGA
Organism: Plecotus auritus; assembly: GCF_963455305.1. Classification (NCBI taxonomy): domain Eukaryota; kingdom Metazoa; phylum Chordata; class Mammalia; order Chiroptera; family Vespertilionidae; genus Plecotus; species Plecotus auritus. The sequence continues at coordinate 86,430,267 of NC_137772.1, read as the reverse complement.
ACGTTTATTTGCCTCTTTAGTAACTTTCATGGAAGGTCAAGAACATGTCTTGAATATTTAAAAAATCTCTCATATCCCTGAAAACTATACCTTGCTCATAGTGGGTGTTTAATAAGTATTGCATGAAAGATTGTGAAAATGTTGATATTGTATTATTTTTTATACAGTGGAATGAATTTTCTCCACTCTAAAACAGGTTAATGTATATGCAAATGTACTAATTTGTTTAGGACAGGGCTTCTTGGTGGTTGGCACTGTTCTCTTTTGGGCTGGATAATTGTTGTGGGGATCTTGTCTTGTATGGTTTAGCCTGCCCTACTCTCTCCTCACTAGATGTCAGTAGCACTCCTTATCCTCACCCCAGTTGTGAAGACCAACAGTGTCTCTTACATTGCCAAATGTCCCTTGGGGGTCAGTATGACTCCTGGTTGAGAACACTGCTTTAGAAGAGAAAAGCATAAGGATTTCAAGATTCTTCTTAATTCTACTTTATAATGTGTGTATGTTTTTAAGGGCTTTTAAGTAAAAACAAATGTTTCAAAATTCTTCAAATTTAACCTTGTATAATTTAGGAAACTATCTCAGGGACACTATTAATTATTATAAAACTTTGATGACTTAAGAGAATTGCATTTTTTGTGTCTACTTTACATTGAATGATGGATTTTATTTGGTGTTTTCTGCAGATTGAAATTAAAATGAAAAAGTCAGAGGCTGTGAGATGGGAAAAGCTAGAGCGAGAAGGAGAAGAGCCTAAGCCAAAACAGTTCGTAGCAGGTTTGTTTTCTGGCCTTGATGAGCTTTAAATTCAAATTGTGTTATATAGTTGAAATTAAATAGTAATGAGCTTTTTTTTTTGTTTTCATTATTTATGTTCCCAATATAAGACACATCGAGTATCATAAGGTTGCTCTATAATGAATACAAATTGGCTCATCTTATAAAGGTTCTGACTTCTTAAACTCTTAAGAGTACAAATGAATGGCAGCAAAAACCTAGAGAAAATTTGAATTTATTGTTTACCTTGCAGTTTATGACATCAATTGGGGTTTTTTTTGCATGTGTGTGTGTGTTGGCCTTTCCTATTTGTGCTTTTTTAGTTTTAAGTGGATTAGTAATTTACCGATATATTTTCTCCTCTTTCCTCTCCCTTCTTATTTATTCCTTTCTATGCTGAGATTGTCAACTCTAATTTCCTGGAATTTCAGAGATTTACTGAATAAAGTATTAATTTCACTATATTGTCTAATATTATGAATTTATTTATTTATTCATAATATAGTTTTATTGATTTCAGAGAGGAAGGGAGGGGGAGAGAGAGATAGAAACATCAGTGATGAGAATCACTGATCGTCTGCCTCCTGTACAGCCCACACTGGGTATTGCAATCCGGTCATGTGTCCTAACAAAGAATTGAACTGTGCCCTGCTGGTTCATAGGTTGACGCTCAACCACTGAGCCATGCCGGCTAGGCTCTTTCAGTTACTTTTAGATATTTCACTGCTTTCTTCTATAACAGAAAACATATTTCCTTATGGAACTTTTTAGAAAACTCTGAGTTAGCCAACAGATCATACATTTTTATTTTGAAATAATTCTCACACAAGTTGCAGAAATAGAGTTTCTATGTACCCTTCACCTAGCCTCCCTGGATGTTAATATTGTAACTAAGCTATAGAATAATTAGTGAAATTAGGAAACTGACACCAACAGATAATTTTTAAGAATGAAATTTGGGGCTGGATAATTAAGAATGAAATTTCAAGTTGGTATTTAAGCTATTTAAGCATATGTGTCCCACTTTATTTGAAAGACATAGTAAAATATTATATGCTTCTCTTAGGGCTGACTCCCATAGATTTTGGGGCTGAAGTTTATATATAGCTCAAAGCATTTTTAAAAGAAACACTTTAACTGTAGTATCTCATTTAATTCTAACTGGCCCTATATAGTAGGCAGCCTGGTATTATTTCTCCTAGTTTACAGGCTCAGAAAGGTTATGCAGCTTGTTTTAAGATCACCTAGTGTTTTTTATTGTCCTGGACAGTGGTCGGCGAACTCATTAGTCAACAGAGTGGCAAACCGCAGCTCGCGAGCTGCATGTGGCTTGCGAGCCACAGTTTGCCGACCACTTGTCTAGGACTAAACACAGGTCTTCAGAGTCTGGGTCTGGTTCTTCTGTTAACCTCCTATGTTTTACTGCTTGTTTCTGCATTTTCTAACAATGAAAAGTCTCTGCTGACATGAGTATCTTTGCAGTAATTTGATATTATAGTGAACTAGAGGCCTGGTGCACAAAATTTGTGCACTTGCGGGGGGGTCCCTCAGCCCAGCCTGCGCCCTCTCACAATCCAGGAGCCCTTGGGAGATGTCCAACTGATGGCTTAGGTCCGCTCCCCCTGGGGGGAGCGGACCTAAGCCGTCAGTCGGACATCCTTAGTGCTGCCGTGGAGGCGGGAGAGGCTCCTGCTACCGCCGCTGCGCTTGCCAGCCGTGAGCCCAGCTTCTGGCTGAGTGGCGCTCCCCCTGTGGGAGCGCACTGACCACCAGAGGGCAGCTCCTGCATTGAGCGTCTGCCCCCTGGTGGTCAGTGTGCATCATAACGCTTGGTTGTTTGCATATTAGCCTTTTATTATACAGGATGAGCAAGGAAGTTAGGTTACTCTCAGTAATTCATCTACTTCCTACAGGTGTTAAAATTTTTCTGAGATCAACTATAAAGGTTTTTTTATTTTTACAAACTTTTTCTAAACTAAATGCTTTGCATATTCATAAAGATGCTATTCCTCCTGTCCTGTTATATTTTTGTAAGGAATTAATAGCTTGTCAGATTCCTGTGTACTGCAAGCTGCAGACTGCATATAAGGGCACATTGCTTAACCAATGTGGGCAGTGGAGATTCGAACCTGTGTTCCCATCCTTCTGGGAAGTCTGCATTAGGATTAATTAAATCCATGTTTCCTAGGCCCTTAATTTTCATGGCAAGTTAAAATTTTTCTTTGGCTACTAGTGATAATATACAGAGATAGAGGAGATTACTAGTAGAGGAAGGTAGGTAGTGTTTGAAAAATAGTATGCTTGCCCTGAATAAAACTGTGTGGTGTGTTGTAGTTTTGTTTTGTTTTGTTTTGAGGCAAGGATAGGCAGGGAGAAAGTTGATTTACCAGTGAAGAGAAAAGATGGAAAAATAGAATGAAAAATTAGTTGTTTTCTCATTTATTTTGAGGAAGGGGATGTAGAGAGGCAGTAGTGAAAGAAGGACATTTAGATTAGTATTAATGTGTTCTAATATATTGATAGGAAATCTTTGAATCAGTTTTTTTTAATATATTTTATTGATTTTTTACAGAGAGGAAGGGAGAGGGATAGAGAGTTAGAAACATCGATGAGAGAGAAACATCGATCAGCCGCCTCCTGCACACCCCCTACTGGGGATGTGCCCGCAACTAAGGTACATGCCCTTGACTGGAATCGAACCTGGGACCCTTCAGTCCACAGGCTGACGCTCTAGCCACTGAGCCAAACCGGTTTCGGCTGAATCATTTTTTTTTAAATCTCTGTAGTTGCATTGTCCAATATAGTAGCTGCTAGCCACATATACCTATTGAGCACTAGAAATATGACTAGCCTGATTTGAGATGTGCTCTCAGTGTAACATACATACTAAATTTTGAAGACTTAGTATGGAAAAGAAATAAATGCCATAAAGTTTTTTTTTTAAAGTTTTTTTTTTTTTTAATATATTTTATTGATATTTCACAGAGAGGAAGGGAGAGGGATAGAGAGCTAGAAACATCGATGAGAGAGAAACATCGATCAGCTGCCTCCTGCACACCTCCCACTGAGGATGTGCCTGCAACCAAGGTACATGCCCTTGACCGGAATCGAACCCGGGACCTTTCAGTCCGCAGGCCGACGCTCTATCCACTGAGCCAAACCGGTTTCGGCAATGCCATAAAGTTTTTATTTTATGTTGAAATGATACTACTTTGTATTTATTAGGTTAAATAAATATATTATTTAAATGCATTTCACCTGATTCTTTCTAGTAAGGTGGCTACTAGAAATTTTTAAATTATATATATGGCTCACATATGTGGCTTGCATTATATTTCTACTAGAGGCCTGATGCACGAAGATTCGTGCAAGAATGGGCCTTTCTTCCCCTGGCTGCCGGCACTGCCTTTGCTCCAGCCCGGAGCCGCCTTTCCGCCTTCCCACACTGCCCAGAGGCCCCGAGCAGCTGGGGCGGTGCGGAACATCTGCCTCGTTGCCATGGCGACGCGACAAGTGTCCCGTCCCCGGCTGCTCAGCGCCTGCATATGCAAATTAACCCGCCATCTTTGTTGGGTTAATTTGCATACTTACTCCTGATTGGCTGGTGGGCGTCATGAAGGTATGGTCAGTTTGCATCTTTCTCTTTTATTAGTGTAGATTGGACAGTGAACAAAACTGCTCTTATAGCTACTGGGTAGGTTAGTTACTTTTAAATTATTTGTGTGCCAAGATCTTGATTCCTTTGGTCTTTGGGGCAGCCATGACAGTGCCCTGAGTCCCTGAGCTGGTATCTGTCTGCCTGCAAGCAGCCTCCATTTATCCCAGTGTGCCCTATAAATACTGTTATTTGCTATGTGTGCATAGTGTGGGCATTGAACTCTCGTCATCCCATATAGTATTTTTCAATATTATGGACCTGATTCTTACTATCGCCTATTGAAGTATTCTGATATTTTTAATGTGGGGAGAGAATGGATGAATTAACTCACTGCCGAATAGGATGGATAATTATTTACATTTGCAGTTTATTTCTACTCTGGAAGATATATAAGTGTCTTAGGAAAGGTCACATTTTTAACATTAAAATATTGTCTATAAGAGAAATTTCTGAATGAAGCAACTTAAAAAACACACAATAATTTTATAATTGTACTATCTTTGCAACTTTTCTGTAAATATAAAAAAGTTTGTATATACTTTTCACTTAGTTTCCCCTATTATTGACATGAAAAATCTGTTCTTAATCTAATTTTGCATAATGTTATCAAAAGTTTACATTTTATGGAACTACTTTGTTCAAAAGAGACTGCTGTATTTTACATTATGTTGATTCAGTTTTTAGAAGTGTAAATTTAATTATTGATGTCTATCAGAAAGATACTTATTTCAAACATGAAGTTTAGTGAAATTCAATCACCCATTATTTGCTAAGGTGTTCTTTACATGATGGTCACAAAGTTTACATATTCTTGGCATAATCAACACATGTTAATTAATCACTTCTTTTTACTCTGTAGATGTAAAGAACCTATATCCATCATCATCTCTTTATACAAGAAATTGGGATAAATTGGTTGGAGAAATCAAGGAAGAAGAAAAGAATGAGAAGTTGGAGGGAGATGCAGCTTTAAACAAATTATTTCAGCAGATCTATTCAGATGGTTCTGATGAAGTGAAACGTGCCATGAACAAATCATTTGTAAGAATATAAACTTTAAAAATATATATTGTGGTAGTAAATTTCAGAAATTTAAAAAGAATAAGATCAAAATTTGAGTCCAAATTGCATGTACTTTAGTTGGGAGATCTTTTTGAGTAAGCTTTGTCTGAACATTTCTTTTTGCTCTAAAATTTCTTAGAATAATTACTGATGAAATCAGAAACTGGTGGAGGAGATAAGAAACAAGTGGTTTACACCAGATATTTTTTATCATTGAGTTAGAACTGGAAAGGCTTAAGAAATACCAATGTTACAGTGGGTGATAGAGTTATTCTAGTTAGATTTATCAGAATAGATGAATGAACTTCCATTGTTTACCTTCTAGAATCATGTATAGAGTCTCAATATCAGAGATGAAGAATATAGAAGGGAAACTTCCAGAACAGTGTTTGGCAAGTGAAAGTGCATATTATTATTCATTGGTTTTTTAATAATTTCTCAAAAAATATTAAGAAAATTCAGATTTTTGCCAGGGCAGCATAAATGCTGTCTGTATTAGGCCTCAAGTTCTGAGTTCTCAATAACAAGTCATCACTGTAGAATTATGTAGATTTTTTTGCTTGAAGATGAAATCATTTGATTTTTACCAGTAGCATTGAAAATGTAACACACTTTTTTTTAACCTCACTGAGGATGTTTGATTTTTCTTTTTTTTTTAGAGAGAGAGAGGGAAGGGGGGTAGGGGAAGAGAGAGAAGAAAGAAACATTGATGTGAGAGAGAAACATCAATCCATTGCCTCCCGTAGGTGCCCTGGAATGGAATCCATAGTCTTTTGGTGTAGGGCAGTGGTTTGCAGTTTGCCGCTCTGTTGACTAATGAGTTTGCTGACCACTGGTGTAGGGGATGATGCTTCCAACCAACTGAGTCTCTTGGCCAGGGCTGTAACTCTTCTTTTAAGGCATTTATATTTACAGTAGAATGTTAAAATTAACATTTACTAATTAATATTTAGGTAATCAGTGTGTTTGAGGTTTAGATACTCCACATAAGTTACTATATGGTAACTGGTCATGATTGTGCTTTTCACTATTGACTTAAAAAATTTTTGTTTTAATTAAACTTTATTTTGAGATAGTTGTAGATTCACATGCAGTTGTAAGAAATGAGGAATATTCCTTATATCCTTTAGTTTCCCTCAATTGAAACATTTTACAAAACTATAGTACAACATTACAACCAAGATGTTGACAGTTAAAGTACAGAACTTTCCAATTGCCACAGGATCCCTCCTTATCATTTTATAGTCATACCCACTTTGCTCACACTCCTACCCCTTCTGAACCCCTGATAACCACTAATCTGGCAAGTCTTTGTCAGATATGTAGTTTGCAGATATTTCTCACAGCCTGTAGCTTGTCTTCTCATTTTTAAAAATACCTATTTTTTTTAATTGATTTCAGGGAGGAAGGGAGAGGGAGAGAGAGATAGAAACATCAGTGATAAGAGGGTCATTGATTGGCCTCCTCCTGCATGCCCCACACTGGAGATCTAGCAGGCATCCGGGTCATGTGCCTTGACTGGGAATTAAACCGTGACCTCCTGCTTCATAGGTTGATGCTCAACCACTGAGTCAAGCTGGCTGGGTCACTTTTTTAATGTTTTTTTCAAAGCCAAAATATTTCATTTGATGAAGTTTAATTTGTCAATTTTTTCCTCTGTGGATCATGCTTTAATGTCAAATCTAAAACTTAGTCTTGGATCTCAAAGATATTTTCCCCACATTTTTTAAAAATAAAAGTTTTGTAGTTTTATGTATTACATTTAAGTCCATGATCCATTTTGACTTAAAGTGTGAGACAGTGGTTAAGGGTTTTTGTTTGTTTTAACCTGTTTATATTCTATTACTCTACTTGTTGAAAAGATTGTCTTTCCTCCATTAAATTTCTTTTCACCTTCCTCAAAAATCAGTTGAGCATTTTGCGTGAGTCTATTTCCGAGTTCCATTGATCTACATGTCTCTCCCTTTGTTAATACCACACAGTCTTGATTACTATAACTATATAAGTCTTGAAATTGGGCAGATTTATTCCTCCTACTTTATTCTTCATTTTTAAATTGTTTTATTGTAGTTCCTTTGCCTTTCCATATACATTTTAGAATATTTTGTCTATATGTACAAAAAATCCTTTTAGGAATTGCATTAAACTGTATATCAATTTGGAGAGATTGACATCTTTACTGTGTTGAATTTTCCAACCCACTTATTTAGTTTTTCTGTGATTCCTTTCATCAGCATTATGCAGTTTTCAGCATATAAGTCCTGTACATGTTTTGGTAGATGTGCCTAAGTAATTCTTTTTTTTTTTTGAGTGATTATAAATAATATTACATTTGATATTGGTTTGTTGTTTATATCTAGAAATACAGTTGTGCTTTTTAAAAATGTTTGCCATATATTCTGTGAATTTGTTGAACTTAGTAGTTTTAGGAGATTTTTTCGTAGATTTCTTTTGATCTAAGAAGAATAGATTCCTTCTGCTTTCTATATCATTGTTTTCAAACATGGACTGTTTTATTTTTTTCCTTTTATCTTCTTTTCTTGATATATTGCACTGGCTGGAACTTTTAACACTGTGTTGAATAAGAGTGGACATCCCCATCTTCAGTCTTTCACTATTAAGTATGTTGTGCATATTTTGTAGATGCTCAACCAAGTTGAGGTTCTGCTCTAATCCTATTTTTTACTGAGCTTTGATATCATGAATGGCTGTTGACTTGTTGAATGCTTTCTTCTGCATTGATCAATATAATAATGTGATTTTTTAGCTTTATATGATTAATAAGATTGATTTCTATTGTTGAACCAGCCTTGCAGCCCTAGAATAAATCGCACTTTGTCATAGTGTATAATTATTCTTGTTATATATTGCTCAATTCTATTTTCAAATACTTTGTTAAGGATTTTTGTGTCTATATTCATGAGGGAATTGGTCTGTAGTATTTTTTTTTTTTTTTTTTTTGTACTTTGTCAGGTTTTGGTGTCAGGGTAATACTAACATTATAAGAGGATTGGGAAGTGCTTCATCTTCTACTTTTTTTTTGGAAGAGCTTGGGTATAATTGGGTTTCATTATTCTTTAAATATCTTTAAACCAGTGATATCATCTGAGCCTGTTCATTTCTTTTGAGGGGTTTTAAAATTATTATTTTAGCCCAGCCAGTGTGGTTCAGTGATTGTGCATTGACCCATGAACCAGGAGGTCACGGCTCTTTTCTCTGCCAGGTCACATGCCCCGGTTGCAGGCTCAATCCCCAGTAGGGGGCATGCAGGAGGCAGCCAATCAATGATTCTCTCTCATCATGGATGTTTCATCCCTCTCTCCCTCTCCCTTCCTTTCTCTGAAATCAATAAAAACATATATTTTTAAAAATTATGGCATATAGGACTATTCAAATTATCTGTTTCATATTGAGTGACTTGTGGAAGTTTGTGTGTTTTTGAGGAATTGGTCTATTTTGTTTAAGTTTATAGTGTTGGTAGTATTCCCTTGTAACCCTTTTGATGTCTGCAGGATCTCTGGTGATATTCTATTTCATTCCTACAATGGTAATTTGTGTGTCTCCTTCCTCTCTCTCTCTCTCTCTCTATCAGTCTTGCTAGAGGTTTGTCAACTTTGTTGATTTTTTTTCCCAAAGAATCAGCTCTTTGTTGATGTTTAAAAACTTTTTTGCTATTTTTTTTCTAAATTTTATTAATTTCTGTTCTTTGTTATTTTCTTCCTTCTGCTTGCTTTGGGTTTATTTTGCCCCCCACCCCTTTTTTCCTGGGTTCTTTTTTTTTTTTTTTAATGATTTTTTACAGAGAGGAAGGGAGAGAGATAAAAGTTAGAAACATCGATGAGTGAGAAACATCGATCAGCTGCCTCCTGCACACCCCCTACTGGGGATGTGCCTGCAACCAAGGTACATGCCCTTGACCGGAATCAAACCTGGGGACTCTTCAGTCTGCAGGCTGATGCTCTATCCACTGAGCCAAACTGGTTAGGGCTTTCCTGGGTTCTTCATATGTGAGCTTATATTGTTGGTTTGACTCTTTTTTTCTCTTTTCTGTTTGTTGTGTGGGTTTATATAATAAACTCTAGAGGCCTGGTGCACAAATTCGCACACGGGTGGGGTCCAGCCAGCACACCCTGATCGGGGCTGATCAGGCCGGGGGCGGCGGGGGCGGGGGAGAGGATGCAGGAGGTTGGCTGGCCAACCCCGCCCCTGATCTGGGTAGGGGACTCCTATGGGGGGAGGGGCCGTGGGCGGTTGGCCAGCTGGCCCTGCCCCCTGGTTGAACTCCAGTGAAACTCCTGGTCAAGGGGACAATTTGCATATTAGCCTTTTATTATATAGGATTACTTAGGGTTTTAGCTGACTCCCACAATTTTTGATAGTTGTATTTTCATTTTTATTCAGTTCAGTATGTATTTTGATTTCAGTTGAGACTTCTTTGTCTCATGGATTGTTTAGAGGTATGTTGTTTAGTTTCCAGGTGATTAGAGATTTTTCTGTTGTCTTTCTGTTACTGATTTCTAATTATTTCATTGTGGTTTGAGAATGTGTGCTATATGAATTACATACTTTTAAATTTGTTGATGTTTGTTTTATTGCCCAGGATTTGGTCTATCTTAACTAAACTTCCACTTGAAAAGAATGTATTCTGTTGTTATTGAATGTAGTGTTCTATAAATATCAATTAGCTTCTTTTGGTTGATATTTTTGTTGAATTCCTCTATATTATTGCTGATTTTCTGTCTTTTTTTTTTAAATTTTATTTTATTGTTTAAAGTATTACAAATAGTAGTACATATGTCTCCTTTTTTTTCCCCATTGACCTTCCCCTGGCCTCCCCTACCCCCCAGCATATGCCCTCACTTCCCCATGCCCAGAGTCTTGCGTCCATTGGTTATGCTTACATGCATGCATACAAGTCCTTTGGTTGATCCCTTCCCCTTACGCCCACCTTCCCCTACCTTCCCTCTGAGGTTTGAGCATCTGATCGATGCTTCTCTGTCTCTGGATCTATTTTTATTCATCCGTTTATGTTGTTCATTATATTCCACGATCATCTGATATTTATCTTACTCTGACTGACTTATTTCACTTAGCATAATGCTCTCCAGGTCCAGCCATGCTGTTGCAAATGGTAAGAGTTATTTCTTTTTTACAGCAGCATAGTATGCCATTGTATAGATGTACCACAGTTTTTTAATCCACTCGTCTGCTAATGGGCATTTAGGCTGTTTCCAAATCTTAGCTATTGTAAATTGTGCTGCTATGAACATAGGGGTGCATATATCCTTTCTGATTGGTGTTTCTGATTTCTTGGGATATATTCCTATAAGTGCGATTACTGGGTCAAATGGGAGTTCCATTTTTAGTTTTTTGAGGAAACTCCATACTGTTCTCCACAGTGGGTGTACCAGTCTGCATTCCCTCCAGCAGTGCACGAGGGTTCCTTTTTCTCTGCATCCTCACCAGCACTTTTTATTTGTTGATTTGTTGATTTGTTGATTACAGCCATTCTGACAGGTGTGAGATGGTACCTCATTGTCGTTTTGATTTGCATCTCTCAGATGATTAGTGACTTTGAGCATGTTTTCATATGTCTCTTGGCCTTCCTTATGTCCTCTTTCGAAAAGTATCTATTTAGGTCCATTGCCCATTTTTTGATTGGGTTGTTTATCTTTCTTTTGTTAAGTTGTATGAGTTCCCTGTAAATGTTGAAGATTAAACCCTTATTGGAGATAACATTGGCAAATATCTTCCCATGCAGTGGGCTTTCTTGTTGTTTTGTTGATGGTTTCTTTTGCTGTGCAGAAGCTTTTTATTTTGATGTAGTCGCATTTGTTTATTTTCTCTTTAGTTTCCATTGCCCTAGGATCTTATCAGTGAAGATACTGCTTTGGCATATGTCTGAGATTTTGCTGCCTCTGGATTCCTCTAAGATTTTTATGGTTTCCCATCTTACTTTTAAGTCCTTTATCCATTTTGAGTTTATGGTGTAAATTGGTGGTCTACTTTCATTTTTTTGCATGTATCTGCCCAATTTTCCCAACACCATTTATTGAATTTCAATTGTATTTTTCAGTTCTAAAACTTTCCATTTAGTTCTTCTTTATATCTTCTGTTTCTTTGTTGAGGCTTTCTACCTTTTCATTTATTTTCAAGCAAGTTCATAATTCCTTGTTGAAGCATTTTTTACCATGACTACTTTAAAATATTTTTCAGATGATTTTAACATCTCTTTTATCTCAAAGTTAATATCTGTTGTTTTCTCTTTTTCTAAATATAATCTAACATCTGTACTTTGTCAGTGTTTTTCACCAGTGTCAAGAGGTTTTCAGTTGAACTCTGGACATTTTCATGTTAAGATGTGGGACTCTGGATCTTGTTTAAACCCTCAGTTTTAGTTGGGTTTATCTCACAACCAGTCTGGCAGGGGAAGTGAAGGCACTGCCTCATTACTACCAAGTGGAAATAGATATTCAGGTACCTCACTTGGTCTCCTTAAACACTTGGCATCTCCTTGTCACTGCTGGGAGTAGGAGTTCCAGCTCCCCAGGTGTTTCCATTGACACTGCAGGCAGCAGAGGAGCTGGGTTCATGACAGCCTAGAGTGGAAGTCTAGGCTCCCTACTCAGCCTTTATTGGCCTGGGGTGGGATGGGGCCACAGTTTTTTTAGTGGTGTTTAGCTGGAGTAGAGCGATGATTGTCTACTCTTCCTAGGCTGTCTTTCTGTTTTTCTTCATCTTTTGGCTACAGAGATCAGGCTTGTTGGGACTTTTTGTTGTTGTTCTCACCCTTTGACATTTCCAGTTTCTTTAGCTTCAACTCTAGGATATATGAAGCAGAAAGGAAACCCAGGAAGCTCACCACATGTTATTCCTTGGGTCCCAAGGTCTCTGATTTCTAGTTGATCTGTTGTCTTCTTTTTACCTGTTAGAGTCTTATGTTTCTCTCTCTCTCCCTCTCTCCTTCTCTCTCTCTCTCTCTCTCTCTCTCTCTCTCTCTCTCTCTCTCAGGTTCTTAGTTGTACTTAATGGGAACAATAGGAAAGAGCACATTTACTCCATTTCTCCAAGAAGGACAAGTCAGTCTCAGTATTGACTTTCAAGAGCATGCCAGACAAAGTAGCAGTGTGTGAAATTTCTAAAATAGATTACAGGAGCTATACCCATTTTCATACAGAAACTTTGCTAATTATAGTTGAACCATGTACACCCATTAAACAGGCCATCTGTTTGGCAGCATTGACCTGAAACATACTTAGGGTTGCTTCTTTCCGTGTGGGAATACAAAAGAAACAAAATAAGCGTCTATCATGTATGACCTTCCAGCCTAGTTGGGACAAAAAGACCATCATGTACAAGCATATCAAACTCAAAGTAACACGGGCCAAATAAGCAAGGTTTAAGTTTATGTGGGCTGCAAAAAAACCCCAACTACTTCAATTTTCATAGAAACATAGGTTTATTTCGATAGAGACATGCTGAATACAAAGGGCTAAAATAAATGAGTAATCATTAACATAAAATGATAGAACATTTTAATAAAAATATTTTTTCTTGAACACTAACTTACCAGACACTGGATAACTGCACAAATTAATAAGCGTAACGCAAATAAACCTATTTTTTTTGTTCTCCAAAAGTGAAATATTTCCTGTTGCCCACACCAAACAAGTCAGTCCAATACTAATGGTGTGGCAGTCGGCTAATAAAATATTCGCTGCTAGTATTAGTGGAGAGAAATGATGTGCCTGAGCGTAAGGCGCGTAAGGGAAATGAATGCAACACGATTATAGTAATCAGTCATTAGTGAACGTTGTAGTTGGTTTTTAATAATCTACACTAATAAAAGAGAAAGATGCAAATTGACCGAACCTTTGTGATGCCCACCAGCCAATCAGGAGTGAGTATGCAAATTAACCCAATAAAGATGGCGGGTTAATTTGCATACACAGGTGCAGAGCGGGTGGGATGCTTGCGTCATCACCATGGCGACAACACAGGCATTCCACGCTGCTCTGGGCCTCTGGGCAGCGTGGGAAGGTGGAAAGGCGGATCTGGGCGGAGCAAAGGCAGAAAGGCAGCTCTGGGCCGGAGCAAAGGCGGTGCCGGCAGCCAGGGGAAGGAAAGCCCATTCTTGCACGAATCTTCGTGCATCGGGCCTCTAGTTATGTATTACAGGATATTGTAAAAATTAAGTCATGAAGTTCTTATTAAAATGTTTCTTACATACCCTTATATTGGCTGGGATGCAAAAATATTTGTTGTGGGCCACATGCAGCCTGCAAGCTACGAGTTTGACATGCTTGATGTACAATATAACTAGAGGAAAATGCTAAATTGTACTACAATCCATAAGAAGAGAAGGGAAATAAATATCAATGAATATGATCATATTATAAACTAAATATGCTTACTTCCGTCCTCTTAAGTGTAGTTTATTATGTAGTCTTGCCCAATTTTATTCACTATTTTATTTGAAGCCTACCAGGTGCCAGGCCCTTGTGCTTAGGTCTAGAATATAAGTATTAGTAAAATATACTCCTTGTTTTTTAGGAGCTTTAGTTGGAGCCAAGGTTAGGAAACAGATATAAGAAGGCAGACCCTTAAAGTTATAACAGTGCAGTGTGATACATGTTTTATTTATGGTAATTATGCTCATACAGAAGACAAATTCTGCAAGTGTAGAGTCCTGATAAGGGTCAAAGAAGGCAACAGAGATAGGGTGACATGATGTGTTTGGAGCATAACTAAAAACATAAAGAACTGGGATGAAAAAGAGCATCCCATGTAAAGGGAGCTTGGCAGAGAGTGGGGGGCAGCGGCTATAGTGAGGTTTCAGTGTAATAGTAGGGTATGTAACGTTACACATTGTCAGTAACACAGCTGATCCATTTTAAATGTTTAGATTTTAATAATTCATACTATTCTTTGTTGTGATCCAAGTAAATGAATTTTTATTGCATTAAGATAACAGATGTCCAGAAAAAATTTTAAGGTATTTATGAGTGTGCAAGGGTTAATGGGTAGTATATTCAGTAGATGCTAAATAGATAACCAGTTCTTTACTGAAACACTATGTATACCCGTGTGTGCACCGTCATCTAAAAAATAAATTTCAGCACATACTTGCATATATTTGGTACAGAGAGAGCATTAAGAAAGGGCTCTTAAAGTTCTGTTCAACTATTGTAGAAAGAGTTTATTTTGCCTGGTCTTTACTGTCCTTGAAAAAGAAATTACAGTATATCATCATTTTCTATGGGAGCCCATTTTCTTTTCATCTGAAGGTAGTTTTTCCACATATAACTCTATGCTGATTAGGAAAGGGAGACATGGTGCTTTATATGTGAACATGATGCTCCTACCTACGTACTCTAGACTTTTCAGATTTTACAGAACATGGTAACTTCTTTAGAAAGCTTAAGATTAAATCAAAATATGATCTTGAGTTTTTATTGAGCCAAATATTGCTAATATTTGGGACTCTATGCTTCAGAGATTTTTAGAAAAAATATTTTGATTATATGGTCTAAGAATTAATCTATTTTTATTTCTTATTGCAGATGGAGTCTGGTGGTACAGTTTTGAGTACCAACTGGTCTGATGTAGGTAAAAGAAAAGTTGAAATCAATCCTCCTGATGATATGGAATGGAAAAAGTACTAAATAAATTAATTTGCTATTACTGTATTGCATACATTCACCTAATGCCCATTGTGTATTATTAATATTGCATTCTTGAATATTGAACACTGAGTATCTTTTTCAAAGATTATACCTCTTTACCTCTCTGTGCTTTAGAAATTATTTTCCTTCAAGTGTTCAAAGAGTCTAATGAAGAATATAGGTCATATTTTATCACTCTATCCTTAAGGATTTTAGACTTGCTGAGATGGAGTTAGGTATCATTTGCTACTAGATAGATTAGTTCTATCTAGTTGTGGGAATGGAGAAATTGTTCATTGAGTATCTTGGGTTATTGCCTTATTTTTGATGCAGTGTTCTGTTAATAATTTATCAGACTTGGCAACTTTGGGTGAGCATAGATTTTTCAACTTCAGTGTTATATTGTTTGCTTTAAAATTGCTTTTGAATTGAATTGTAAATACATTTTTTTTCTGTGAAGAAGTTTGGCTTATTTACCTTTTTCTTAAGTTTTTAATGAGAACTTTGAGAAATTATTTATCACAGGGAATTCCCATTTGGTTCTTTTTATGAGAAGTCTTTGTAATTGCACTGGGATTTTGATCCTTATCTTCCAAATTCCTGTATAAAACACAGACACCTGAGTTTAACATGCTGCAAATTTAACTGTACTGAAAGCCAACCTGTGAAGATGAGAACAGAGTGATTTTAAGGAAGCCCAACTTCACTTTGTGCTGTTTTTGCCTTACCAGGATTCCTTTAGTTGGTTTTTGTAGGATTTATTTATTTTTTTCTTTATTAGAAAACCTTTTCATATCCCGTGGTTACTTTGGTTTCAGTGGTTTAGGGTAGGTAGCTGCTAAGAGAGTAAGTTAATATGTACCTATTTAGTATTATTTAGTAACGTTTTGTGGTAAGGCACTACTCTGCCTTCATAGCTGAGGATAGGATGAATGGAAGGCAAATTTGCCATCATTTCAGCCTCCGAAAGAGTGAGAATTTAGCCTCTTCTAGTCATTTGATATGAAGTTTAGGGTTGTTCATAAGGAAAATGGTGGAGTGTATGCCCAAACCATGGCGGGGGGGGTGGGGGGGTGGGCGGGAATGTCAGAGTGTTTACTTGTCCTTTTTGCCCATTTAGAGCTACAGGTTACATTTTTTTGTTCTTGAACACTGAAGGTAAAGGTACAAGTAAGTTCTTTATTGTATGAATTCTAAAATTTTCCCCTTAGGGAAACTATTAGTGAATTTTTTATTCTCTATGTTAAATTTTCTCAATACCATTAGTCCTAAGGGATCGGTAGGCTATTGCTGCAGAGGTGATGTCAGGGAAGAATACAGCACTACACCAGAGATAAGAATCTTAGTTCTAGCAAGTCTCTGCCACCAAGTGGCTTTATAATCTTCAACAGGTTTAGCCTTTCTGACTTAGTTTCTGCGTCTGTAAATAATCTATAGGTCTTAGAGTTATAAGTAGAAGCCCATGATTCTAAATACAGAAACATTTTTGCTAGTTAAGAATAACTTTTTTTCTTTCTTAGGAATGACACTACTATAATAGAAATTTGTGTTTTTTTGTGTTTTTTTTAAATTTAGTAATAGTTTTTCTTATATTTTAAAGGATGCATTATATATAAAGTGTGTTTATTGGTGAGGTTTGTTAAAATTATAAAATATAGTCCAGTGGGCGTAGCTCAGTGGATGATGTCAACCTATGAACCAGGAGGTCACGGTTCTATTCCTGGTCAGGGCACATGCCCAGGTTGTGGGCTCAGTCTTCATTGTGGGGCATGCAGGAGGCAGTCGATCAATGATTCTCTCTCATCATTGCTGTTTCTTCTTTCTTTTTCTATTTTTTTTATTGATTTCAGAAAGGAAGGGCAAGGGTGAGAGAGATAGAAACATCAATGATGAGAATCATTGATCGGCTGCCTCCTGCACAGCCCCTACTGGGGATTGAGCCCACAACCCATGTCTGTGCCCTTGACTGGAATCGAACCCAAGACCCTTCATTCCGCAGGCTGATGCTCTATGCCCTGAGCCAAACCAGCTAGGACTCATCATTGATGTTTCTACCTCTCTCTCCTCCCTTCCTCTCCTTCCTCTATGAAATAAATAAAAATACCTTTTAAAAAATAATTTTTTTAATTATAAAATATACCTGAATTAGATTTATTATAAAGAAGGGAATATGAAGTAGTTTAGACTATTGTCCTACAGTACTGCTTCTCTTTCCCCATTATACATAATGAATATTTGTAAGCCTCCAGAAAGTTAAAACTTCATTTTGATTAAGAAACTTGTAACTTTATCCTGATTCTCTACTATCTTAGCTTAGCTATTATTAATTGGTTTCACTTTCTTTCTAGACTCCCATTTTCAGTTCTCAATTTTTTGTTCTCTTGGCATTCTTGGTTAATCTTTTGTTTCTTTGAAATGTACATGTTTTTCATTTAGTATTTTTAAGGTTCAGTTCTGGAAGCCTTTTCTTTTTTTTTTCTTCTTAATCTGAAATTCTTCATCTATTCTCCTGATTTCTGTAATCACCTGTACCTTGATGATTTCCCAGAACTTTGCCACTATCTTCAAAGAATGGAATAATCTACTTCTTTGAATTCTGCTATCAAGGAATTTCTTAGGTGGCTATAACATAGGTTTGAAACATCAGGGTCCATTTCAATAATTCTGTCTTGTATCCTAACCCGTTTGTAATTGGTTGCTAACTAATAAGGTCACTTACTAATATTGGCAATTACTGGTCACTTACAAAAAATAACCTGCGTTCTCTATCTTTATATGGAATGCAGGAGAAGGATGGCTTGCATTAACTACAATTTTTTTTTTTACATTTTCATGCTTCAGATTTGTGATATTCACTGACTGCAGAACATTGAATTATTATGGTTACTGTCTTCCTGACTTTGGGAGAGGATTTCTTAGTAGGCTACTAGTATAGGACAAGGAAGAAAAAAATTGGACTGTCCCATATAAATTTTCTAGATAAATTTCAACAAACATTTAAAATAGGGATATGTTACTGTTGTTATAAATAGTCAAATTTAATTTTAATTTAGTTCAATAATTGCATATTTGGTTATCCTTTCCCATATTATTTTTTTTTCTTCTTCTCCAGTTGTGTATATTATCACTTTATGGCATTGATGATCTCTGAGATATATCACTGACCCAGAGCAGTATTAACTTACTGTGTGATCCGCCCAGTGCACTTGAATTCTATTGGGATCTTCCTAGTCCACATTAATGTGCATTTCTCTGACTGGTAGCTATTACTGACGTTTCCAAAAATGTTAGAAAATTTCTGGGTGGTGTGTGTGTGTGTGTGTGTGTGTGTGTGTTTTGTTACAAGAGCTACTTTTCTTTGTAACCAGCCCTAAAGAAGTTTACCTCTATACTCATACCTGCTATTATAGTCGCATAGGAGGAACCAAGGAAAAAAATAATAATAAAAGCTAAAAGGAAAAAATAATGGTTTCTGTGCCAGGGAGTCATGTGTAGTTTTATTTTTTTAATTGTTATTTTTTTAAATAATTTTGTTTATTTTTAAATTACAGTTGCTATACAATATCATATTAGTTTCAGGTGTACATCATAGAGATTAGCCATTTATATAATTTATTTATCATCTCAGTAAATCTAGTGCCCATCCAATACCATAGTTACTAGAATATTATTGACTATATTCCCTATGGTGTACTTGACATCCTTGTGGCTGTTTTTATAACTAGCAGTTTGCACATCTTAATCTCTTCTCCTTCTTGTTTTTGGTTAGTCAACACCCGAGGATATTTTTTCCATTGATTTTTAGAGAGAGTGGAAGGGAGGGGGAAAGATAGAGAAACATTGATGTGAGAGAGACACATCGATCGGTTGCCTCCTGCACCGGGATCGAACCTGTGACCTTCAGTCCACAGGCCTGCGCTCTAACCACCTTGCTGAACCCGCCAGGACTCTTTCTTCCCCTTTTTAATAAGCGGGATCATCAACATTGATCTGGTTTCCTTTGTCTCCAACTGTGCATATTCTATTGTAAGATCATTTTGTACACAGTAATCTCTATACCAAGAGATTTTATTTTGGAAATGTCTGAGAACTTGTGGGCAAATTGGAGATATTGAATTACAGATGTTATTATTTGGAGTCATCCTTGTGATTTGCTTCTGAAATTAATTTAACTCTTAGCTTCTCTTGCTACCTCAGTGAACTTGCCCCACCTCCCCCAAACAGCTAAAATCATATGTATTGTTAACCGCTTAGAGCAATAACAGTGGTAGCTATTCTGTACTAGAACTTTTTATGTGCCAGGTGTCACTAAGTGCTTTATATACTCTACCTCATTTATGAAAGCATTGTAAAGTAGTAATAGCATGCTGTTAGTACATATTTTTTAAAATGAGGCTAAAGTTAAGTTCTTTGCCCAAATTCATTCCACTGATAAGTGAGGAGGAAGCTAGGATTTGAATCCAGGTCTGTCAGACTCCAGTGCTCATGCATTTAACAACTGTGACTCCCACTTCAGGCAAATGAGTTGGGTCTGGAATGATTTTTATTAATCAACTTTTTTACAATGAAGCAGAAAATGTGCAAGTTGAATTGTTTATTTTTTCTTATACATGGGGTGAAAAGGTATATTCTTAAAGTTCAGAATATTATAAGTTTCCTAAGTAGGAAAGCTTATTAAGAATATAAATCTTTTGCCTCTTACCTCAAGTAGTCCTGATTTGTGTTGAAAGTGCTCTATTTTTCTCAAATTCAGATAATTAAGAGAAAAAGGTACCCTTATAACTCCTATAGATGTAAGAAGACTGGCATGTTATGCTGATCAACTTCTTTTTAAATGTGGGCACTCTCACACTAGTTTTTATTGTACAAATAAAGGCTAAGATTGTTTTTTCTTAAATACATATATTAGGGTTAGTGTATCACTGATTTCTTCAATAAATTTGGAATGATTCAGGTTTAGTCCCTTTGTTCCAATCATGTTAGCATTGTATATACATTCTGAATTTCAGCACGTCCAGAATCTTCTAAATGTTATCATTGCTGTGCCTTCAAATTTGAATTTTTAATTCTTTGCATTGAGACTTCATACCAATCACATTGACTTTATTTTTTCTTATGATATAGGATTTCATTACACAAAAAGATGCTTTAAAAACAATACCATTTACCCAAAGGCAACTTTTTAAAAATATATTTTTATTGATTTCAGAGAGGAAGAGGGAGATAGAAACATCACTGCTGAGAGAGAATCATTGATCGGCTGCCTCCTGCATGCCCCACAATGGGAATGGAGCCCACAACCCAGGCATGTGCCCTTGACTGGAATCGAACCCGGGACCCTTGAGTCCGCAGGCTGACGCTGGGTCCACTGAGCCAAACTGGCTAGGGCTCAAAGGCAATTTTTTTTTATATAAAAAAGGAGTTAGGAAAATAATCTTCAATGCCTATATATGGGCTTTAAAAAACCATACTCTACAATATAGGAAACTATTGTACATGCTATATGCTTAATGCTCTGTTAAGTGCATGAAAAGGCAGTATTGCTTACTTGGGATCAAATTCTGGCTGCATTGTTTACCTAGCTGAGTGACAGCAGTCAGGTATTTGATGTTTGTGCCTCAGTTTTATCTATAAAAATGGGCTGTTATGAGTTAAATGAGATAATATAATTCCACAATTATTTCTTTCAATCCAGAAGCTCTAAAAACCAGGTTTGTGTGTATATATGACTATGTGGTTACAAAACCTGATGTGAACCTAGAACATGAGTAGTCATATTTTGTTGCAGAAACATAAATATGTTTAATTACAGAATGTTTGCACAGATCCTACTGAGGTGGTTACAAAGTAAATGGTATACCTATATTCTGAAAAACAAAATTCTGAATTCAGAAACACATGGCTCCAGGGTTTTGAAAGGATTATGTACTTGTCTATGTAAAGAGCAATTCTTCATGTTACAGATAGCATCAGCTTATTGTATAAGCTTTTCGACTGAGAGGTTTAAATCCTGTGGCAAGCCTTTCTGTTATATAAGTTGAGTCCTTCAAGATTCAGGATTCTGTATGAGGAAAGTATATCTGCCAGTTAAAATTTGTTAATATAGTTTTTAAAATTTATGCTTTAAAAGCACAGAGTTCATAGAAAAGGTTTGTTTTCAGTGAGTATTTTAATTTACTTAAGCAGAGCTTAAATATTAAAAGTATTTTCATCAGTACCTTAAAAAGAATCGTAAAGCGTTACTGGTGTTAGAAGATACAAACTTATGTAGGATGTTAAGGCACTTCCTTTCAGAAATTCTCTGATTTTAATTCAAATCTCAAAACAGTAATACTGTTAGGGTTTATAAAAACAAGATGCAAAAACACTCTCTTGAAAACGATGAATTCCGTCTTATTTCCATCAGTGTAGAGAAGCTACTAGATGTTTTTTGCAAGAGTTAAGTTCACCACCCCCCAAAAAACACACAAAAACAGATAAGTATGTTCAGGCATCCTGTGGACTCGGTTTTGGGGTTCTCCCCCCATTACCACTTTTTGCTGATAATTTGTACTCTAAATATTGACCTTTTCTGTGACATAATTGACTACATATGAACACTTCCATAAAGTTATCTAGCTTAGGCTAGGGATATATATTTAGTGCCCATGAAATATGCTAAGAAATTGAATGCATTTCCTCCGCTTTACTCTTATTGTCTATTTATTAGTTACAAAATGATAATTTCTTTCATTTCTACTCTACCACCAAGGCAACTGTTTTATGGTGAAAAGGATAGTAACATGTGAATCTGGAATCTTAAATTTCCAGTTCTGACATTTTAATAATAGTGTGTTTTGTGGACAAGTAACTTAACCCATCTGACTTTTTTTCTATAACACTGGGATAATTACCTCTCAGGATTGTGAGGATTTGACTTAAGTCCTGACTCAAAGTATGTGACCAATAAACATTACTTCAATATAAAGTCCTTAATTTCTTTTTTCTTCTCAGTCCTGTTGAGTAGTGGCATTCCTGAAAGGAGAATAACAAATCTGACTGGTAATATCTGCTATTCTGGTGCTTTCATAATTCAGCCTCAAGAAAATGTTTAGTCTCAGCTGTTACTGCTTCACTGTGTAACCTAAGCTCTAGCCACACAAGAATCCTCTAGGGGTCGGCAAACGTCTTCCGTAAGGGGCCATATAGGGAATATTTTAGGCTTTGTGGGCCACATATAGTCTCTGTTGCATATTCTTATTTTCACTTTGCAGACCTCTGCTCTATTTGAATAGCCCATGCATTTTCATTCCTTCTACCCAACCTGAGAAGATTCAGCTTCCTGTTGATATGTCAAAACTGAGCTCATTGCCACCTCCAGGAAAGCTGTTGAATCTTGTGTTATGGTCAGAGGCTGACTTTGTAGCAGTTGGATTGGGTTATTTGCTAATTGTTGAGACATTTGATAGATCCTTTAACAGTTATACCAAAATCACAATGTCTCATGAGCATGTTTGAGAGAGTGATCTATTCTCTCTTTGCCACGTCACTACAGTTGACCCATTTCTTCCCTCATGAGCTTCTTAGAAGTGGGGGGGGGGGGGGGGGAGGACGGGAGGCGGCAATGGCTGGCTGGGATGGGCCCACAAATTTGGTTGATGGATTGATGGATGCATGCATTTGCTTACAGTGATAAGACAGCACAGAATGTCCTTATTCTGTTTGTTCTTTAACCAGTTAACTGCCACAATATTTTGAATTTAATTAAAAGGTCCGCCGCTTGCGTCTATAGACACTTACGGTGTACAAATGGTTAAGTGTCCACAGTAGAATGTCAGTACTCTTCCAAAATTCCCATTTCGTGCATGCTACAGGAATTCTTTGCCACTCCAGCTGTGATGTTCACTCTTGTTATGCCTTTATTATGCCACCTTGCAGTTTCAGTAATTTTAGGGTTATTAGAAATGGTGTCTGTTTTGCCTTGTGTGTTCTGCTCAGTTACAATGTTATTACTTAGCTTTGGATGTTTAATACAGAACACAGTGCCTTTCACATCATAGATAGTCAAATATTAGAACTGTTACTTTACCCCAAATTTAAAAACTAGTTTTTTTTAAAGTTTACTTTGTTTTTTACTTTGTTTTTTTTTATATCATGCCTTTGAAGTTGGTCATTTATTCATCAGTAGTAATTTTTAAAATAGGTTTTTACCCATGGCCGTGAGAGCTAAGTCTGGCTTGTTCTTAAATTATATTATTAGAGAGAATAGCAATTAATACAACTAATCAAAACCAATGTAATATCCAAGCATTTGTTGTTTTGCTATGTAATTTTCATTTCTACTCTATCGCCTTTTTTTTTTTTGGCCCTAATTGTTTTTAAACCAAAATGTGTGTGTTTCCTTAAAGAAAGGACTAAAATTGAGCCAGTTTGGCTCAGTGGATAGAGCGTCAGCCTGCGGACTGAAGGGTCCTGGGTTCGATTTCAGTCAAGGGCACATGCCCAGGTTGAGGACTTGATCCTCAGTAGGAAAGCAGCCAGTCAATGATTCTCTCTCATCGTTGATGTTTCTAACTTTCTCTTCCTCTCCCTTCCTCTCTGAAAACAATGAAAGAAAAGAGAAGAAAGGACTAAAATTTATTCATCTTTTTAGAAGAAATCTTGAGCCCAAGGAACTAGGTAGACAAGGGAGGTTGGGGATTTACAAAGACAGGCATGCAGTTGGTTTGGGCATATGGAAAAGTCTGGAAACTAAGAACGAGTCAAGCAATTTCATTTATAAGCATTCCAACTTCTGGCAAGAATTTGAACTGCTTAATAGTCTGGTACATGTTCTCTGGAAAATCCCCCCAAATTTTTGAGATATTGAATAGTATGAAAATCTCTTTGATGAGGTTGCATATTTTATTTTTTAACACTCTTGAAGTCTTTCTGTCAAAAGCCATATACTTTTTATTAAAATACTAGATGCCCGATGCATGAAGATTTGTGCAAGAATGGGCCTTCCTTCCCCTGGCTGCCGGCACCGCCTTCACTCCAGCTGGAGCTGCCTTTCTGCCTTTGCTCCAGGCCCGGAGCCGCCTTTCTGCCTTTACTCCATCCCGGAGCCACCTTTCCCCCTTCCCACGCTGCCTAGAGGCCTGGAGCAGCTGGGGCGGTGTGGAATGCCTGCATCGGCACCATGGCGATGACACAAGCGTCCCGCCCTGCCCTTGGCCGCTTGGCGCCTGCATATGCAAATTAACCCATCAGCTTTGTTGGGTTAATTTGCATACTTGCTCCTGATTGGCTGGTGGGTGTCACGAAGGTACAGTCAATTTGCATCTTTCTCTTTTACTAGTGTAGATATTTGTATTGATTTCAGAGAAGAAGAGAGAGGGAGAGAGAGGAACGTTAGTGATGAGAGAGAATCCTCATTGCTTAACTGCCTCCTGCACGCCCCCTACTGGGGATTGAGCCTGAAACCCAGGCATGTGCCCTGCCCAAACAGTGACCTCCTGGTTTATATGTTGGTGCTCAACCACTGAGCCACACTGGCCGGGTTAAAAGCCATACACTTTTTTTCTTGGAGTAGGTTTTCACTTTAATATAGGTAATAGAATAATAAAGATAAGTGAAAGATAGTTCATAGTATACCCATTCATTCATTGATCAACATTGATTGCCAAATATGTGCCAGACACTGTTCCAGACTCTAGGGACACTGGTGAACAAAGCAAAAGTCCCTGCCTTTATGGAGCTTAGCTTATGGGAGGAAATAAGCGGATGTATGTTAAATGATGGTAATTGCTAAGGAAGAACACTGTGCAAAGAGGACAGTAGGTGTTGGAAATTTGAGATAGGAGACCTTTGAATAGACTTGCAGGAAGCAAAGGAATGAGCCATGCAGATACATGAGAAAGAGCTCTCCCAGCAGAAGCTACAGCAAAGGAAGGCCTAGATACAGGAGTGAGCAAGGGGTCGAGATCACTGATGATGAGACAGGTAGTGAGGGGCCTAGATTATGTAGGGCCTTGCCAAGTAATGTAGATGAGATGATGGTAGCCAAGATCAGAGCTTGTCCCAGCTTAATATAAAATTCTGTTGCCCTCAGTGCTGTAAAAATTTTATCCATTGTCTTTTTTTTGCTACTTTTTATCAAATATGCATACAGTCAAATCAAATTTATGAATCAAATGGGTTGTAATGTAGTTTTACTCAGAATATCTGATAGTATTCATGTGACTGAATTTCAGTTAAGGTATATGAGTTAATGGGTATGTGGGAAGCCCTCAGTCTCAATAATTACCTTATTCCTTTTCCTCCTTACACATTAAATTACAGGTAATATCACATTTTAGTGTAAACTTGTTTAGCAAAGCTATTTCTTGTTCTGCAATATAAGTACAGTTACAGCAGAATAGATGCTGAGACAAAAATGGATTAAATAGAATAACTGGTTCTGAACAGGGACTTCAAAATAAGTGTTGCTTAGGATTTTATGTTTAATAGAATTGTAAAAATCAGATCAGCAGGGCATGCTTTTATGGGCCATCTGCCAAGACTAGAAGTAGCTTTGGTACCTATTACTACCTTAAGCATATATTTGCATTCCATCCCCTGTCAATATGAGGAGGCACAACAAAAAAATAAAATCAGAATGTTAGAGCTGGACTAAATCTTAAATACCTTTGGTTTCACAGATGCATTTTTCCCCCAGAGCACTCCTGTATACTTTTTTCTTTATAACAGTTCTTTAACAAAACTCACACAGATAGTTGGTGATAGAATCATAATCTAACTCACCTAAAACTTATTTACCCTAATCTTGTACTGATCTTCTGACAGTGACCCCAATTATCAGGCAACTTAAAATTATATAGTATGGGCACATATGCAGCTGTATAAGCTATAGGATAGTGGTTCTCAAACTTAATGATGAATAACCCTAACCTGGGAAGTTTTTAATGCAGGCTTCCCTCCTGAGATTTTTGAATCAGTGGGTTTGGGGTAGGGCCTAGTAAATCTGTTTTTAATGACTGGTGATATGGACTTATGCAATGACATGGGACATTGTCCTTAAAAACCACCGATTTCAAGGAGTGAAGGAGAGAATAAATAGAAGTTAGCACTAATCTTTAGAGCCTCATTTCCAATAAATTTTAGAAAAGAGTAACCAGCTGCTTGGTCACTTGTTCCTTTGAAGAATGGTTTCTCCTTTGCATAGATGTAAAGGCAGAGGATAGATGATCACAATTATTTTTGTTCCTCTGTCATTAGAACTGTAGGGTCATTATGATAAAGGCATTGACTCTATATAACTGTGTGGTACTGCACAATGAAAGAAAATCTGTTTTAGTCTAAAAAATTGAGAATATTTGGACAAGATGCTAGTTTATCACTGCTGAGATACTACTTAAAATGGGGCAGAGGATTCTGGCATGCTCAGTACTTATGGAGGGCCATGGCACAGTACAAAATGAGACACCATTTCGTTAGTAACCGGAATTTCTTCAGATGTTGCTTTGTCTAATTACACATAGGTGCTAAGTGAATATTAAAATTTTGGTGCTGGTTGAGTAGGTCCAGTAAATTGTGTTAGGATATATCTTTTTTACTGCATAGTTGTACTTCAGTAACTAACAGGTAGAAATGTAGTTTTAATTGAAAAGAAACCACTTGCCTTTAAAAGCAATGTGTTGCTAAGAGAAAGTTCAGGCTTGACTTATTCCAGTCCTTTGACTGTCAGTATAAAGCAAATCCTAATACATAAAAACCCTGGGTCTGTCACGACCGGAGGCTCGACCAATTGGAAGTCGGTCCTGCAGTCAGTGCTGGGTTGCCATGGCGACCCAGCACTGACTGCTGCAGCTGCAGGTAAGTGACCCAGCACTGGGGGCTGCGAATAAGGCCTGTAGAGAGGCCTGAAGAGAGAAGCAGGGTCTGATCTGTAGCCTGTGTGGCAGCTGTTGATCAGCACTTGCCTCTCTCTTTCTCTGGTCCAGGCCAGCAGCCGCGCCTCCATTTCTCTCCAGGCCTCCACCGGGGCTGCTGATCCACCCCGCCTTTCTGATCAGGCCCCATTGATAGGCCCAGAGATGCTGACTGGCATACAAACTGACCAGTCAGAACCAAATCTGGGTGAACTGTGAGGAGCCAATGGCTGCTTAGGAGGCGGAGCTTTTGACGCTGACTGGCATAGAAACCGACTAATTAGAACCAAATCTGGGTAAACTGTGAGGAGCCAATTGCTGCCTAGGAGGCGGAGCTTTTGAAACTGACTGGCCTAGAAACCAACAAATCAGAACCAAATTGGCTGGCAGAGGAGGGCAGTTGGGGGCAACATCAGGCCGGCAGGGGAGGGCAGTTAGGGGTGATCAGGCAGGCAAGCAGAGAGGTTAGGGGCCATCAGGCAGGCAGGCAGGTAAGCGATTAGGAGCCAGCGGTCCCAGATTGCGAGAGGGACATCCCCCAAGGGGTTCCCAATTGGAGAGGGTGTAGGCTGGGCTGAGGGAACCCCCCCTCTGTGCACGAATTTCATGCACCAGGCCACTAGTTCATTATAAAGAGATGGATAATAGTCTAGGATAGTGGTCGGCAAACCGCGGCTCGGCTCGTGAGCCACATGCAGCTCGCGAGCTGTGGTTTGCCGCTCTGTTGACTAATGAGTTTGCCGACCACTGGACTAGACTAAATGTTACTGTGTAGTTGGTAGCTGTGAGGATTAGGCAATTGTGGCATATTGTGTGCAAAGAGGTAAAGGGTAGTATATGACAGTGGTCGGCAAACTCATTAGTCAACAGAGCGGCAAACTGCAGCTCGCGAGCCGCATGTGGCTCACGAGCCGCAGTTTGCCGACCACTGGTCTAGGATAATGGAGTGTAGGCATTTGAAAAGAAAATTTGTAGCAATTAAATCCACACCTTAAAAGGGTGAAGGCCAGGAAACCACAGAAATCATGTTGGTGTTGTGTGTGTGTGTTTTTTTTAAAGTAATTGCAATTAAATTTGCAAATGCTAGTGTGTGTGTGTTTTTTTAAGTATGTATGTAGATTTTATTTCTTCCAAGTTCTCTAGTTGCCATTAAAATTTCTATAGCCATGAGATGAGAATAAAGGGTTCTGGTTCAATTATAGGATTTGATAGGAAGAGAATGTTTGTAAAGGAGCAGGCCCAAAGAGAACAGGAATGTAACATAACATCTGTAAATTTATTACTAAACTCTTAGAAAGAACTTTGTGAACAAATGTTGTTCCTTTTTTAATAATTTGGTGTTTAAACCTAGGGACTTAGTTATAGCTTAGTGGGTATACTATCTCCATTTCCATTATCTGTTTTCATCACTCACAGCCTAAAGAAGACTGACTTCTGTATATTTGATTTAAAAGCAATTAAGATGTGGAAAAGGTTTAGTCAGCCAAGCTTGAAAATAACATCAGCTATTTGCTAAGTTTAGGGTATACATGCATAAATGTATATACAGATATATTTACTGACCTTTACATAGTTAGTGCCTAAAAACCATATGTAAATTGATTACTTTTTAATGTAAGCAGTTTAGCAGCTGTGTGAGTCCTTTTATTGTTAAAAATCAGTCAACACTAACTTGTTCTGTAAGTTTGATTCTAATATTGGGCTTTTAAAAAGTGGAACGCGTGTATGCATATAGAATATGAGCATGCATATATGTACAGAAGTCCTTTAATAGGAGTTCAGCTTTTTTTTATAAACACCAAAACTCTTCTTGTAAAATGTTTTTGCTAAAGTTTGCATCATTGGCTCTCAAATTTATACCTCTATGTTTGAGATACACTGCTATGACTATCTATGCATGTAGATTTTTGTTAACTCTCTCCTCCTTCCTCAGTAAATCACTTTAAAAAAATTGTGACCATTTATATAAAATATTCATAAAACAAATCAGCATATTCCGCTTTTACAGAAATAAAATTTATTCCACTCACACAAGGAATTTCTATTTTGTAAAAATGTAGCTTGTGTTTCAGAGTGTAATAAATCTGGTATAAGAAATCAACTGTTGAGTGGGTTAAGTGAATATTTTGAATATGTTTACTTTTTTAGTATCAACAGCTATTTGAAGTGGTGGAGGAAAGGAGGTATAAGGATTAGGTTAACAGGTTTTTAAAATTGAATAAAAGTTTCTTGTTATATTTCAGTGAGATACATCAATGTAACAAAACATTTATACATAATAAAACCCAGCAAAACCATTTTTTCATTTTCTGTGTGCTTACACAACAACTATTACATCTAAGACCACAGTAGCCCTTCCAACCTGAGTCAGACCTAAGACCTTGAAAATCAACCTGTGATGTCCATAAAGATTTCTTTTCAACACCACTAAGAATTAAATGAGAATCGCCCTGGTTGGTTTGGCTCAGTGCTTGGAGTGAGCATTGGCTCATGGACCAAGGGGTTGCAGGTTCAATTCCCAGTCAAGGGGGCAAACCTCAATTGCAGCTTTGATCCCCATCCAGTCTGGGGCCTCATGCAGGAGGCAACCAATCTATCCTGGGATAATGATGATAAAAAAAAAAAAAAAGAATTAAATGAGTATCTATAATAGAACAAATAAACACACACAGTTTTCAACACAGCTAACTGGGCTACATTTGCACTTTTGGACTGGCCTGGTAAAACATATTCTGTAGATTAGTACCCATTTGTGAAAAGTCTGTATTCTGCAGTGTCCTCTCTTCCTTTATACACTAACTAGTGCCTCAGTGCATGGATTCATGCACATTGAAAGGAAATTAATTAGAAGGTGGCCAGCGGGGCGGGACTGGGTGAGATGGGCCAGACACGCCCTGGAGCCAACCTCTTTGGTCCCTCCCCAGCCGGCCACACCTGGGACGGTGCCAGGGTTCAAAGGGCTTCTGCAGAATGAGTGGGGTCCCTCCAGCAGGTGGGGTCTCTCAGCCTGGCCTTTGGAGATCAGGCTGAAACCGGCTCTCCAACGTCCCCTGAGGGGTCCCTGACTGTGCGAGGGCGGTTCTCGGCTGACACACCCCAGAATCGGGCTCTCTCCTCTGGTTCTGAGAACTGCCTCTGCCAAGTCACCGCAGCTTGGCAGCTCCTTTGTTGAGCATCTGCCCCCTGGTGGTCAGTGCATGTCATAGCTACCGGTCCGACGGCTGGGCAGTCACTTCGCCTTATGTATATAGATTCTTCTCTTTCAAAGTAGGCCTTTAGTTTTCTACTTTGAACAAAATTTGAGTCTTCAGTGATTCCTACCTTTAAACCAAACCTGAGTTCCCCCCATCCCTTAAAACATTGTTTTTTTCCCCCCTAAGTTGCCTTCCTTGGGTACTAAGTGACTTTTCAGAACACAACATAATTGCTTTATCTCTTATGAAGTAAATTATCTACTAGATTTTCATTTGATTGTGGGGCTTTGAAAAGGGAGCATCTTTTCAGGAGGCAACCTTCTTTTCTAATAACATGCTTTCTTCCTTGCCAAGTCTGGCACCTGCTCTCACATGGAGAGCTACTAAGGTGATCCATCTAGAATGGAAACTTAACCAGCCCTCACCTTGCCCCTTCTTTGCCTGAAACCTTTGATTGGGTCCCTATTTCTGACCTACCAAATAAATAAATGAATTCAAGATAACATGCAATATAAGGTATAGTTTTTGCCTACATTTCTATCTTAATATTACCTCAGCTTGAATGCTCCATTTGCCTGCTTGTACCCCACAATTCCCTCCTTCCCCCTCAGTGAATCAGTTAACTTTAAAATCTCTGGCTTTACTAGACTGCTCCCTCTGCCTCGAATGCCTTCCTCTGTCACTTTCACAAGGCTAAATCATGCTCACTGAAGCTCTAGCAAAGGCATCATCTTCTCCAAGATGCCCAATGCTGCCATCTTTATCAAGGCCTTTGGTGTACTGAGTCCCGACTGTATCTCTCATGAGACCACACAGGCTCTTCTGTGCCGGGATCAGTCTTTTTTTTTTTTTTTTTACTTTTTATTTAGTTGTAGAACCAAGTATACAGGTTGCTGGGCAGTGAGGTGGGAGATGGTGTGTGGAACCATTGGCACATACTTGCTTTGTAGAATGACAGCCATTAACCATTTAAAAGATTAAACATGTAAAATTCGTAACTGTGCAGGAAGTAGCTGAGAACACTGCCATTACATGTAGTTTAGTATGTGTATTTCCTTTGTAGCTTTTTCTCCAGAAACCTGCCTTGCTGTGTATTTCCTTAAATACAAGCATCTGAGCCTTCATCTGATAACCAGATTTTTAAAATTCTGTATGATCTTACAAATTGGAAAATACTAAATATGCACTACTAAGGTGTATTTAGAATATGAGACTGTAATAAGATCATGGTATCAAGACCTATCATCTCTCTGAATCCTTGTTTTGGAAAACTGATTTTCCTTAAGAAAGTTCTTTATCTCAGATTGTGGGATTCAGAACTAATATGTCAAAAATATGAAATACCTGCTTCTCTTCCTGATCTGAATATTTCATTTTCCAAAGACAGCCCTTGTTTCTTGTCAGTGTTCCTGAGAGACTTTATGTCATTATAAATAAATAGGCTATTCTTCCTCAGCTGTATCTGCCAAGCCGCAGCCAGCCCTATTACTAAGGAGAGTAACTAATTGGTAATTGAACTACATCAACAGCCTGATTTGTATTCCAGAGGAAGAAATCATTACGCTTCTTCATGCCAGTGAGCACTTATTGAAAAGAGTGCGAAGATCTCTTTTCAGAATGTCAATGCAAGTCCTCTTCCTAAGTCTGATTTATCTCCGGCTCTTCCTCTCATTAGCCTAATGCTTTTCCGGGAAGTGACTCCTAACATAGGGCAGCTACCTGTTAGTCACATGCCAGCTCAAGAATTTCCCATGAGCTACCACATTGAGGTTTATAATGTTTACTTTCAGGTAAAGTCTATTATTTATTCTGTTTTCCTTCTTTGTGGTTTGTTTTTTAAAGTTTCTATTGATTTTAGGGAGAGGAAGAGAGAGAGGAACATGGATTGGCTGCCTCCAGCTGGCATCTAATTAGGGATTCAGGCCACCACCCAGGCATGTGCCCTGATGGGAATGGAACTGTAGACCTTTCAGTGCACTGGACAACTGAGCCACACTGGCCCAGGCTTGTTTGTGTTTTTTCTGGGGACTCTGGGAGCATATTTGCAAGACTGGGAAGAATAGTAAAGGTTAAGAACAATTAAGGAATTCTATACAAATAACAGAAAACTTAATTAGTGACTTGGTTAAAAGGAACTCAAGTGTACATGAGAACTTTGACAAA
Source organism: Plecotus auritus (assembly GCF_963455305.1). NCBI lineage: Eukaryota > Metazoa > Chordata > Mammalia > Chiroptera > Vespertilionidae > Plecotus > Plecotus auritus. The sequence continues at coordinate 86,397,857 of NC_137772.1, read as the reverse complement.
TTGTAAATTTTCATGTTTATTTCAAAATGGCTTTATTTCAAAATGGCTTGGGAAGGAAATCTTATGAGCAGGCCTTATGGGGAAAGCAAATAAAAAATAGCAAGTAATAAAAGGATTATTATGACATTTTAGTCTACTCTTTCAGTACATTTGCACATTCTGGATAAAGTTCTGTAAAGCAATGGAGAAATATTCTGCTAACAGTGTCTCAAAGAACATTACTCAGATTGAGTATAAAATACTTTGTGGTCCCTTCAGCATCAAGAGTTTTCATACTGTGGTTGTCTCTTGAGTTACTTCTTCCTTTACAGCACCTGGTATATGAAGTGGTTTCACACCATGCCCAAGATGCGGGCCACCCACCAGCTACATGGCATGATGACTCTGCAGGCCGACCGGCAACCTTGATAATTATAGGGCCATGGCTGATAGCCTCCCAGGGGTTCACAGATCTTCTGGCAATGGGTGTAGCTCCGCCTGCATTCTATGCAGCAGATTCCTTCGTGGTCCAGTCTAGGGTCGAATGTCATACCTTCCCCTTCCTGCTGCTGTGAAATAAAAGAATTATTTGGGTTATAATGAGAAGTTTGTAACACATTTTTAAAAAATAAGATCCTGAATGTTCATTGCTATAATTAATCAGCATAAAAGAAAAACTAAAAAAAAAAAGAAAAGCAGCATAGTTTTCTGTAAGGAGTTTTCAATCATAACCTTATAGTCCAGAATTTCTTCTAACATCCAGGAACTTCACCTGCCTAATCTGTCACTGCAGGAAGGTGTTTTTTGTAAATATTGATGAAGTTTCTCCATGCTTTAATGAGCCATGATAACCACTCAATAGGGACTCATCTTGTTTTAAATAGGCAAACAAAAAGGAGTCATGATTCACAAGTAGCATGTCTGCCACTGTTAATTTAAGTCAGCAGGAATTCGTCCTTCCTGTAGTGATGGCTTCCAGGCCTCCTGGGTGCACACTTGGGTACTCACTGACAGGCCAACGCAGCTGTTCCCGTTGCAGTGGCTGAGAACACCGTGGAGTCATTTAGCTCCTGCCCTTACATCAATGTAAGGGTCTGTAATATTCAGGGAAAGGCACCACATAATGTGTGAAAATTCCAGACCTTAAACTGCCTTCTTGTTCCTGTGTGCCATAATTAGAGTTACAGAAATAAAGTCACATTGATTAAGTAAAAATTACCTACAAAACGTTTTCTCACCACTGGAGAGCACAGTGCTGGAAGGAACTTGTCCCCTGCCAAATTTACGTATCTGGCTTTCCTTTTTATGGATATCTAGGGGTATAGTTTCTGTATCCTCTTTAATATGGATTGAATTTCATTGCTCAGAAGCTCTTATTGTTAAAGTAAATCCTTTGTTCAATTTGAGCCTCTTTCCTGAAGGTAGGTGAACTTGGGCAGATGCAGCACCAAACACAGGCTTGGGCCGCGTGAACTCAGCACCCCTGCCACCTGTTCTGGTATAAAAAGTTTACTCAAATTTTTTGGAGGGAGATGGCAGATTTTATTGTAAAAGTTTCAAACATACTGGAAGTGAAGAAAATTGTATACTGAACATCATCTAGATTTGACAGTTGCTAACTTTTTGTTAAATATGCTTGCTTTTTTCCCCAACCTTTAAAATTCATTTCAGTGTTGTGATATTTGACCCATAAATACATTAGAATGTTACTTCCTAAATAAGAGAATATTTTCCTACACAACCATACTGCCATTATCGCACCTAACAAAATTAACATTCCTGTTAAATTTTTGTCATCAAAATATTAGTCTTGCTCTCATACAATTCTTTCATTTTTCAGACCCCTCCCCCACCCATTTTGGCTTATCTCTTGAAATAGGTTCATCTGGGACAAAAAAAACAATCTCATTAATTGTAGTTGACTCTTCTAGGGCAGAGAGGCAAAAAGCCTGTTGATTGAGACATGTTTTAATCTCGAGGGTTCAGCAAAGCTTTGTTAGATTAAAACATGAGGGAATCTCAGGTTGTTGCTCTAAGATATCCTAAAGTAATATGTGAAGGACTGAGGTCATGGAGAGGTGTCGCTTAAAGGTGAACACAAAGCAAAGGGGAAAACTGATGTAGTTGTAGTTTTTAAGAGAATATGGACACTCAAGCCTGGAACCAGGTAGACACAGTCCTCCTCCCCACCTGTAAGGGGCTGATGCCCTTACCCCTTGAACCAGATTCATCTAATCCAGCTACCTGGGGAATAAACTATTAAATTTTCTGTTTGCTGATTCAGATTGTATTTTCTTTTTTATTTGAGTTTTAGAGAAGGAAGGACTGTGGTGGCCTGAATTTTCTGATAAGCCTTGAGCTATGTAAAAATACTTTTTACTCTAAGTCTTTGGAAAATATATTAGTCTAAAATTATAAATTAGAAAATATATCTGCAGCACATGAAATGGACTAGGCCTGAAGAGGTTCCATAGGAAAAATACACACAAATGGTTTATCTGTATATGAAAAGATGCTCGATCTTGCATATAATTAAAGACAGGCATGATAAAACAGCTAGATAAATTTTACACCCCCAAAAAACTGGTAAAGATTCTTTTGATAATAAGAAACTGATAAGTTTGATAATAGAGGCCTTTTATTACTATTTGAACACAGGTAGCTAGTATAATTTCTTGGAAGACAATATATCCTCTATTAAAATATAAAATTCCTATCTACATTGACTCAGCAGACCCAAGAGTCAGTATTTATTTTAAAGATATATTCCCTTGTGTACAAGTGGGGCAGTAAGACTGATAGCTAAATCAGAGCAATTTAATGGCTACCGTGTGGCAAGCGGTGTGTGGAGTGGGAGCTTCACCTCATTCACCTTCCCACAACCCTATGAGGCACGTGTGTGCAAGGCTGGGCACTGTTAACAGTATTTCTAACAGCAAAAGACAGAAATAATTTACATGTCCACCAAAGTAGAACTAGTGAAGCTGTACATATATCCACACAAAGTAATACAATGTGGACATTAAAATGGAGGAGGTAGTCTTTATACAATCTTCAAAATACCGTATTGTAACTGGAAAGCAAGGTACAGGAGTTTTGCATGTTCTTGTGTTCAAATTTGTGTGTGTGTGTGTGTGTGTGTGTGTGTGTGTGTGTACTTATGCAAAGAAACTGGGCAAGTAGCTATTGTTAATAGGTTCTGGGTAGGGTGTCTGAAATGGAAGGGAAACTCACTGTTCATTGTATACCCATGTATACTGTTTTTAAAAAGTGCATGTATTATTTTTTCAATTAAAACACTAGTTACAATGCTTATTTTTTTACTTCCTGCAAAGTATAGTCATAGTAGATAATATTTTGTGGAAGATTTGATAAGTTTTTAGCATGTTAGTATCATCCTTCCAAACACCACCCTTCCAAGCACCGATTCTAAAGTGCTTTATCTGTGTCCGGACCTGCCTGCAGAGTGGGCTGAGAGTCCCCTGGCAGAAGGTCCTGCCTGCCCGTGTGCACGGAGCCTGCATAAGCACGTTCTCAACAGATGTCTGCTGAATGGGTGAATAAGTGGGAAAAGAATACTTTCCTTCTGTGTGCTGCCCCCAGGGAACATTTTAACATAAATTTCTGGTATGACTGTCTTGTGGATTTGCCTGTGACTCAAGAAAAGGAGAGCACAGAAAGCAGCTTTGAATGAGGTGCCAGCCAGGCTCACGCCACAGAGGCAATGCCTACGTGTTCTCACCGCATTTATCAACCCAGCAACAAACGAAGACACATTTTTAAAATATTGAGTAAAAGTCTCAGTTGGATACTAAATGCTTGTTTGAAACCTCTAGAAACACTACCACTCCAGTGTTAGGTTTAATGCAGTCATCTGAGCATGTGGCGCAAGCAGCGTACGCACGTGGTAAGGGTTGTCCGGGTTGAAGGGCTCTGAGTCCTCCTGCACATTAGGTCTGGTTTTGTTATTCAGTCTTCCAGGGCCTGGGTTGCCCCGTGGTCCACTGCGTGGTCTTCTGGTGGTTGTCGTAATGGTTTGTGTTACCAATTCTCTTCTTTCCCTCTGAGTTTCTGCAAATAATGAATGAATGAATGAATGAATCTATATATGTAAAAGGCTAAGTGTCTGACCATCCAACTGATAGATAGCTATTGCACCCACTGACCACCAGGGGGCAGACACTTAACGCAGGAGCTGCTGAGCTGTGGTAACTTGGCAGCAGCGGTTATTGGGTGACACACCCAGAACCAGAGAGGAGGGAGCCCCATTCTGGGGTGCGTCACCTGAGAACTGCCATCTCACAATCCGGGACCCCTTGGGGGATGTCGTAGAGCCGGTTTCGGCCTGATCCTTGCAGGCCAGGCCGAGGGACCCAACCTGCCAGAGGAACTCTGCTCACTCTGTGAACAACCTTTGAGCCACGACACCGCCTCAGGTGTGGCCGGCTGGGGAGGGATCGTGGGAGGTTGGCTCCGCCGTCTGGCCCATCTCACCCAATCCCACCTTGCTGGCCACCTTCTAATTAATTTCCTTTCAATGTGCACGAATCCGTGCACCAGGTCACTAGTGAATAAATAAAAATAAATGCTGCAAGTTAATTCATTTACTTGAATAATTAAGCAAGGTCTGTGTTTATCAGGATGAAAAACAAAAAAAAAGGACACCCAAACATAGACACACCTACATACCACTTAGATTTGTACTAATGATTTTTGTAATAATAAAGCAGGTTTTAGTCTTGAGTTAGCAGTTAAATGTACAGGTAGCTAAAATTTGATTTTATAATACTAACTGAGGTAGATATTGTAAGGTAGCTGACAAAATCCACCCACAATCCCCTGTTTTCTTTGCCTGCCTCTACAACAGGAACTAAGAAAGTAAAATACCACTCATTTCCCGAGCCTGCCTGGTAACGATGAGTGCCCAGATACACATTTCTGGCCAGTGAGACACAAGCAGAATATGCTAGTGCAGTTCTGGGAAAGCTTTTGCTTTCTTGGTAAAAGGGGACAGATATGGCCTCCTATGTCTTGTCTTCCTTTCTTGACTGTAGATGTGATGTCTGGGGTAAGGGAGCCGAACTGTGACCAGAAGTGATAGGCACAGGATGATGAGCAGTATGCCATGGGAAGAAAAATGCTAAGCTAGAAAGAGGCGTGATGACATCACTGAGTAGCTGGTAATGCCAGAACATATCTCCAGACTTCTGGCTATATAAAAAACATTCCACCTGTACTTGCTGAAACCACTGCTGGTCAGGTATTCCGTTACCTGCAGCCCTATGCGTTCATAATGGAGTGACTATATATGTATAAAACTTCACAGTTTTCAGGGGATTTATTATCTTGGTTGATTCTTACAAGAAATCGTATGGAATAGGAAAAGCAGATACTTTTATACAAGAGAGCATGGGGCTCCAGAAACACCAAGTGACTTAGCCAAGATCACAGAATAGATGGCAGAGATAGGAACTGAAGGTAAACTCTTGACTTCCAACCCAGTGCTCTAGCTCACCACACTGCCTCGTGGTGGGCCCTGCAGCATGGCCTACAGCTGCCGAGTAACAACAATGGAAAAGACCACACAGGGTGGACTTTGGTATCTCTCTGAGTCTCAGTTTCTTCATCTGTAAAATGGGGATAGTAATAGTATCTACTGGTATCTTACAGGGTTGTGATAGAGTTAACGAACAATTTGAAGGATTTTAGCATAGTTCTTTTCCCAAGGAACTCATATAATACGCATTCAAATGTTAGGTGGTGGTGATTATATCATGCTATGTTATTTATGAAAACTTAGATGTGCTTTATAGCAGGGGGTAGCCTCTTGTTTTCTGAAGCATGGTTGGAAAGGCATCAGAGAGACCTGGATTAAAACCTCCTCTTCTTTTAACTTAATGACCTTAGGTGAGTTATTTAATCTCTGTGAACCTTAGTTTCTTCATCTGTAAAATGGGATCATTAGTAGTTACACAGACACTTGTTGAGAAAGATTAAATGAGGACATGTAACAGTGCCTGACACACAGCCAAAAGCTCAGCAGACATCAGCTGTCACCCTTCTCTCTGACCTTGTCTAGCTGCCATTACCGGTGACTGATAATCAGCTATGTGACGCTGATGACCTGCCAGCTTCAAGATCCAAGGGTGAGGGTGCTGGACCCCCTGGGGTTGGGGGGCTTAGAATTAGGTGATGGGGAGAGAGGGATCCCTTAAAGGAGGTTTTTTTCTTAATTTTATTGTAAAATATGACTGCATTTATAAGAGATTGGAAAAAATCACATTTAAAATTATTTTTAATTATATTGACACAGTATTATACTAGTTTCTGGTATACAACATAGTGATTCAACATTTACATATCTTACAAAGTGATCACCACAATAAGTCTTTAACCATCTGTCACTATACATAGTTAATACATAAAAATCCCTGATTTTTAATGTCTATGATATTCCATCCGATGGCTACATCAACACTGATTTAATCCTTTTCAAATCTGGAGGGCATTTCGGTGATTCCCACTGTTCTGGTGTTGGACATAATGTATGTGATTTTCGTGTGGATGCTGTGATGATTGAATACTTACGATGTGGTCATGCTGTTGGGCTGGGAGAGGCCACACCACATCTTGGGTGCCGGGAACAAGCTCTTTCCCCAGGAACTCAGGCTGTCAGTCCCTAGCACTGCCAATAGCACCATCTTCCCAACACACCCCACCCCGTCCTGCTGTGATTTTACTCTAGCACCTTGCATCTTGCCATATGATTTTCTTATTGTAACTTTGTGTTTATTACTGTTTCCCCTTGCTAACAATGTAACACTCCTGAGGGCAGGGATTCTTGTCGGTTCTGTTCACCAATGCATTCCAAGTGCCTGAAACAAGTAAATGGTACATAATAAATATGTCAATAAATGTTTGCTGAATGAATGAGTGAGTGAATGAATGAATGAACTCTCTGGGTAAGAGGCTTGTCCTCAAACAGAAAGTGCTTAGGGAGGGTTATCATCCATGGTCGCAGAGTTGCAGACTTTTGTCCTTGACTGGAAAAGGTGACAAGGTATTGGAGAAGTAGTTCCTGGGTGTGGAAAGCAAGAAGGCCTATTCCATGTGGAGGCAGGTGGGGAATTGAAAGTGAGAACTTGGCAAGCAGCCACAAAATTGTGAGTTGCGGCCACCCACTGGCAAGAGCAGGATGACAAAAGCACCTGTCCATTTGACAGCCCTCTCTCCAGCCCCCAACAGTTGTGACAAGCACTGTTCATGGTGTTCTTTCTTACCAAGCCTGCCTGTGGCCTCAGGGTCCTTCTTAACCCACTCTTCCAGGCAGCCATGGCCACTGATGCATAAACTGAATCCTATTTGCCAAGCTCTGGGACAAAATAAGATTTGTGAACTGTAGGAATAAGTCAGCCATGGCAGAATCAGAAGTCTGGATTTTCTAATCCTTGGCGAGGTTTTAAAAAATAAATTGTGGTAAAATATACATAAAATTTACCATTTAAACCATTTTTCAGGGTAAAGTTCAGTGGCATAAAGTACATTTACATTGCTATGCAACCATCTATCTCCAGAACAGTTTTCATCTTGCAAAACTGAAACTCTGCACACGTTAACATTAACTGCTCATTTTACCCTCAGGCCTGGTTTCAATGCCTGTATTTTTTCAATATTATTTCCATGCTGCTTTATCTTGATGTTCAGTAAAATCTTTTAGAAAACATACCTATCTCAGCTGTGCTAGCAGAAAGGCCTTTTATCCACACTTGAGCCAGAGCTACAGAGCCGGCCTTTGGGGGGCCAGAGGGGGTGACTGTGGTGGAAATCAAGAGTGAGGACAGCCCTGGGGACGTGAACAAAGGGGACAGAGCCCGGCCTGCGGGGCTCACCTGCCCTTCCCCACCCAGAAATAGCTGCAAGGTGTGCTCCAAACTCCAGGACCCTTCATTTATTTCACGGAACTTGGAGGCTAACGCCTGAGTCCAGAACTTAAAGACTCTCAACCTCTGCCCACAGCTGCATTTGGCTGTCCCATAATTCTAGGTTTGAACAATAATAAAGAGTCAGCGTCTCAGTCCCTGGATTCTATGCCTTAGGGGCTTAATCACAAGGAACAACAATAGCCTATAATTATTGGAATCGAGAGAAAAAATGTAAAATTGCCAAGTACAAACAACTGAGATGGGGCAGAGTGGAAAGAAGTGGGAGTGTCATAGAGACCAGGCCCTGCAGCGGGCTGGGACTCCTGGTCGCTTCCTGCTAACCCTGCTGCCGGCCTCCCTGCAACCTTAGGGCTGCCCTTCCTTCTCTCCGAGCTCTCGGGCCAATGACTGAGACCTGCACGTGCAACCTGATCCCCTTCCCGTCACAGCTCAGGCCCGTGGAGGGGCTCCCAGGGACCTCACACAGACAGGCAGCCTTCCACGCAGCATTAAGAGACTTGAAAATGTTACCTTTTGGATAAGTTGGTTTAAGCCAGAAAATAGGGAGGTCGCCGCAGAGTTCTATGACTTTGGCACTCAAGAAGCTGTTGTCCTTCACGGGCTGGCCCACAGCCACCCAGACAAGAGAACTTTCTTCATACTTAACTGGCATGATCTTGCCTTCCTGTAAGTAAGTGAAAATGAAATGCATTGAGCAAGAAGGCAGTGGAGCATGCTGAGTATTAAGATTCACCGGTGGGTAAAAGATTACTCAGCTTTGTAAAAACTGAACGAATGCATCCCCCCCCCCCCCCCGCCCGCCCCGACACACACTTTAAGGTTCTAATCTCTACTCTTTGTAGCTCTCTCCACAATATTCAGCACCTGCCCGAGCCTCGCCAGCCTGCCTTTGGAAGCTGGAATGTGTGGATATAGTATCCTGAGTAGAAGTGAAAATTACTTGATACCGGCTTTGAGCTTTGGGTTAATCTGATGTTTTTGATCAAAGATGTTTTTGAGGAAAAGCAATTGAATGGCCCTGGAATCCTACAAAGGATTGAGGAACGCTCCATTTGGAGTGAAAATTCTTTGGGGTTTTGTACTGAACAACAATGGAAAAAGCAAGCGATTGGTTCTTTGATGTCATCAGTTCAAAGTGTTATTTAACATAAACCATTTCTCCCTTTCCCAGCTCTAACAAAACACATTTCAGCTGTTCTTCACATCGAGCACACCACTGAGGTTTCAAAGCTAAGCCCTGCGTTTCCTGCTGCAGCACGATGCTGAGGAAGGTTTGATAACCCAGGAGACCAATTTATTTTGCCAGGTTGTTCCTTTCATGTATTTATTAGTTTGCAGTAGTTTGGAGAAATTAAAATGTTTTCTCTTTATTTTGAGCCGAAAGCAGCACTTCGTTTATGCTTTCTCCCCCAGGCTTATGGCTGCATTAGAACAACTCAGAGTTATTGGAGGAAGCGGCTCCCAGGTAATCTAGTTATTTACCTTAAATTAAATGGCTCCATCCAGGAAATGAATGCTCTTTGGGTGTAATAGCTTTTTAAAGTTATACAAAACTGATGAAAAATTTATAAGAGCAAGCGGTGCATACATCTACCCCATCATAATTGAAAGTGTATGGGGGAAAGAGTGGGGTGAGGGGACAATGCATATAGATGCATCCTACAAGCGAGGAATGTTAGGCAAGCCTCTGGCACAGCTGTCTCCCCAATCTCCTGTCTCCCTCCCTTTCCTGGCAGCACAATCTGCTTTGGTTTGAGGCAGCAGTGTGCCTGGTCCCAGGAGAGACTCTTGCTTTCTCAGACCCCACAGATTTAGGAGAAGTTGCGGGCGCCGTACGAGCAGTTCTAGACTATGAGGTCCACGCGGGAGGGTGTTGAGGCTGCTCAGCCTCTCCCTGACATTCTTACGTGAATGTGTGGCAAGTTTGGAGCTGGAAGGAAAGGCCGAAATAGTCAGAGATGCTGGTCCCTGAGCCTCCACATTGCTTACTATGGAGCAAACAGATCCTTATTTCAGTTACTCTACGTGTAGTTTTCTGTTAGTGACAGCCAAACACATTCCCGAGTCACACGAACGTATTGTCTGAATTTGGTTTTGTCCATCAGAGGATCCACCACACACACATAAACAAATCAAACACAAGAAAAATAATTCAATCCTATGGCCTGGGAAGAAAATCAGATGCAGACAAAGATTTAAATACAAACTATTCACCACAGTGAATTATGTATTCAAAAAATTATTTTGGATTATTATTTTAATTGGTTAAAATTGAAGATAGCTGAACAAACGACTTTTAAAATTATAATCATACTAGTGGCCTGGTGCACGGATTCATGCACATTGAAAGGAAATTAATTAGAAGAAAGATTCATGCGGTAATTACGTTACTGCAAAAAAATACATGTCAAAATAATATATATAATATAGTATTATAAAATTAAAACACGTGTGTGATTGATGCCAGCAAGAGCTTTATATGTATCACGCATGCATAAGTTAACATTTATTTTTAAACTAGAGGCCCGGTGCATGGATTCGTGCACTGGTGGGGTCCCTCGGCCTGGCCTGTGGAGATCGGGCTGAAACCAGCTCTCCAATATCCCATGAGGGGTCCTGGATTGCGAGAGGGTGCAGGCCAGGCCAAGGGACCCTACTGGTGCATGATTGGGGCTGGGGAGGGACTGCAGGAGGGCTTCAGGGCATGTCCGGCCTATCTCGCCCAGTCCTAATCAGCTGGATCCCAGCAGCAAGCTAACCTACTGGTTGGATCATCTGCCCCCTGGTGGTCAATGCGTGTCACAGTGACTGGTTGAATGGTCCAACGAACAGTCGGGCACTTAGCATATTAGGCTTTTATTATATAGGATTGCCAGTGCATGTTATATGTACCGGCCGATCAGTTGGACGGTCGGATGGATGGACAGCCGGTCACTTAGCCTTTTATATATATAGATGATGACATATAATACATTCATTCTAATCTGCATTTTAGAAGGACTAAAGTTGAGTGAAAATAAGAATGTACAACAGCACAAAAATTCAATTATGAAAAGACTATCACGCACATGAAGAAAATTCAACAAAATGTGAACATTAGCTATCTGTGGATTATGCAATTGTGGGTGATTTTCTTCTCTGTTCTTTTATGTATCTTCTAAATTTTCTATAATGATGAAGTACTTTTTTTTTTTTGGTTGTTTGTTTTTAAATGTGAGTTTTTTAAAAAATATTTTTTTTATTGATTTTTAAAGAGAGAGAGGAAGGGAGAGGGAGAGAGAAACAGCAACATGATAGCAAAACATTGATCTACTGCCTCAGGCACACCCCCTACTGGGGATCGAGCCTACAACTGTGCCCTGACCAGGAATTGAACCAGCAACCTGTCATTGCATAGGACAATGCCCAGCCAAATGACCCACATCAGCCAGGGCCAAAGTACTGTTTTTAAAAATGAGAAAAAAATTGTTTTTATTATTTTTTATTTTATTATTATTTTTAAAATCTTTATTGTTCAGATTATTATAGATGTCCCTCTTTTCTCCCCCCATAGCTCCCCTCCACCTGGTTCCCACCCCACCCCAGGCCCTCGCCCTCCCCCCACTGTCTGCATCCATAGGTACTGCATACATGCATATAAGATCTTTGTCCAGTCTCTTCCTGCACCCCCCACACCCCCTTGCCCCGAGAATTGTCAGTCCGCTCCATTTCCATGCCCCTAATTCTATTACATTCACCAGTTTATTCTGTTCATCAAATTTTTTATTCATTTGATTTTTAGATTCACTTGTTGATAGATATGTATTTGTTGTCACTTTGTTGTTCATAATTTTTTATCTTTACCTTTTTCTTCTTCTTCCTCTTCTTAAAGAATACCCTTCAGCATTTCATATAATACTGGTATGGTGGTGATGAACTCCTTTAGCTTTTTTTTGTCTGTGAAGCTCTTTATCTGACCTTCAACTCTGAATGATAGCTTTGCTGGGTAGAGTAATCTTGGTTGTAGGTTCTTGCTATTCATCACTTTGAATATTTCTTGCCACTCCCTTCTGGCCTGCATAGTTTCTGTTGAAAAATCAGCTGACAGTTGTATGGATACTCCCTTGTAGGTAACTAACTGTTTTTCTCTTGCTGCTTTTAATATTCTTTCTTTGTCTTTTGCTCTTGGCATTTTAATTATGATGTGTCTTGGTGTGGTCCTCTTTGGATTCCTTTTGTTTGGGGTTCTCTGTGCTTCCTGGACTTGTAAGTCTATTTCTTTCACCAGGTGGGGGAAGTTTTCTGTCATTATTTCTTCAAATAGGTTTTCAATATCTTGCTCTCTCTCTTCTTCTGGCACCCCCATAATTCGGATATTGGTATGCTTGAAGTTGTCCCAGAGGCTCCTTACACTATGTTCATATTTTTGGATTCTTTTTTCTTTTTGCTCTTCCGTTTGGGTGTTTTTTGCTTCTTCGTATTTCAAATCTTTGACTTGATTCTTGGGATCCTCTAGTCCAGTGGTTGGCAAACTGTGGCTTGCGAGCCACCTGTGGCTCACAAGCTGTGGTTTGCTGCTCTGTTGACTAATGAGTTTGTCAACCACTGGATAGGGGCTTAATCACAAGGAACAACAACAGCCTGTAATTATTGGAATCGAGAGTCTAGGTCAGTGGTCGGCAAACTCATTAGTCAACAGAGTGGCAAAAGGCGGCTCGCGAGCCACATGTGGCTCGCGAGCCGCAGTTTGCCGACCACTGCTCTAGTCTACTATTGAATCTCTGTATATTATTCTTTATTTCAGTCAGTGTATGCTTAATTTCTTATGTATCTCCCAAATTTTCTATAATGACTGGTCTTTTCCATTTTTTTGGCATTCTCACTAAGATCCTTGAAGGTCTCACTAAGTTCCTTGGAGGTTTCTAGAGATTCTTGAGTAACCTTATAACTAAGGTTTTGAACTCTATATCCAGTAGTTTGCTTTCTTCCACTTCTTTCATTTGTTACCTGTTACTTTGTCTCCGCATTTTGGCTGCTTCCCTGTGTTTGTTTCTATGTATTGGGTAGCTGCTAAGTCTCCTTGAGTTGATAGAGTGGCCTTGTGTAGTAGGTGTCCTATAGGGCCCAGTGGCTCAGCCTCCCCAGTCACCTGAGGTGGACACTCTTGGTGCACCCCTTTGTGGGCTGTGTGCACAGTCTTGTTGTAGTTGAGCCTTGATTGCTGTTGGTATCACTGGGAGGAATTGACCTCCAGGCCAATTGGCTGTGAGGACCAGCTGTGTCTACAATGGAAGCGCTGCTGTGCAGGAGACACCCTTATGGGGCAGGACTTGCTTCAGTGGGGCTTTGGTGCTCACCAAGTCTGCCCCTTGAGTGTGTTACTTATGGATGTGAAGAGTTGTAATCTGGTATGGTCTCACATTGACCACTGGGTACACTGGCTCTTGGGTCTCCAGGGAGGTGCAAAGCCAGCCACTGCCTGGGGCCTCCCAGCAGGAGCTACAGAGAGATCTGCAGATTCCTCCTCTTTGTATTAGGTTTGGAAGGGCCCAGACGAGGCCCCGCTGTGAAGCAAGGCAGGCTGGTGCTGGTGTTGGATTTTGGGCCTTTTATTGATAGGTTTGGGGCTCCCTGACCCAGCTGCAGCTTGTTTGACAGGTTTTAGGCTGAGAAAGGACAGGCCATTCATATGCAAAAGTCTTTGCGCACAGCTTGGGTAGGGATGTAAATTGGGTGGGGCAGGGTCTCAGGGAAACTCCAGGGAGGAGCAAATAGCAATGGCTGCCAGTCAGCCCTGCACTGGGGAGGTCCCAGCACAGAAACAATGACCGCTGCAAGCACCTCTGTCTGGAAGAAAGCTGCCCCTGCATTCCTGCTCCAATGCCAGACAGTCCAGTTTCTCCCCCTGTGTGTCTGGGTCCCCCAGAGTCTCGCCTGGCACTGGAGCTCAGAGCAAGCGGGAGCTTGTATCTCCCTCCTGATTAAAAAAGCAGTGCACCCGGGTGCCAGCACTTTCCACGCCTCCGCACCTCCTACCAATCTCAATGTGCTTTCTTCTTTACCTCTCTGGTTGTAGTACTTCTGCTCAGCCAGCTTTCCTGTGGTTCTGGGTGATAGTTGTTCTGTCTTTTAGTTGTAATTTTGATGTGGTTGTGGGAGGCAGCAAGTACAGGTGTTTACCTCTGCCACCATCTTGGTTCTGAAAAATTGTTTTTAAAAAACCCAGAATATGTACTGCAAACATACAGCTAGGGGTCTGGTGCTTGTGGAAGGCAGCAGAGCATGGGTTCCATGTCTACTGGGGATGCTGCCAAGGATTACAGTCACCACAGGCTTTCTAACAGAAACGGAGTGATCTACGAGAACGGCAGTGCAGTAAGAGAAGCTCAAGGGCAGAACAAAGGTCTTGGTGTCACTGTTATACTGGGCACTGGGAGTTCGCAGTGGGAGGCAGCCTTCTGCTGGGGGGAGGCACGGCTCCTGAGGGCACACGGAGGCAGCTCGGAGGGAGGGACGGAGCCATGAAGGCCCGGCATCACCTCACAGGACGAATGGCTGGGGAAACTGGGAGTAGGAAAGAAAACGGAGGACATGCTAACGAGCTTTAAACCTCACGGGTTTGTTTTGCACTTTTGTTTTGTTCTGTGGTCTGAGATACCTTCCGCTGCGGCTCCTCGGAGGGCAAGCAGCCGGCCAGTCTCCAGGCACTTTGTTTACCCTTGTTTTTCCTCTTTTGCCTGGGAGGACCAAAGGTAATCATAATAAAATTAACAATGATAGCAGCAGCCACCTATTCATTATCTAGTAGTTCTAGGGCCATGGGGATGGTGTGCGTACCCCTAGTTTGTAGATGACAAAACAGGCTCACAGAGGTGAAGCCACAGCCACAGTAGTGTCAGGGCCAGATGTGAACCTACATTTTTCTGGTGCCAAAGTCCATTTTTGTTCCACAGACGCTGCCACAACTCAAATGGAAGACAATAATGAATGTGACCACTTTGTAAACCCTAAAGTATCAAATAAATGTAAGCTATTATTGTTAAATGTGTCTTTAGAACTCTGTGTGCAATCCTTAAAATAAATGTTTATAAACTCAAGCTCAAAGGCAAGCTATTAATAACAAATGGGAGAGTTATGTTTTTAAAAAACCTCACAAATTTGACAAATAGAAAAGACATTCGATACATGTTGATCGAGCTTCATTGGGTTGAACTTGAACCAAAGGGAAGAAGTTGTGGGGGAGCCATCTCAGCTCAAAACGGTTGGAACTACCTCCCAGGAAGTTGCCTGACACGCAGGTAATGGAGCGAGATGCCTCGCGGCTCTTTCCCTGCAGAGGCTGGGGCATCAACTGTTGGGATTTTCGGAGGAACTAAGGCCCCTCTGATGAAGATTCTAACATGCAAAGTCCTTTATGTTTTTTTGATCACTGATTGGATAGTTCCCTATCATCAGGCAAATATAGGCCATGTGAAACCATCCCTGTTAAGCACTTTAAAATACGATTTTCCAAAACCATTAAATATGCTACATTACGTAAGAATGACCACTTAGAACCAACCAGGAGGACTAGAATAGTTTCAATTCCTTTGGCAGAGAAGAACTAGAATTTATGTTGTGGTCTCAAACCTATCGAGGAACTGGAGACAGAAAGGGTTGTGCCTTCAAGCGACATCTGCCAAGCCCTCCGGCTGCCTGGGGCCGCTGGTACCCACCAGTTCTGAGGCGATGCTCTGCTTGGCCACGGCGCCCACCTCAGGAACGCGCGCCTTCACCTGTGCTTTGATGTAGCACTTCTCTCCTCCCGCAAAACGGATTCCTGTGATACCCTAGGAAAGGAAATAAAAGTTGACCCATCCATTTATCCACCTGTACATTTCTTCAATGAATTGCGTGTCTACAGCGAGCCAGGCACTGTTCCAGGAACTGGGTATAGGGATGCACAAAACAGATGGAAGCTTTGCCCCCATGGAGCATAACTCTTAGCATTCTTTTTTTTTTTTTTAAATATATTTTATTGATATTTTACAGAGAGGAAGGGAGAGGGATAGAGAGTTAGAAACATCGATGAGAGAGAAACATCGATCAGCTGCCTCCTGCACACCTCACACTGGGGATGTGCCAGCAACCAAGGTACATGCCCTTGACCGGAATCGAACCTGGGACCCTTCAGTCCGCAGGCTGACGCTCTATCCACTGAGCCAAATCGGTTTTGGCACTCTTAGCATTCTTAACCAAATATATGACACTGAGATAGGTGGTAAGTGCTATGGAGAAAATAAAGCAGGTGTGAGAGAGGAATGACCGGATGGGGCTTTTGTCAGTGGGGTCAGGGAGGCCTCCACCAGGGGGTGGCATTCGAGCTGAGATGGAGTATGTTAATTGCTCCATCTTTCCCTCAAGCTCAGGTGAAAGGCCATCCTTTCTAGGCAGCTCTCTCTGACCATCCCAGGCTAAGGGGGCTCCTTTGCCTCTGACTTCGAGGGGCTCCTGACCCCCACGTCTTCATCCCTCCCTTGGCGCTTAGTTCTCAGTGCCTTAGTTGTCAATGTCATCTCAGGTATAAGCTTCTTGAGATCGCTATCTGAATCTTAGCTCTTTCTTTTGGGTGATTTCACAAAGATTCTCAAAAGATGTTGGTCCAGATTTGTAATTCCACAAATTCAGATTTTTCCTAAGTTACCAAGCCCAGTGGAAATAGTAAAGGTTTCTACAACACCAGGAGTTCAGCTTTGCTGTGAGACCTTACCCAAGGATGCAGATGTTTTGTTTTGTCCCCTGTGAGATATAAACAGTGTCTCCTCGTCTGCCTGGGGACGCCTCAGCCCAGGCTCAATCAGGGCTGACAGCAGCGCTGACTCCCCTGGAGCCCGTGGGGCCGCTCAGCACTGTCCCCAGAGTGCTGGCTTTCACCTGCTGTCAGCTTCAGGACTAGCGAGTGGTCAGAACAGCATTAAAGGTCTACAAATTTTTGCCATAATAATGTAGACACCAACCCAAACCTGCACATCTCAGCATCCTGCTGAGTTGAGACAAATGTCAGGAAGATAAGAACTTGTTCCAATGTCAATGCCAAGGAGTGGGGGGAAGATCAGCATTTAGAAATCCAGGGGTCCTGCCTCAGGATTCAGCCATCTCCAATGAAGAGAGAAGCTGAATGGAAGTCATGCGTGAGAATATTCATGGAAAGTGACACCATGTGTAACCTCAGAGCCAGCGGCCCCACAGATGCTGGTAGGTGGCGCACTGAGAACAGAGAAGGACAGGCTCATGCTTCCTACAGCTCCTCATGGGTTTGCCTTGGGGCCTAATTGGCCATGTACCCACATGTGACACATGTCCCTCATTTCTCCCAGCATCAGCTCTCACCCAGAGGTGGCGGCCTGATGCCCACTTTACAGAGGCTGCCTGCAGAGGTTTCCAACTCACTGCACCCAAATCACCTGGAGAGAATTTAAACACACAGGTGCCTGGGCCTCTCCCCAGAGATGCCCATGTAATTGGCCCGGGTGTGCCCAGACCCTGGTGTGCTTAAAAGTTCCCCATGTGTTGACCAGGCGCAGGCCAGGCTTCAGACCACCCATCCAGGGGGAAGGAACACGTTCAGGGGAATAAAATTTTAAGTGACTAATGTTCATGTCACCCCCAAATTCATATGTTGAAACCTAACCCCCAATATGGTGGTATCTGGAGGTGGTGTATTTGGGAGGTGAGGCCCTCATGAGTGGGATTCAGGCCCTTATAAAAGGGACCTGTTCTGTGAGGACACAGTGAGAAAGAGGACCCAGGAACCAGGCCCTCACTAGACACCCAATCTGCTGGCGCCTTAAGCTTGAACTTCCCAGCCTCCAGAACTGTGAGAAACACTTTTCTGTTTAGAAGTCGCCCGTCTGTGGCAATTTGTTACAGCCGCTCCAATGGACTAGGACAGTGGTCGGCAAACTCATTAGTCAACAGAGCAGCAAACCACGGCTCACAAGCCGAGGTTTGCCGGCCACTGGACTAGGACACAGGCTTTGGATCTCCGTTTCTTCTGTACCAGTTGCTCCCAAACTTTCCCGTGCTCCCATCTCACCAGGAGGCCTTGTTAAATGAAACAGCGTTGGGCCCCACCCTCAGAACTGATTCAGTCACTCGGTTAGGAGTGGGGGCTCACCTTTGCATTTCTAACAAGCTATTAGGTGCTGCTGCTAAGGAACACACTCTGAGAACAGCTGCTGTCATGGGCCTGTCCTGAAGGTCTATTGCTCTTATTCTGCATGGAAATCTGGGGTGCCTAGTTTGAAAAACAGAAGGCAGGGGAGGGAGAGAACTGCCACACGTGTCCCCTTAACTGCAAACCCTCATGTCCTCTGAATGTGAGATGGGCCACACGAAACACCATAGAGCAGCCGTGGGCAAACTACGGCCCGCAGGCCGGATCCGGCCCGTTCGGCTGTTCTATCCGGCCCGCGGAGCCAAAAGAGCGGAGGGTTCTCTTGCTCTCCCCTCCGCTCCTTCACTTTGAATTTATATTAGTTCACACAAACACTCCATCCATGCTTTTGTTCTGGCCCTCCGGTTCAGTTTAAGAACCCATTGTGGCCCTCGAGTCAAAAAGTTTGCCCACCCCTGCCATAGAGCCATTGCCATGTCCCCAAAGGAGAAAGCTGATTCTACTGAAGGATTCCCAGCCTGGACTGTGAGTGAGTGTTGAGTTAGTTCTGATGGTCTGCACTGGGCAAGAGAACTGAAACACCCTAGGGAGGGCTCTGTGGGAGGGGACTCGCACATAATAACCACACGTCTAGCTACAAATCCTTATCAAGCAGCCAGATATAATAAGAGAGTAAACAGAGGGAACGGAAAAGCACAAGAAAGCCAAGCAAACCTTTTGTTTTTTGCAAACAAGGCTGGTGATAATGAAGAAATTTGCTAACAAAGACAATGAATGAAGAGTCCAATGACCTAACTTTGTTTTATCCTCAACCACAGATATGTTTATTGATTTTAGAGAGAGGAAGTGGGGGGGAGCGAGAGAGAGAGAAACATTGATGTGAGAAACATTGATCTGCTGCCTCCTGTACGTGCCCCAACTGGGAATCCAACCCGCAATCTTTTGGTACACAGGATGACGCTCCAACCAACTGAGCCACCCAGCCAGGGCTGACCTAACATTCTTCTATCAAGAGCCAGGTAATCGCATATTAGCCACATACTTTTTCTTTCTAGAGGATCTCATCTATTTCTGTGGCTTAAACCAGAAGTTCCCAAGGAGGGCAAGGGCTCCTACCCACAAGGGACACTATCGAAATCTAGGCCTTTAGTGGACATGGCCCAGGAATGCTGGTCCCCAAGCACAGCCCCGGAAGGTCCTGAAGAACTAACTGCTTGGGTCCTGGTGAAACCTGATTGGGAGTATCTGTGCCTAGAACCTACCACAGTTTTACACATTAACACCAAGTGATTTTTTACACAGTTTTAATGTACAATAGCTTTCCTGGGAATGCAATTACTGTGAAAATAGAGAGAAAATGGTATTTTTGTTCACAGTTTGAAAAGATTACCTGGCATTTAATCTGCCAGCATACATTTTCAGCTGTGGTAGTGACAGTGATTCAACTCTCAGAACAAAAACATGACTTCCATTTTATTTTCTTTTTATTTTATCGTTGGGGGCCATAATGATTTTTGAATAAAACCTGGTAGGTAGTTTATCTTTTATTCTCCTCTAGCTTTTTAAATAAAAATTTCAAATATCACACAGTTAAAGGAATTGTATAGTGAACACCCATATTTACCCACCAGTTTATTCTGTCTTGATTTCTAACCGAAATCTTTGTTACATAAACAAGGCCTGAGAGGACCGGCGCAAACCACAGCACCGATGCTGTCGAGGGTCTAACTTTCTAGAACGGAACTCACCCGCGATGAACTAACCAGCTTTTGTGTCCTCAGGGCATTGACGAAGACTCCCTGACTAACTCTTGCCAGGCTCCTGAGTCCTCCTTGTGACTGAGTCGACCTTGGGCTCTGTCTTGGCCTGCTTATTCCAGTTTTTGCCAGAATCCTGCCGAGTCAGCCCTGGTCTGAGCACCCTTGATATCTGATCAGCCTGGCCTGCCTTTAGCAGAAAATCCTGTTAGGTCAGTTTAGTAAAGAATTACTCTACCTCTTAGTAATTTTCCATCTACCAACACTCCCACTCTGGCTGTAAATCTGATTTTTCTATATTGTGTTTAGAGTTGAGCCCAATCCCTCTCCTCTACTGCAAACCCCACAGCAGTAGCTCTCCTTGAATAAAACCTGCCTCACCTTCTCTAACAAATGTTCTGAGTCGCTTTTTCTTAAACAGCGCAGAACCTGCAGCCCTTTGTTCCATGCTGTTCCCTCTCAGGAGGTTCTTTTTACCACCAGTTCTACTAAAATCCCAGTGGGGTCCTGGGTTAGCAGGGGAAGCCATTCACTTACAACTCAGATACAGCCGTGGGCAAACTATGGCCCGCAGGCCGGATCCGGCCCGTTCGGCTGTTCTATCCGGCCCACGGAGCCAAAAGAGCGGAGGGTTCTCTTGCTCTCCCCTCTGCTCCTTTACTTTGAATTTATGTTAGTTCACACAAACACTCCATCCATGCTTTTGTTCCGGCCCTCTGGTCCAGTTTAAGAACCCATTGTGGCCCTCGAGTCAAAAAGTTTGCCCACCCCTGACTCAGAACCTTTTCCAATCTGGTCTCACCTGCATCCCATTCACTCCCCTCCCCAACCTTCAGTCACATTGGGCTACTTAGAACTCCAGGGCAGGCCTGTGAATTTGTGTTCAGTGTTCTTTCCAAGGCCTGGAAGGCCTGCCCCTCCTTTTCTGCTGGCTGAGATCCTAATCATTCTTCGAGACCTGGTTCAACTGTCACCCCCTCTGTAAAACCTGCTCCAGCCCCTGATGGGCAGTGATTGCCTCCCCTCTGCTCTCCACGGCTCTCTGCTCCACACTCAGTCAGTGCGCTTCCCTGGCCACCTCTGTGTGGGTATCTGCCTCCTGGGCTGGACTGGAAGGTCTTTGTTGGGGGGGAACAAGTGTCAGTCATCTTTGCATCCCCCATCTTTGCATCCCTTGCACACAGTCAGTCCCAATAAATGCTTCTTGAATTTGGTTTAAAATATAGGGGAATTATGCAGCTACCATGGTGGTGGACACATGTGTTTTCAAAAATCCAGGCTTGCCCTGGTATTGTGGCTCAGTGGACAGAGCGTTGGCCAGCACAACACAGGGTCTCGGGTTTGATTCCCATTCAAGGGCACGAACCTAGGTTGCATGTCAATCCCTGGCCCTTGTTGGGTGTGTACAGGAGGCAACCAATCGATGTGTCTCTCTCACATCTTTGTCTCTGTCCCTGTCTCTCTCTCTCTCTCTCTCTCTCTCTCTCTCTCTCTCTCTCTCTCTCTCTATCCCTCCCACTATCTCTAAAAATCAATGGGAAAAATATCTTCAGGTAAGGATTAACTACAACAACAAGAAGTTCAGGCTTATTTAAACCCAGAAGAGGTTCTATCCATCATAAAAATGTTCTACTCACCAGTTCTGACCTAGAGAAATGTGGAAGCTATCCAACAGAATTGATCAGTTTATAAAATATGTTTGGCCCTTTTGGCCCAGGAGAACAAAACACATCAGTACCATTATTAGAACCAAAGGATTATAAAACAGAGGTGCAGGTTTCGGATTAAAATATTTTAAAAGTCTATTCCTGATATATACACTTCTTGATAGAGATGGATCCCTTTTTATTCAGCTATGTAGCTACCTTTGCGTATCTTGGTATTGTGGCACATCATAGGTAGTCAATTTTGCTTTGAATTGAATGATGTGTGTGTGGGAGTCACACTTTATAATTTTATGTTGAGTAATAGAAAGAAAAATGCTGTTACCTTGTCCTGTGTCTTGCAGTAAAAGCCTTTAATAGGTCCAGAGAAATTATCCCTGTGCACTGACCAGAACCAACTGCAAAGCCATGACTGAACGAGGTGCAGCTGGGCCCCTACGGCTGCGGTGCCGTCCCAGGGCCGAGCCGCCTGAACACAGCCAGTGCTTCTTGTTTTCAGATAACATCTAACCTCACCAGGCTCTAATGCAGCATCTGTGTGGTATCCAAAAGGGCCTGTGAAAGTGTATTTTGGTATCAACAGGGGAGTTCTTTCATTCTGATGAAAATCACCTCTAGTTTTCCTCATCCATCAGAAGAAGATGGTCGGGTGAGATGTTTGTGGGCCAATAAATGATCAGAAGAAACATTATTTTTTCAAGTGCCTTTTCTTCATTATCAAAACTCACCTATTCCAGCTGCAGGTTTAACAGGAGAGCACAAATAGCGGCGCGCTTCCTTATCTTAGAACGTGAAAGGGAATACGGTATTTATGCCGGCAAACAGAAAAGTCGGCCTGCAGTGACACGCTGGTTTGCAGATGGACATAGAAGCATCGATGCTTAGCTTAGTGTCTCAAATTGCCTGTAAGCTGAATTTTTGAAAACAAACATGGCTGACTTTTTCAAAAGAGACCAGAATGTGCTATCTGTAAAAGGCAGTAGTCAGAAAATATATGATGTAATAGGGGAATTTCTCCATGCTAATTTTCTAGATTAAATGGGAAAACTACAAAATTGAGAAAAGCATAGGATAGGCCCTACCTGTATTTGATTATTAGGTCATTAAAATCTCCCTCCTCTCTGTAAGTTCAAAAAAAGAGTTTGCCACTCTCGGATAGTGTGAGTACTTTATTCACCGTGTTGTGGATAACTGCTTGGAAAGAAATAGCTCTTGTATATGGTTCTGCCAAGACTTCATATAGTTCCAAGAACTGTTCTTTTCAATGCCAAAGTGGTGTTTTTTTTTTTTCATTTTGAAAATATTAAAAACAAAGAGCAGTCCTTTCTCAGAGAGAATCTGCCATGAGAACCGGTTACCGATGGGATGTGTGTGAGAGATGCTTCTCCCTGGATGAGAAAAGCCCCCAGGCTGCCTGGTCAAACTCTCTAAATGCATGAACTATACTCACATTCTGGAAATCATTGACTTCAATGGCCTCTTCAGCTCCACTTCCCATCTTAAAGGTCTCCAAATTGTTCCCAGCATCTATTTCCATTGACCCATCTTGTAATTTCCCATTGATGCTCATGGTGTAATGGACATTGTAAATCTGGAAGTGAACATACGACTAGTGAGCTTTCCTTTTAGAGCAATTCAGGGATTATCTCTGGACCTGCAGTAAACGAGGTAGCTTTCACATTTGTCAGAGATACACCGAATCATCCTTGAGAGTAACACATTTGTATATGAGAACTTACCTACATACTAATAATTTAATACAATGAATTCTTTAAGAACACCTTAAAAAGTGCTTGCTTCTGCAGCACATATACTAAAACTAGAGGCCTGATGCACGAAATTCATGCACGGGGGTGGGTGGGGGGGAGTCCCTCACTCAGCCCGGCCTGCACTCTCTCCAATCTGGGAACCCTCAGGGGATGTCCAATTGCCTCTCGAAATTTGGGACCGCTGGCTCCTAACCGCTCACCTGCCTGCTTGCCTGATCACCCCTAACCACCTCTGCCTGCCTGCCTGATTGCTCCTAACTGTTCCCCTGCTGGCCTGATTGCCTGTAACCGCCTCTACCTCGCCCTGCACCTGGGACCCAGGATTCCCTCTTCCGGCCAGTTGTAAGTACCAGGACCCAGGCTTCCCTCCCTCTTGCCAGCTGCAGGCACCCAGGACCTGGGCTGGCTTTGCCCGGGCTGGCCACAGGGGACCGTGGGGCGGGTGGCTTGTCCCTCTCCCAGACCACAGCCTGGCTGGTCCCCATTCCTCTCTCGCAAGCTCATTTGTGCCTGGCTGGTCCCCATTCCTCTCTCATGAGCTCATTTGTGCCTGTTGGTCCCCATTCCTCTCTCCCCAGTGTTGAGTGTCTGAGCCGTTACAGCATGAGGGCATGACAACCATTTGCATATTAGCTCTTTATTATATAGGATTGGAACGACACAGAGAAGGTTAGCATGGCCCCTAAGCAAGGATGACGTGCAAATTCATGAAGCAAATTCCATATTTAAAAAAAACTCACAGAGAACACCTTAAAAAAAAGTAAAAACTTTGACATCTCTGATACTAATTCAGATAGCTTGGTGATTCGCAATCCTGGCTCTGCATAGAAGCATCTGAGTAGAATCTCCAG
The DNA here is from genome assembly GCF_963455305.1 of Plecotus auritus. Lineage (NCBI taxonomy): Eukaryota > Metazoa > Chordata > Mammalia > Chiroptera > Vespertilionidae > Plecotus > Plecotus auritus. The sequence continues at coordinate 86,373,759 of NC_137772.1, read as the reverse complement.
CTACCATGCCTGGGGTTCCTTCGGACCAGTCAAATCAGAATCTACAGGGTTAGGGCTTGGGCACAGATCTCTCTCTTTTTTTTTTTTTTTTTTTTTTTTTTTTTTTTTTTTTTTTACAGGAAATTCCACTATGCAGCTAGAGTTGATGGATAAATGAAAATGGATGAGCTAGATGGTTAACTGGGCTATTAAATGAACAAGTCTGCAGAGGCACCTCAATTTGAAAGTTTAAAAAAAAATCTTTTGGTTAAGATTTGGCATGGAATGTGGTATATAAGAAGGACTTCAGACCAAACTGGGATTGCCTCATATAGAGCAGCATTTGCAGAGAGCAAGGTCAATGTGCACATCTGTTTCAGCTCAAAATGGGAGTTACTCATTTCAATGACTCGGTGGTGCGGACGTATGGGGTTGTAGAGCCTTTTGTTATGAGACATGTGGGGGGAGAGGGGAAGGCTTGGCACTGTAGATGGGCACTGATCCAGGAATCAGAAAGACAGGTGGCCACACCACCCATCCCTGGGTCTTGGGAGTCGCCTTGAGTATAAAATGAGGAGGTTGGACCTCATAGGTGGTTTTTCATTTATGACTTTAAAGCTCCGAGGTTTCAGAGGTGGCCCAGAGCTGAGGGTGGCAGAGCAGGTGGGACTGTGAGTCTCCTTTCTTCCGGCCCACCTACAATTTAAGCAGAGCCACTCGGCTTCTGTTTTACGTATTGGATTTCTGAGTAAAATCTTAAGAAAAACTTTGCCATTAAAAATTTTTTTAAAAAAGTTTACCACTAAATTAGATGATCCCAAGGGCTCTCTTGGTTTAGACGTCTTGGTAGCACACTACTTTAAAAAAATAATTCCTGCTCAGTGTGCTGCTGCCTGGAGAACCTTCTCTGAGTTGTAGAATAGTAGGTGGGTTTCTTTTCTTTCCTTACTTTTTCTGACTTAGAGGCATATATATGTATATATATCTTATATATACTATATACTATAGCTCTTATATGATCCCTAGGCCTGGCCAGCGATTGAAGTGCGAGCGTCTAGCATGATATGACAGGTCCCAGCTGACCTCTGGGCCCTGGGCAGCACCTGGGCCCCTGCTTGCACCTGCTTTGGCCTGGCACCACCCGCTCACCTGCTCCACCATCCCGCCACGGTCCCCCTCTTGTTGGGGCCCATCAGGGCCAGCAGCGCCTCCACTGCTGCCTGCTGCCAGCACCTTGTCACTGATGCCTGCCATGTTCTGCACCGCCCCCTGGTGGTCAGTGCACATCATAGCGAGTGGTTGAACTCCCGGTGGAATGACCACCAGAGGGGACAATTTGCATATTAGGCTTTCATTATATAGGATGTAATATATAAATTCTTTAAAGGGGGAGGGAATGAGAACTGATGAAAGGCATTTGCTACGGTCAGTAGATCATTACCACAAATAGATTCAATTCAAGTCTGATTTTCTTTCTCCTTATGAAGAATGTCTGCTACATGAACAAACACTGGGAAAGGATCTGCTGTTATTGGATCATGACTTGTGGAAAACTCATTATTACAAGACCCACAGGCCATGCTTTTATTTTATCAGTGGAGATGCAGAGATGGCTCTGCTAGCCTCTAGCCTTCTAGGCTGCAGCCTTCATTCAGCAGAACAGAAGCTACTGCGCCCTAGCTCCACCGTGGAGCTCCCTCCCTGCAGCGCAGGGTCTCCCGGGCTGGCCTGAGGAGAGAGCCACTTCCCGGGTTCTAATTTAGTGCAGCTGGAGCACAGCCCACCGGCCTGGTTTCACTTTGCAGCTCAGGTGGCCTGTGCGATTCAGCCCCGTTTGGGAAACCTGCTTTCTTTGGCTGAGGCAGTGCTTTCTTCGGGTTTAGACAGCAGATTGTCCTGTCCCTGTGCTCTCTGAGCAGCTACTGTTCACGCGGGTCAATTGCGACTGCCAGAGGGAGCACGGCAGACAGCACTCTGTGAGTTCCTGCCGGCACAGCGTCATTCACTCAGGCACCACGAGGCTCTTTCTCTGGAAAGCACTGCACATAAGCTCTCACTAGGGAAGCAATGCAAAACTTAAGAAATCAATGATGTCCACCTTTTAGCAGGTCTAAAGGACACAAGATTTCGACACTAGAAGAATGGCTTGTGGTCATAAATTTCACTTCCCTCCACCACCACCTGTGTCACCTTCCTCCCAGCAAAGACTTCCTGACCAAGCACAGGCATTGCATTCTTTGTCCTGCAGCTCCAGTCCATTCTTTATACGCAGCCCACAGCCTGCGTGGGGCGGCAGCGAGAGGTCTGTGCCCCCTGAGGCTATGGGGCAGTGGTGGTAAACAGTCTGAAATTATTTCCAAAGTACTGGGCCCCGAGCTCAGAAGGAGGCTGGGCTGATGGAGCAGTAATCACATTATTTCCTCTAAACTGATGGAGCTGCTGGCACCTAAGGCTATTTCTATCCAAGTACAATGAAGTTTATTATTTGCCAAAATTCTGCTCGATAGGGTGCCTTTTGCAGCCAAGGATATTTGCTAATGAGTTTCTAATAAAGCCTGGCTTCTCTGAGATTAATTACATAATGTTTAGGACAATGTCTAGAAAAATCGGTCTGAGAAGGAAGGCCCCAGCAGTGATCTCACTCCCTATCCCACGGGGTAGGGTTGTCAGCTATCTCATATTGGTGGGAATTTCCCATATTTCAATGCCTAGTTCTATGTACAATAATGTTCTATGTCTGAAACATGGCCTCAAAATTTGAGCCTAGACACCTGTCTATAATTATTAGCACTTGGATACTTCATAGTCCTCCAGCTGACTTCAAGTACATAAACCTGTCTTCCTGGGATTTACCCATATGAAAGGGATAGGAGGTGAATTACAGCTGGTTAAGTCAAAATAGACGAGCAGCCCTAGCCGGTTTGGCTCAGTGGATAGAGCGTTGACCTGCAGACTGAAGGGTCCTGGGTTCGATCCCTGGTCAGGGCAACATGTCTGGGTTGCAGGCTCGATCCCTAGTAGGGGGTGTACAGGAGGCAGCCAATCAGTGATTCTCTCTCATCATTGATGTTCCTATCTCTCTCTCCCTCTCGCTTCTTCTCTGAAATCAATAAAAACATATTTTAAAAACAAAATGGAAGAGCAGAGGAACAGATAATTTCCAAAGATTGCGTAGTCCATTTGGTTGGGGGTGTCTTTCTGTTTGACAGAGAGTTGCCTTTGTTTATTATGTTTTGTTTGGGCCACTTAGATTTGTATTCAGGGAAAGCAGACCTGTGTATGTGCTGGGCATAGATGGTGCCAAATTTGCTGTGTTTAGTATTTTATGATTTATTTTTCAGACTTAAGTAATCTGGATCAGCATCGAATATTTTGGGAGTGAAAAACAAAACAAAAGAAAACAAACTACCGCAGTGTTCTTCATTCTCCTGCTTGTCTAGGAAATAGCGATAACTTTGATTGTTGGCAATAAAATATGATACACTATTCCTCTGTATTCTTAGACTTTAATACTGCTCTCTTGAACCAGATAATCAACCGTCTTGCAAGAAAGTAAAAGATATGAAAAAAGGGAGCCCAGCTATTCAGTAAGATCTTTCAATCTCTCTTTTTAGAAGCTTGTCAGTTAGCTGTGTTTGCCTTGAATGCCAAAGATATTCATTTACATATATCACATGATGAAAATCTTTACCAAAAAATAAAAATAAATAAAAATAAAACCACAAAAAAAATCCCAAAGCTATTTTTATCCCCAAGTGACCTGTAGCATTGAGTTTTTGTCATGTAAAAGATAGCAACTACATTCAAATACCATACCATTTCCCAAGGGATGACAATCTAAACTCTGCTATTAATGGAGATGTAGATATTGAAATCATTCCCATGTTCAGTTGCTGCTTTCAAATATGAGCATCTGGCCCAGCTTCCATATTTAAAATACAAATAATTTAAGGCACTTTTCAAATGTACGCAAAATACTGTGCAATTCTGATCTTACAAATCGATGCTTGTAAATTTGATATAGTCTCTAAAACAGACTCCGCGCTAAATGGCATGCTTATCTACTTTAGGCATTCGAGTTAAAAATACAAATTAGGTGGTGACTGCAGAAGATGTTATGTGTAAAATGGTTGAATTGCTTTCAGCACCATTTTCTCTAAGTACTGGAATTCGTTCACGCTTTGAATTTCACGGTGGGAGAGAGGGGGGAGCAGCAGTCACAGATCCTCTGAGGGCAATGATTAAGAACCTGCCCTTTGTGTGTATCCCAGAGATGGAGTTCTTTTCCATTAGTCCAGATAAGCTTCTGCCAGCCCTGGCAATGGTCATCGAGATAAAATGCCCCCCTTTCCATAGGTGAACAAAATTCAGACTTCTTAGAGAACACACTGTAACTCTGCCTGGTCAAGTTAGAAGCACCTTTTATGCTCCTCGAGGGCCCTGGAGCTTTAAAATAAATAGTTGCAAGCAAAGAAAGTAGGACAGCAGTCCGTGAAACAGCCACCATTAAAGCACACGTGACTAGGCCAGTAGGCCAGAATGGATTTTTAAAAAGATTTGCCACTTTTAAGGAAGTTACACCCTCCCTCCCCCCGACCCCCGCCCCCCCCCCCCCCCCCAACACACACACCTTAGAGCAGGTTGGGAAAGCGCATTACCACATAAGACACACGCAAAGAAATAAGCAAACAAACAAAAACTCCTGGAAGGTCAAATTCGTTCCCAACACTAGGTCTTCACTATCTTTGTCCCAGGTTCTTGAAGTCACAGCCTTTCTCAGCAGAGAGAGGCTGTTCCATTTCTTCCCTGAGGATGAGTTAACCGAGGCCAGAGGAGTGACACACAACTGCTCAGCGGAAGCGCCAGACTGTTCTGCAGAAAAGGGCTTTCCTCGAACCGTCCAATGCATTTCCCTTCTACTCGGCTACTCTACGTTTTAATATTGTCCCTTAAAACCCTGACTTGCTTTTCTGCAAAGTGTCCTAAGAGCAGAAAGCAGCGTAGTGGAGTTGGAAGGCAGAAGGCGGAAGGTGCCCGGGAAGCCAGAGGAAAGCAGATGCGGGGCTGGGAGGCCCTGCCAGCCGCCCAGTGCCCCCCACAACCCCCCCACGCCGCGCGGTCCAGCGCTCTGCCGCCACCTAGCGGGGAATATGCGCATGACAGAGAGGACCCCACCACCCCGCGCACCTCGGGGTCCTGCGCGCCTCCCCGCCCTGCGCATCCTCCCTGACTTACGTGATTGTCACTCCCCTTCCAGAAGTAAAAGGCCCCGATGGCCCCGAAGAGCAGCAGCAGCGCCCCCGAAATGAGGACCACAGCTCCGATCTTGAGCAGCCGTGCGGGGCTGGAGGGTTTCACTGTCACCGTGGCGTACGCCTGCGGGCGGGGACGGAGGGGGACGGATCCCATCTGCGCCGCCCGCACCCGGAGATCCCCGCGCAGCCCCCCCGCCCCGAGGATAGGGAGTGGGGGTGGGAGACAGCTCGTCCTGAGCTCCGCCGGGCGCCCTCGTTCGCGGCGCTCCCTCTCGGGCTCCCTGGCACTCAGGCGTGGGGCAAACTTTTGGCGGTGCAGGGCCGCCAACACCCCGTTGATTTGCACTCGCCGCCGGCCACAAGACGCCCCCTCCTGACACCCTTTTCATCCTCCCCTTCACACCTGTCTGTGGATCCGGTGACCCCTGCACACGCGCCCCCCCACACACACACTCGCGTGGGGCGTCACCATCCGCATTTGGGCGCCCCACCTTGCTCCTACCTCCCACATTCGGTGGCACAAATCCCTGACGCCCTTACCCTGCGAGTGGACTAACCCGGCAGTGGGCTGGGACCCCTGGTACTCACCGGGGGACTGCAAAACTCGACGTCGTCAGGCCCTACCAGGGCGATGGGAACTTTGTCCGAGTTCTCCGTCATGGCTGCGGCCGAAGGAGAAGACACTGTGAGGCTGGCGCACGCCCTGGGCTCTGTCCCGCTGCCCCGACGTGCAGGGCTTTTCAACGCCCCACGCGCGCGCACGCGGAGCCCGGGTCCGCCCGGGTCAGCCCAGCGGTGCCCACCCCTTGCAGAGCCTCACCTCTCCCCTCCCTTTCCTCTCCCGGCCCGGGCAGCAGTGAGAGCCCGTCCCTGCATTCAGGACACACCTTCTCTCTTGTCTACTGACCACCCCCTTCCCCCCCCCCCCCCCGCCCCACATACAACCACGTCCTAGCAAACCAGAATGTGGCGGGGGTGGGGATGGGGGTTAGGCGGGTGCGTAGACCAGGATGCTGAGTCCTGCGTGCGCTGCCACGAAATGCTAAGTTGCCAGGACTCTTTCTACCATCCGAGGATCTCCTAAAATAAAAGTCCGAGGGCTCCGTGGTGCACCTGGCTGGCGGCCGTTTCCCGCTGTGTCTTTGTACCGGTGCTGGGAAGCTGGTGGGACAGGACAGAGAGGAGAGCAGGGTCCTGTGGGTGGGCAGGGGCACTGGCGAAGGTGTGCCAGGTTTACACCAGCCTGGAATGGCTGGATGGCCCCTGGGATTGGAACATCTTAGAGATGGCCCCTGGTCACCAGTTTCTCGAGGTTTAGGGGACGGTACAGAGGCAACAAAAATGGGGGCCAAGCAGAGGGAAGGAGTGGGGAGACCAGAATAGAGTGCATCCTGGTTGATCATCTAAGTTAAACAAACAACAGTGGCAGAACCCTTTCTCCAAACACTGATATCTCCAAAGGAATAACTCAATATATTCCTTTGGATATAACAGGAGACGCCATCTGCCACACTAGGAGGCCATGGTACCTCCTTTGGATCCACACTTCATTAATTCAGGCTGGCTTCTGGCTTCTGCAGAGTCCTCTGCTGACGAGAAGGGGGTGAGGTGGGGTGGGGGTGCGTGGGAGGGGCTGTTTCCTGAGCAGAGGGAGATGGGTGGGCAGGACTGCAGCAGGAGGAAGTGTTGCTTGGGAGTGGATGCCCATGAGAGGGAGGACGTGTGACAAGCAGGATGACACTGGGGCAGGGGCGGAGGGGAAGACTTCCACAGGAGAATCCGCAGGACTTAGCAGGCACCGGGCTGGGGATACCGAGGTTTTAGGCAGTGTGAAAACTAATTTTCCTCCCACATTTCTAAGTTCTTCTGGATTGACTAATAATCAAATGAACACAAGAAAGATTATCAGGATAAAATAACCACTTTTTAAAACATGTCTGCATATTCAGGGATTCCGTAAGAATATTAGCCCTGAAGACAGATGGGGAGAGAAACCAAGATGGCGGCATAGGTAAGCACCTAAACTGCTGCCCCGCATAACAATTTCAAAACTACAACTAAAAGACAGAACGGACACCATCCAGAACCACAGGAAAGCTGGCTGAGTGGAAATTCTACAACTAGAAGGAAAGAGGAAAGCTCACGGAGAAGGAGCGGCAAAGAGCTGAGGTACGGAGACATGCCCGCACAGAGAGGAAGGGCAGTGGAGTGCCTGGCTGGCTTTCTCTGGCGGGAGGGGGAAGGAAGCCCCCGACTGCACTGAACCCCAGTTCTGGGCTAAATCCTGTGGACCCAGGCTCATACAGGGGGAGTTTGGACTGTCAGGTAGAGAGAAAGGCACACGGAGACTTGAAGACTCAGGGGAGCCGCGGCGGCAGGGGTCTGGAGGCGCGAGTGCGCACAAAGACTGACTGCGGAGGTTACCACAGGCTATCCCTAGCGGAAGGGAGTCGGAAGCTCCTGACTGCACTGAACCCCAGTTCTGACTGCACTGAACCGCAGTTCCAGGCGAGCCTCTGGGGACCCACGCTCTTACAGGGGAAATCTGGACTGTAAGGCGGAAACTCGGGAACGGCAGAAGGCAGAGGTCTGGAGACTCGCGCAAGGGCAAGGCTGACTGGAAGCCAAGACTGTCTGCTCCGCCCTGAGACTCCACCCCTTCCAAGCTGAGCACAGAGGCCTTTGCAATCTGGCAAGTCTAATCCTATAAGGCTGTCTTCAGCACCGAAAATCTCCCAGTGTAGACACAGCTGATCCTCACAGCCAACTGGCCTGCAGGTCAATTCCTCCCAGTGATACCAACAACAATCAAGACTTAACTACAACAAGGCTGTACACACAGTTCACAAAGGGGTGCACCAAGAGTGTCCACCTCAGGTTAACTGGGGAGGCCGACTCACTGGGCCATATAGGAAACCTAGCACACAAAGCTACCCTACCAACTCAGGGAAGCAGTGAAAAATGGGGAGACGAAGAAACAGATCACAAACAAAAGAAATGGAGGAAAACAAACGACTGGATATAGAATTCAAAACCACGGTTATAAGGCTTTTCAAGAATATCCTAGAAAAGGCCTATAAATATAACGAGACCCTCAAAGATATGAAAAAGGACCAACTAGAAATTAAACATACACTGACTGAAATAAAAAAATATTATACAGAGACCCAACAGCAGACTAGAGGAACGCAAAAATCAAGTCAAAGGTTTGAAATACAAAGAAGCAAAAAACACTTAACTGGAAAAGCAAAAAGAAAATGAATCCAAAAATTTGAAGATAGTGTAAGGAGCCTCTGGGACAACCTCAAGCGTACGAACATCAGAATTATGGGGGTGCCAGAAGAAGAGAGAGAGCAAGATACTGAAAACCTAGTGGAAGAAATAATGACAGACAACTTCCCCTACCTGGTGAAAGAAATAGACTTACAAGTCCAGGAAGAGCACAGAACCCCAAACAAAAGGAATCCAAAGAGGACCACACCAAGACACATCATAATTAAAATGCCAAGAGCAAAAGACAAAGAGAGAATATTAAAAGCAGCAAGAGAAAAACAGTTAATTACCTACAAGGGAGCACCCATACGATTGTCAGCTGATTTCTCAACAGAAACTATGCAGGCAGATGGGAGTGGCAAGAAATATTCAAAGTGATGAATAGCAAGAACCTACAACCAAGACTACTCTACCCAGCAAAGCTATCATTCAGAATTGAAGGTCAGATGAAGAGCTTCACAGATAAGAAAAAGCTAAAGGAGTTCATCACCACCAAACCAGTATTATATGAAATGCTGAAAGGTATTCTTTAAGAAGAGGAAGAAGAAAAAAGTAAAGAGAAAAATTATGAACAACAAATATGTATCTATCAACAAGTGAACCTAAAAATCAAGTGAATTAAAAATCTGAGGAACAGAATAATCTGGTGAATATAATAGAATCAGGGGCATAGAAAGGGAGTGGACTGATAATTCTCAGGGGGAAAGGGGTATGGGGACGTTCAGGAAGAGACTGGACAAAAATCGTACACCTGTGGATGAGGACAGTGGGGGGGAGGTAAGGGCATGGGGTGGGGTGGGAACCGGGTGGAGGGGAGCTATGGGGGTAAAAAGGAGAAACAATTGTAATAATTTGAACAATAAAGATTTATTCAATTAAAAAAAAAGACAGATGGGACAGTTGAGGCTTCTATGCCATCTGGAGCTAAGGAGGTGTGTGTGTGTGTGTGTGTGTGTGTGTGTGTGTGTGTGTGTATGATGTTGTGGTTTGTGACTTCAAAAGGGCAGGATGGCAATTCACATGGAGATGGAAAATCAAATGGTAAACACGTTTGCTGCGCCATCTTGAACAATGGAACACAGAGAGGACCTGATTAAAAGGGCCTCAGTGGATAGAGCATCGGCCTGTAGATCAAAGAGTCCCAGGTTCAACTCCTGTCAAGGGCATGCACCCTGGTTAGAGGCTCCTCCCCAGGCCCTGGTCAGGGGTCCCGCAGGAGGCAACCAATCAATGGGTTTCTCTCACATTGATGTTTCTCTGTCTTTCCCTCTCTCTTCCACTCTCCCTAAAAATCAATGGAAAAGTATTTTCGGGTGAGGAGTAACAAAAACAAAATAAAGGTAAACTTTAAAATAAAATAAAATAAAATAAAATAAAATAAAATAAAATAAAATAAAAGGGCCTATGAGGCTCGCCCCTGTCTACCACACTTAGTTTATCTTAAACTATAGTTATCTATGGTGATATTGCCCTTACTGGAGCAGGCCCTCTCGCAAATGTGTTTTAGGCTGCGGGGGAGGGTGAAAAGTTTTCCTGGAGTCTTTTGTTTCTGGAAAACAGCCAGTTTAAAATAATCAATATCCCAAAGGACATCTTTTGGGGTGGCGAATTCTGCTCCCCCTCAAGCCCTAGGAGGATTGGGACATCGTAGGAATCCAGTGGAGATGCGGACATTGTGAGGGGCAGTTTTGAGAGAGCAGATACGGTAAGACTGGTTTTAGACATGTTGATCCTTGGCTGGGGGGAGAGAAGGGAGGCGGCGAGAGAAGGGGACGGGGCGTCCTGAGCCTGCCTTGGATTCAGACCAGCCAACACTAGTCTGCACATCCCACTAGGTGTAAGGTGCTGGGAACTCCATGAGGACTCAGTAAGGGCTGGTGCCCAGTGCACTGCCGAGGCGGAGTTCAAAGACCTCCTTTCCCCATGGCACTTGTCACGGGAATTTCAGAAGGATAAAGGGAAGTCACAGAGGAGTTGGGAGATGATCCAAGACAAAGTCACTATGAGAGAAAAAAGGCGAGTTCGGGAAGGATGGGTCAGCGGTGTCAAATGCTGAGACAAATGGAAGCAAGAAGGCCATTGAGTTTCAGGGCACAGGAATCAGGACCACAGTTTCACGTGCTTTATTGGCACAGAAGACATATTGCAAAGGGTTATAGAGTGACTGAAGTATTTGCAACTCATATCACAGTCAAGGAACTAATTGTCTTATACAGAGAGTTCTTAGGAATCCTTAGAAGATCAACAATGTAATAGAACATAGGAACAGACAATCCATAGCAGGAGAAATTCAAATGACTCTTAAACATAAGAAAAATGCTTGACCCCATTCATGAAAAGAAAGGCAAATTGAAAGTATTCTTTCTCAGCTATCAGACGGGCAAAAATAAAAACACTCGTTAAAACAATCTGTTGAGGGTCTGATGGGAAATGAGGCCCTCCCATCCTGTGGTGGGTGAATGGGTACAACTTTTATGGAGAGCAATTTAATTCCAGAATGCAAATGCAATTTCATTTCTGTGGATTTAGCCCACAGATGCACTCACAGGGGTGGAAAAATCCTATGCACAAGGATAGTCCTAGCAGCATGACTGCTAGAACAAAGGGCGGAAGCATTTCCAGTGTCCACAGGGAGAATGTATGGTACATCCTCACAGTGTTCTTTTTTTTCTTTTCTAATCTTTATTGTTCAGATTATTACAGTTGTTCCTCTTCCCCCGCCCCCCTATAGCTCCCCTCCACCCGGTTCCCACCCCACCCCATGCCCTTACCTCCCCCCCACTGTCCTTATCCATAGGTGTATGATTTTTGTCCAGTCTCTTCCCGCACCCCCCACACCCCTATACCCTCAAGGATTGTCAGTCCACTCCCTTTCTATACCCCTGATTCTATTATATTCACCAGATTATTCTGTTCATCAGATTTTTTATTCACTTGATTATTAGATTCACTTGTTGATAGATATGTATTTGTTGTTCATAATTTTTATCTTTACCTTTTTCTTCTCCTTCCTCTTCTTAAAGAATACCTTTCAGCATTTCATATAATACTGGTTTGGCGGTGATGAACTCCTTTAGCTTTTTCTTATCTGTGAAGCTCTTTATCTGACCTTCAATTCTGAATGATAGCTTTGCTGGGTAGAGTAGTCTTGGTTGTAGGTTCTTGCTGTTCATCACTTTGAATATTTCTTGCCACTCCCGTCTGCCTGCATAGTTTCTGTTCAGAAATCAGCTGACAATGGGTGCTCCCTTGTAGGTAACTAACTGTTTTTCTCTTGCTGCTTTTAATATTCTTTCTTTGTCTTTTGCTCTTGGCATTTTAACTATGATGTGTCTTGGTGTGGTCCTCTTTGGATTCCTTTTGTTTGGGGTTCTGTGCGCTTCCTGGACTTGTAAGTCTATTTCTTTCACCAGGTGGGGGAAGTTTTCTGTCATTATTTCTTCCACTAGGTTTTCAGTATCTTGCTCTCTCTCCTCTTCTGGCACCCCCATAATTCGGATATTGGTATGCCTGATGTTGTCCCAGAGGCTCCTTACACTATCTTCGTATTTTTGGATTCTTTTTGCTTTTTTGGTTGGGTGTTTTTTGCTTCTTTGTATTTCAAATCTTTGACTTGATTCTTGCGATCCTCTAGTCTGCTATTGGATCTCTGTATAATATTTTTTATTTCAGTCAGTGTATGCTTAATTTCTAGTTGGTCCTTTTTCATATCCTGGAGGGTCTCACTAAATTTATCGGCCTTTTCTAGAAAATTCTTGAAAAATCTTATAACTGTGGTTTTGAACTCTATATCCAGTCGTTTGCTTTCCTCCATTTCTTTCATTTGTGACCTGTTTCTTTGTCTCCGCATTTTGGTTGCTTCCCTGAGTTGATAGAGTGGCTTTGTGTGCTAGGTGTCCTATAGGGCCCACACTGATAAGGACACAAGTTGTTTACTACCGGCTATATAAGCATGGGGCCTTCTTCAGTCAACGTCTCCTGCCCGATAAGAGAAGGACTCCACGTCACTCCGTGAGACGAGCCCCTGACTGATGCTCTGCTGTGTGAGCCTGAACCAACTGCGGTCGCCTGTCTTTCTCCGTTTTCGTCGTCCATTTTTCAGTGTGCATCGCCGGGTGGCCTTTGCTGGAGCCTAGGACCCACTAGGAATAGGTAAATAAACCCTGTGTGATTGCATACTAATTCTGTCTTGTGTGTTCATATGTTCCAGTTCAGCTCAGCTGTCTAGACATTGAAGCACCAGGGGATAGGCTGTTATTGCTGACTCCTGGTCACCTGCGCTTGTCCCACTAAATCTAGACAGATAATTAATTAATTGGGGACATAATTGGGATAAACTAGATGGGGGAATCCATATATATATCACTCACCATAATGTACACTTTAAATAATCTTACAATTTTATATGCCTCAATAAAGCTGGGGTGGGGGAAAGAGGGAAAAATAACCATCATGTTGGATACTGAATCTGGTCTTGGGAAGGGCATAAAGAAGGGCAGGGGCTGGGAGAGTCTAGGGTACCATCTGGGAAGGAAGGTCCTGGAAGTAGGGAAGGGCTGATGAGCTTGGAGAAGAGGGAAGGAGTGGTGTGAGGGTGGTGGCCTGAAGGGGCAGGAGAGGCAAAGCTGCGGAGGCTGTAATCAGAGGGGAAATCCAGAATTTGAGATCTTAGAAGTGGACAGGTTCTGTGTAGAAACGTGGTCTAAAGTGTGGACTTAATGACAAAAGGGGTTGAAGATGATGCCACTTCTAGGAGTTGAGGATATCGAGGTCAGGGTGTCGGAATAGTGTGGATTTTGAAGTTGAGGTAGGCATGATAGGGATGTGATGGAAAGAAAAACGCTGAGGGAACTGCAGAAATTGTAGAGGAAAGTGGGGGCATGTTCTGCATGGCGCTTCCGAGTATGAATGATTGTGTAAACTTTGTTCCAAGAGGGTGAGACCGAGGCCTGGAATGGACAGTGGAGAACAGCTTCTTTTCTCCAACCTATATACACAGACACTCCCCCACCCCACTTCCAGGGGAGGGATGGAGAATCACTGTAGAGCTCCAATATTAGTACCATTAATGTAACTATTTTTATACACAGTTTGTATCACGACTGCTTTTGTATACCCCAGCATTTAGTTGAGAAGGGGGCCAGCTTAAGGATAAAGTGGTTAAAGGTAAAAGAGGGGATTCCAAAAGAAAACAAAAACAGTAACTCAAAAGATATCTGAACCCTTATGTTCATAGCAGCATTATTTGCAATAACCAAGACATGAAAACAACCTAAGTGTCCATTGATGGATGAATGGATAAAGAAGTTGTGAACATTATTCATCTATAAAAAAAGAGGAAATCCTACCATTTGTGACAACATGGATGGACTTTGAAGTCATTATGCTAAGTGAAGAAGTCAGATAGAGAAAGACAAATACTGTATGATTTCACTTATATGTGAAGTCCAAAAAAACTTGCAAAACACCAAAAACCAAACTCATAGAAAAAGAGATCAGATTTATGGTTCCAGAGGCAAGGGGTAGGGGAGGAGGAATTGGAGGCAGGTAGTCAAAAATACAAACTTCCAGTTATAAGATAAATGAGTAATAGGGATGTAATGTAAATCATGGTTTATAATACATGGGAAAGTTGTTAAGAGAGTAAATCCTACTCTAGTTGGTTTGGCTCAGTGGATAGAGTGTCGACCTGCACACTGAAGAGTCCCAGGTTCAATTCCAGTCAAGGGCACATGCCCGGGTTTTGGGCTTGGTTCCCAGTAGGGGACATGCAGGAAGCAGCCAATCAATGGTTCTCTCTCATCATTGATGTTTCTATCTCTCTCTCCCTCTCCCTTTCTCTCTTATATATATATATGTAAGTCCTAAGAGCTCTCATCCCAAGGATACATTTTTTTCCTTTTTTTCTTGTCTTCTTTCTTTTCTCTTCATTGTGTTTATCTGAGAAGATAAATGTTAGCTGGATCTATTGTGGTAGTCATTTCACAATATATGTGAATCAAACTATTATGCTGTATGCCATAAGCCTATACAGTGATGTATGCCAATTGTTTCTCAATAAACTGGAAAAAAAAGAGAGGGGATCCCAGGGTCACTAACACACAGTTCCCCCACGCAGGCAGCTGGAGTCTTCCTGGACCTACTGCTGCCCACAACACAGGGGACCAAGTGCATCGACATGCGCCTGCCACAGGTGATTAACGTCCTCTGCATTTCCCGGAGTCCCTGCATCCCGTGCCCACGGACTGGCGCAGGGGTTCTGTTTGCTTTTCCTGTCCCACTTCTTGCTGTCCAGCCAGTTTGGAGCTAGTGCAGAGAATATTTTTATGTTGGCAAAATGGAAAACATTGCATTCATGGTAGATACACTCCAGAAAAAAAGTCCCCTTCCAATACTAAACACCAGGGATTCATTTATTATTTGCCTTTTGGGATTATCACAGCAGGGTTTCTTCCATTTAGGCTAGCTGATTTTGAGTCTTTTAAATTTATGTCAGTCTACAAGACAGATTAACTTTAATTTGCCTTTGACCACTTGTCCCTACGCTGCCTCCTTCTCAGCTGAATGGTGGCATGTACAGGGGCGTACAGAGTGTAGTGATGCAGACGGTGTGTGAATAACTGGAGCTGCAGCAGCCCCTGTGCCCCTCCAGGCGGCTTGTTGGCTGCATCTGACCCTGCCTCTCTGAGAACTGAAATTCCTCAGTAGAGCGTTATGTGGCACCAGTCCCTGAGATAACATAAGAACGTCCCCTCTGCCTGCCTGCCTCCCTCCAGCCTCACTCCCTCTACACCTGCCTGAGAACCCTCAGTGCCATCAGAGTAAAGTCCACACTCCTCCAAAGCACATCTGAGGCTCTGGCCACTTTCCCAGTTGCCTCTTTGCTTATTTACTTGTCGTTTTCCCCACCAGACGGGCATGCACGCTTCTGGGAGTTCAGGACTGTGTCTTAGTCACTGTTTTTCATTGGATAGGTGCATCATTAATTAATAAATCAAAAGCAGTACAGGGGCCATTAAAAACATCTGCCCAGAAAAACTCACTGAAAAGGCTCGTGCTGCTTGTTAGTTGCCTTTGCAGAATTGTGAATGGTCACTTTATGGCATGAGCTACTCATGTGTTTAGTGACCCTCATTTTTAGCTAAAAGTTAGAACTTGTGGGTTGACAGAGGATTTTTGCCTTTCTCCCAGGTAGAGGAAGTCGTCTGAGAAAAGTCATTTGGATTCTGACTATTGGAGCGCTTTAATGATATGCAGGGACAGTGACATGGGGAATGAAGTATTAGAACTAGTGCAGGAAACCCAGGACCGATGATTACAGGTTACAGCATCAAAGGGCAGTTGACATCTAAACCGACATTTTGTTGAAATTACGTTGTGAATTCCTAATTCCTCTTATAAGACACCAAGACTTGCCGGGGACTGTTTTCCATCTTTGGGCCCTTTGAATGTTCTGTATGGTGTGCTGAACATGGTAGGTCCTTGGTTAATGCCTATTGAATGATTGAATAGGGACTAAGTTATCTCCTTGGTGTTGCACATGATTGCTCAAGGGAAGGGAGACAGAATATTCAAGAACTTCTAGACACTATTCCCGACAGAGCAATGACCACCTACCCCATTCATTAGAATCTGTCCTGGGTTTCCCCCAGAGAACAGCTCACCCAATTAACAGTTTATTCAAAATAACTGCAACGTTAACGCATCTTGCCTTGGAATCGCTAAGGCAAATGGGCCACACTGATAATGTTCAAGTCCCCTCTTTAATGGTCTTTTATGCTTTTCTCCATCCATATGCATCCAGATACCTTTTCCTGTCAATTGTGGGAAATTCCTTCAAAGAACAGGGACTGTGGAAATAGACAGGAAAAGCTAATTGAATTCTCTTTGCTGAAAGTAATAAAAATAGGAATGGAGAGAAATGAAGATGGGCCATTCTGAAGGGTCATTAGGTCTGCCTCTCTTTATCATTACTGAGTAGCTATTGCATGTCAACCTGCGGTGGGCACAGTAAGTGGGTAGGATCCCTGCACAGCAAGTTAATCCATATGCAAACACAGTGACCCCAATTGCTTTGCAATGGAGAGCCACATGGCCTGTACCCGTAAAATACATCATTTGGGCAGCTGCCAGCTGGCTGATTTATCCCAGCTGGCCAGAAACAGCCCTGAGATCATCAGTGCTTTTGTTAATTGAGAGAGGGGGGCAGAGGAATCAAGATATTCCTGGGCACCAGGCATTCATTAGCCACCTGGTCTCCCTAAATTATGATCTGGCCATAATTTTTCCAGTGCATCAACTAAAATTTTAATACTTGGAATGTATTAATAACTCGGAACATGCGATTTCCTAAATAAGCAATGCTCTTCTGAACTTACCAGAGAAGGGAGCCCAGAGGACGGTTAAACAGCACCGATAAATGGTTAAATGGCTCTCTTCTCCATGAGCAGCGTGGGGTGACCCTGGAAGTTCTATCCACAGTAGCAAATACAACAGATGCGATGCATGAATGAACCTCTGCATTAATGCCCCTGATTTCTATTTGTTTGCTCTATTCATGTAGTATCTTAACAGGGCCAGCTCCGGAAAAAAATGGTGAAACAGATGGTAATAGCAGCTAACAATTCTAGAGCACGCTCTCTGCACCGTGCCATGTAGATTATGCCACGCACTCCTCAGAGCAAACTCACGGGATGCTCTTAGCATTGCACAGGGACCTACACTCCCCGAGGGCAGGGACTCGGCCTGTCTTGTTCACCCTTTTACCCCCAGCACCTAGAACAGTTCCTGGCACACATTAGCTACTCCATATATCTGGTCAATGAAGAATGACTTTTCATTTTAGAGGAGGCAGCTGAGGGGTGGCAAAGTTAGTAACCTGTCCACGTTGTTCAGCTCTAGAAAGTGACAGAGCCAGGATTCACACCCTCATTCACACCATCTTCAAGCACCTTCTTCTGGGTTCTCAGATCCCCAACAGCCTCCCATTCAGGTCTGTTCCTCTCGGTGCTCTGTTCCCCAGGGCTCTGTTACAGACTGAGTGTTGTGCTCCCCACCCCCAGTTCATATATGCTGAAGCCCTGCCCCCCAATGTGATGATATATGAAGGAAGAGCCTTTGGGAGGCAATCAGGTTTAGATGAGGTTGTAAGGGTGGGGCTCCCATCATGGGATTTGTGTTCTTATAAAAGTGGATCTTAGAGAGACCAGACCTCTCTCCACCATGTGAGGACACAGTGAGACGGGGGCCATCTGCAAGCCATGAAGTAGGTCTTATCAGGAGTCAAACCTGGGAACAGCTTCCAGAACTAGGAAAAATAAATGTCTGTTGTTTAAGCCATCGGTTTGTGCTGTTTGGTTATGGCAGTTCAAGCACACTAAGGCAACCCTCGAGGCGTACTCGTCCACATTTACTACCCCATGTCCCATTCATTTAGCTCCGCTTTCCAACATTCAGCAGCAACTGGTGATGTAATTGGCTTCCTGCCTCCCCTCTCTGCTCCGCCCAAGCCCTCCAACATCTGTTAGTACCTCAGAGTTTACGAAGAGAATTCACATACGTGATTTCACATGATCCTCAAAACCAGCTTGTGAAAAGGCACAACAGTTATTACAATCCTCATTTTACAGATAAATAAATGAAGGGTTGGCAAGGTCAAGTGACTTACCATGGCCACACAGCAAGGACCAGGACTCAGCTCTCTGACCCTACCAGTGCCCTTTCCTCAGTACCACATTGTGGATAATGTCATAATGTGTCAATCATTCAGGAGCAGGTCACCTTGTAACTGGAGGCTGGTGGAGAGGCAGGATGTCAACTTAAATGAATGACTCATGTATGGTGGCATTTTTGGCAGGTGAGCACAGAGATTGTGGAGTACCTCAAAGGACTCTGAGTTGGCAGGTGTCTATCTTTCCTACACCTAAGCCCGGGGCAGGATTATTTTTCTGAAAATCTTCAAAGAGCTGGCAAATAAGTGAACTTGTGTAATCCTCAACCGAGTTGATCTTCAAGCCCCGATCATTCTAAAAAGTGTCACCTGAATCTGCCCCTTCTGACTATTCCTGCTCCACCTGCCACAATACCTCAGAGCCTCACCTGTCCTGCCTAGACTATTGCTGGGTCTCCTAACTGGACCTCTGCTACTCCTCTACCCTGACCAGGCCACCGTCCATGTTGGGGTCAATGTAATCTGTCTGAATAACATATCCAGTGACCCCCAACCTCCTGCCTGAAAACCCGCATTTGAAGAGCTTTAGGGAGATGAATGTGGCAGACATAAAAAAGGAAAAATAACCAAAAAACAAAAACAAAAATCTCCCCAGAAAAACAAAAAAACTTTCTTTGGGAGGCAGACTTGAAAATTTGTTTTACTCTTTTAAAAAACTTTACTTGAATTCACAGGGAGAGGACAATGGAAGCTTTGTGTCTGGTGTCATCCAGATCTCACCCTATGCAACTTTCCCTTTGGCTGGTTCATTTGTGTCATTATAAAACTGTAATTGCAAGTATAGAAAAAACAAACAAACAAAAACAATCAAAACAACCACCTTTTACTTTCTTTGGAAAGCAACCTCCTTGAGAGCAGAATTTTATCTCTTTATGACACAAAGTTGTTAGACATCTAAATACTAAGTAATATGTGAAAGAACAGCCACACCTGATATTAATTCTACCAAGGACTTGGGTATTTGTATATCATAAAATTAAAAACAGAATCTATTTCCACCGACTTTATTTTTTAAAGAATATACCAATAATTGATGCCAAGGAAATAATCCAAAAGAAGGGGAAAAGGTCAATAAAAATAAAGATTGGTCATTGTGGGCTAATCCTATCTAATAAAGAGGGAATATGCTAATTGACCATCACTCCATCACAAAGATGATTGCACCCACAGCTGAGGCCAAGTTTCCATAAGGAGCCTTAACGAGCAATCAGCAGGGACTTGAGGCTACGCCCTCCCCCACCCCCGTGGGGCTTGACAGGGGACCTCAAGGTGCGCTTCCCATCCTGGTGCTGGGCTAGGGGACCTCAGGCTGCTCCTCCCACCCTTCAGGGCTTGACAGGGGACCTCAGGCCACGCCCCCACCCAGTAGGGCTTGACAGGGACCTCAGGCCTCACCCCCTGCCCTGGCGCCAGGCCAGGGGAACTCAGGCTTCAACCCCCGCCCAGGCGCCAGGCCAGGGGACCTGAGGCCACGCCCCCTGCCCAGCGGGGCTTGATGGGAGACCTCAAGGTGCCCTTCCCATCCTGGTGCTGGGCTAGGGGACCTCAGGCCGTGCCCCCCACCAGGTAGGGTTTGACGGGACTTCAGGCCGCGCTCCCCACCCTGGCACCAGGCCAGGGGACCTCAGGCCACACCCTGCCCCAGCACTGGGCCAGGGGACCTGAGGCTGCGGCCCCCTGCCTGGCAGGGCTTGACAGGGGACCTCAAGGTGCACCCCCAGTGCTGGGTCAGGGGAACTCAGGCCACACTCCCCGTCCAGCGGGGCTTGATGGGGGACCTGAGGCTGCACCCCCCTGCCAGTAGGGCTTGACGGGGGTCCTGAGGCTGTGCCCCCCTCCCGGTGCTGGGCTGGGGGACCTGAGGTTGCACCCTTCTGCCTGGCGGGGCTTGACGGGGGACCTCAGGCCATGCCCCCCACCCAGCGGGGCTTGACAGGGGACCTCAAGGCATGCTCCCCACCCCCGTCTGGGCAGGGGGACCTCAGGCCACGCCCCACCTCCTGGCGCCAGGCCAAGAGACCTGAGGCTACGTCCTCTGCCCAGCGGGGCTTGACAAGGGTGGGACTGGCCGGGTCTGGATCTAGCCGAATGTGGGGGGGGGGGGGGGGCGGGTGGCCAGGTCTGGGTCTCGTGCGATTTTGAGGCGCATGTGGGTGGGCGGGGACTTGACTCTGGGTCCTGTGGTGTGCCCCAGACTCTGACAGGAGGAAGGTTTTCATATACATTTTACTAATTTTCTTTCATCTCTGACACTTCTATTATAGAGAAAGGGAAAATAGCAATATTAAATTATTTCCTCTAATTAATCCCCTTTTAATGTGCACGAGTTTCGTGCACCGGGCCACTAGTTTATAATAAAGAAACCTAGGAACTATTTAAGAGTGAGTACTTAAGTAAATTATGTTGTGTCAATTTGATGGACTAACATATAGTTGCTAACAATTATAATCATGCACACTGTGTAGCAACAGAAAATGCTTATGACATAATGTTAAGCACCCAAAGCGGAATAGCAAATTGCATAGATACTTGATTACAACTCTAAAAATCATGTTTACATGTGGGCAAGGACTAGCAGGAAGCAAGAAAAGGAAAACAGATGATTAGTTCTGCTGATGGGATTGTGAGGGATTTCTCTTCTTTCTGAATTTCTGTTATGTTTTTCATGTTGTTTGTGCAGCTTAAAAGGATGCCATTCAACCCTTGTGGGGACCATTTTCAAGACTGTCAGTCCCAGGAAGGCACATCAACAGCAACAAGGACGCAATTCCTGATGACACCTCACTGCGGTCTCTCCTGGGCGCCTGGCGCTGCTGGTGGGAATACTCTGATCCAAACTGAGAACAGCTGTTTGCACAGTTGTTACCAAATAGAACGTTGCTGTGGAAACCCAACCACTGGATGAATATTTATACGTAAATGTGACCCACAGCCATTTACCACAAGGAAAGCAAAACAATAAAACTCAAGCACAGGCTGGGGAATGTTAGCTGGACTGTAGTAGAGGGAATCACTGATCGGGGTAGACGTTTGAACTAGACAATGCCCAGGGCCTGCAGAATCGGAGTCTCACTCAGGGTCCACGTGACCTTCACACACAGGGTTGAGGTTCTTAGTTGTTCAGAGCCCTCTCCTGCTCCAGGCAGAGGTGGCACATGGTTTAAGGAACAGCACACTGGAATGAACCCATCAAATCCCAGTTCACTCACTGGTAGGCTTTGTGACTGTGATGAGTCACTTTTTATCTCTCTGAACCTCAGTTATAGTCATCTGTGGAATTGGGACATCAAAACCTACCCTGGACCGGCCAGAGTGGCTCAGTTGATTGAGCGTCGCCCAGTGCCCTGAAAGGCTGCCAGTTCAATTTCCCGTCCAGGCACATCACTGGGCTGCAGGTTCAATCCCCAGTTGATGTGTGTATGGAAGGCAGCTGATCCATGTTTCTCTCTCTCTCTCTCTCTCTTCCTTTCTGTAACATGCCCTCCAGTGAGAATAAAAACAAACAAACAAACAAATAATCTATCCCTGAAGGTTGTTGAGAGGTTGGAAATGAGCAGGCACGTAGTAGGTGCTGAAGTAAAGGGAAATGGAGACACACAATAGTGACAGACCGAAGCAAGCTGGAGGCTTAACACACAGAAGCACAGGAAAAATTAGGTAGTTTTATTTATTTATTTATTTATTTATTTATTTATTTATTTACTTATTTATTTATTTTTCAATTGCAGTTGACATACAATACTATAATAGTTTCAACCAGAGATTTAAAGGAGCATACTGAGTACACGAGAAATAGAAAACTGCTGATAACATGGGGCAACACAGAGAAAAGCTGGGCTACTGCTAACTTACAGGTGTGAAAACACTGTTTCTCCAGGGAGCAGCTGTAACAAAAACAAACGTGAGCAATTACGAGGCTCCTAACTTTTTATTTAATTGCAAAATCTCATATGCATAATCTGAGAATCACCACAGGCACCTGCTGTACCTGCTCTTTCTTATTCAAGATCCTGTCGGTGAAAACCAGACCAGCCTTTCATGCTGCAGTTCAAAGGGAACTTTCCCTAAGGAGCGGCGCCCCAGATTCATGCAGCCTCATGCATCGTATCAACTAGTTTCTGTTTTAAGTCCCCAGCAGTTCTCTTGGGACCGAGATTTCAATTGACATCAAGATTCAGTATTAATTCAAAGACCATCTTCATAGTTATATAAGAATTAAAAATTTTTTTTTATTGAGAGAGAGACATCAATTTGTGATTGAACCTGCAACCTTGGCATATCGGGATGATGCTCTGACCAACTGAGCTACCTGGCCAGGGACAGTTATAAATTATTATGATAATTTAATAAATTAAACAAAAACATTTGGACTTTTGCAACCCAGTGTTAAGTTTTTCTTTTCTCACCCCTGCCTTCACTTTGTTTAGGAAAGTAAAAATGTTGAAAGGAAAAGTAGTACTTATTTTGTATAAAACTGTTAAAGCAATAAGCCATTTTGATTTCTCAAAAGTATACATTCTGAGCACACAAGAAACTTCTAATATTTTAGGAATGTGGAAACTAAACTAATGGGCATGTCATAGGAAAAGATTAAATACAGCGTATGGTAAATTCAGAGTCAACACAAAACCCGCTGGGCATTGACGGCATCTGAAGATTGATTTTATGAAGCCTACTGAGCCACGTTTTGTGCTGAGGCCAGGCTGCGGAAGGGGCTGGACAGAGCCTCTATTCACAGCACTGGGGGATTTGTGTGGAAAGAGTACAGATTTTTCTGACAACCTTGTCTTTCAATTCAGATGAATGAAACACTATTGTTTGGTCATGAGGAAACTTAATAAAAAAGGTTGTCACCAAAGTTGTTTCTCATTGGGTGCAAGTGTGTGGAAATGACAGTCTTTAAATTTTGCTTGAAAAATGAAATTATATTAGACACCAAAATCAATGCCAAAATAAGGTAAACTTTGAATGAAAAAATGAGAAGTGACAGAATGCCAAGTGAAGGCTAATAACCTTTGGGCTTTGTTAGTAGATATACTCTCCTCTCCCACATTGAACCCTGACTTAGATTACCCTGAAAGGGGGGTGTTTAGAGTGTACAGGACAACTGGACATTTTGTAGATGGCCGCTTGAGTGTCACATTATTTGATACAACCTTACCTACATATTTTCAAGTACATTGGCCTCATTCAGGGATTAGTGACAGGCCACCAAGACACATTGCTGTCCTAAAGCCATGGCCTTTCTTGGCTGGATTTAAAATGCCAAATATTGTGCTATATATGGACATATTAAGACTTCTATAGTTTCCAGGGCATCTATTTGTAAATCAGTTTAAATTGACTTTATTGGGTAGACCATTGCTCTAACACTCACTGAGCTGCAGGAATCAACATAGAGCCCTAGCTTGTTTGGCTCAGTGGAAAGAGTATTGGCCTGCGGACTAAAGGGTCCAGCGCACATGCCCGGGTTGTGGGCTCGATCCCCTGTAGGTGGCATGTGGGAGGCAGCCCATCAATGATTCTCTTTCATCATTGATGTTTCTATCTTTCTCTCCCCTCTCCCTTTCTCTCTGGCACCAATAAAAAGTATATTAAAAAAAAAAAGAATCAACATAGAGCCCAAGGATGCTAAGGCTCTCAAAATATCTGGCTCAACAGTTACCAATCAAGAAGGGAAAGAATTTATTTATCCTTCTTCTTCAAGGCAGGTGGGTCAGCAGAAAGTACAATGGATTTGTAGTTAATAGATCTGGGTTTGAATTCAAGCTGAAAGAGGGTGAGATTTGGAATTTGGGATGTGGGTCTTGGATGGAACACTGTTACCAACTGTGAAAAACTCACCTCTCAGAGCCTCAGTTTACTTCTGAGAAATGGGCCTACTAATAACATATTCCTCACAAGAGTTTCAGGAGGGTTCCATGGGATATGATTTATTTAAAAGTGTGTTGTATCTTATAAAGCAGTGTATTAATTTAGCCATTCTTCTTACTAATTGTGGGGCCTTGGACAAACCTCTTAGCTTTCCTGATCTTGGTTTCCTTCTTTGTAAAATGGGGAGAGTAATGGCAACCTATCCACTCCAAAAAGGTACCTTAAAGCTCAAAATGAAATGATGTGAAAAAAATTGGTAGACAGCAAAATACTTTATTATTTTGCCAACTTATAAAAATTAATTTAAAAGGTTCAAGTGCGATGTCTCAAGTGTTATCCACTTTGGAATGATTTATTTCTATGCCTGGTTGAATGTTACTATTTGTTTCGTTCAATCTATAGGTGATTTCCAAGAGTCTAATAATCCCTTAAGTAATCAATGGCATAATTACAATTTGGTGGTTTAAGAAAATAATGTTCTCATGTTAGCAAATGGAATTGTTTTCAACTACTTCACAGGACACCCCTCTGGTGAAAGTTGGCCCATCATTGTACCTGCCTTTCTCCTTTTGTAGTTGTTCACTCCCCTGTTTTCTAGTCTCTCTATTGTCTGCTTCAGCAGTGCATAGCTGGCACATGTTGGGCTGGAGCCAACTCTAATTCCCTCAGTGCTCTTTTCACCTTTTGAGATTCAGAGGAGGTGACCTCTGCGAGAAGCTAGGCATTGGTTACGCAGAATCTTCGCAGCGCGGGCGGGGAGCTTCAGAGGCACGGTGGAAACAGACACCTCAGAACACCTGGATGGAGAGACAGAACATAAGAAATTGTAAGATGTGCCTGTTTGAAGAAAGCCCTCTTCTTGCTGTGCAGCAACATTGCAGCATTTGAGTTCTTTTATGAACTTTGCGATGCTTTTTAGAACCAATGTATGATAATGTTCTTACAAGAGCCAACATATCTTGAAAGTTTTTGTCATTGCCTTTATTCAGGGATGGTTGGCTCAGCCTCGCTGAATCTATAACTTTTTCTTTAGAGAGAAGCCCAAAGACAGACACTGTTGACATTATCTTTGCAATTTCAAATAAAACATTCTTTAGTGAAAGGCGGTCTTGTTCCTATTCCAAGATCTATCAGTACTGGCTCCCAAGCTGGTCTTTACATTTGACAGAGGATGTCAAGTACAAGCATCTGTACTCTTCCACATCCCTGCAAAGTCCTTCCTTAGCTCGTCCTTACTTACTCAAACAGGGCTTTTTCTTTCCTAGGAGATCATGACTTACAAAGAATAACTGGGAGGTCAAAGGGCTATAGGAGTTGGGTGACAATTCCAGGGACTGACTTATTTTCTACATTTCTGTATGGAAAGTACCCAAATGAAAAACAGAAAATGGTCATTTTAGTTAAAATTTGAGAATGTGTAGCAGTGCAATGGACTAAGTCTTTCTGAAAAGTAAAATAACAGCCAGAACGGGCAAATTATAAAACTTGTTAGCAGCTACCCAAGAAGTGAGCAAAAGGATGGTGCATGTATTTGTGTGTGTAAGCGCGTGCATTTTGCCATTGGCAATAACAGACAAGGGGCAGAATAGTATAGTGTTTAGGAGGAGAGGTGGTCTTGGCCTGAATTTATAGCCCCCAAAGTTACTTAACTTCTTTGAGGCTTAGTTGTTTTTTTTTCATCTGCAAGTAGAAAAAATTATAGTATCTACCTCACAGATTGCCATGAAGACTACATAAGACAGAAGGCATGTAAAATGCAGCTGCTTCCTGGCACAGAGCAAGCCCTCGGTAAGTACATGTATTGCCTGTGAATGTAAGTACTGTAAAGAGTAAATGAGCAGTCATCCAGTGTGTTTTGGGTTTAGAGACTGGGTTTTCTGCCTCCAAACCATCAGAAAAGGGAAACATGTGCCCTTTAGTTCTAAACTTTTTTCTTGTATTTTTTTGGGGGGTGTGTGTCAATTTCTTTCCCATGTTTTCATGTTTTGGGATATCTTTTGAATGGCTGTTCATCTGTCCTCTTTTATTTCCCGTTTAAAAAATTCTATTTTCTGGGAGTTTTTAACAACGTTGTCTTCTCCTTTTATAATGCTATTATATTTTTTTGTTCTCAAATGTTTTTTTTAAAAGTTATATTTTTATTGATATTAGAGAGGAAGAGAGAGGAAGAAATAGAAACATTAATGATGAGAGAGAATCATTGACCAGTTGCCTCCTGCATAACCCCTACTGGGGATCAAGCGCACAACTCAGGCATGTGCCCTTGACTGGAATTGAACCATGATCTCCTGGTTCATAGGTCGATGCTCAACCACTGGGCCACACCAGCTGGGCTCAAATGGTTCTTAAAAATAGTATTTTATTCTAGTTTCATTAATGTAATATCTTCTGTTATATATGTGAAGCTTTTAATTATATTTAAAAAAGGAGTTTTCTTCTATTCCCTGCATTGTCTCTATTTCTTCCATGTTTCCCTGTCCTATGTGTTGGTTTTGGTCTTTCTTTTCCAGAAGTGGTTTTCCTCACTTGTCTGGGATCCTTGGCAATCATTGACACTTAAGTGTGAGGCCCTAAACATCTCTGTGTGCATGGGCAGGATTAGGAATGGTGAAGTCAACAGATGGGGGCTTGGCTCTATGTTGGGGACACCCAAATGTTTTTATCTGTGTCTCTCCCTCGGGCCTTATTAGTTTTCTCAGAGAGAAATTCTCCATATACTCTTGTCTTAAGGGTTGAACTTTAGTTTCAGCATTTGTGAGCAAGAAGGGAAGGGGGCAGGAGGTTCTAACCTTTAGCGTGCAGTATTTTCTTTAGTTCTCATTTTCTTAGAAGCACCTCGTCTTGTCCTCACCTGTGCCTCAGCTCCAGCTTCTCTAGCATCTGGCTTATTGATCCTTCAAGAATAAACCTTTTCTTCACTCTGGCAAGGTCGAGGCTGTCGCTTGGCTACATGGATGGAGCAGGCACCTGGGCATGAACTGCTTCTTTACAGACTTTCAATCAATCCTCCCTCTGCAGCCCTACTGTGTACCTCTGCCTTCAGAGGGGGAGCTAGTATTTTCAAGTCCCAAGCCTTTCTGGAGTCCTGGGGCACAAACAGACTTGCCTCTGGTGTCTTCCCCTGTAGGCACTGAGACCCAGCTGTTGTTTGTTGCCTCTCTCATATAGTTTCCATGTCACAAAATGTTATTGAGATTTCTCATCTGTTGTTCTCATCTCCACTCCCCCCCCTTTTTTTTTGCTTTGGTATATTTTTAGCTCTTCAATTCTTTTGCTGTCATTTCATCAGGTTTAGGAGGAAGTAGAGATAAATACCTGTGTTTATTAAATCAGAAGTCCATCCATGGAGTTTTAACAATATACAGGCACCCAGGCCCTATAGCTAAAGATTCACATTCAGGAGCCTGGGTGGGATCTGGGCTTTCCTACATTTCAAGGGTTCCCAGTAAGGTGATGGGGTGAGCCAGACTTCCTGGCCCAAGGAGGTCCAGTGGAGTGTGGCTTTGAACACTTTTCTCAAGCACAGCTGACTTCTCTTCTTCTTGCACAGCAGTGGGAAATGGCTGAGTGTGGAGAGCATTCATTGGCTGTTTTCTATGTCCCTGGAACTGTGTTAAGGATTCTTTCGGTTGCAGGTGATGGAATCAAACCTCTCTGGCAGGGCATCTTGCTCAATGTCAATAATAGTGGAAAAAGCAGAGACTCGAGTGGCATTCAGTGCCAACCCCCACCCAGATCTTCTACCAATTCTTTTCTCCGTGTGCTGGCGTCATTCTTCACGAGGCTAGACCATTTCACTGTCAGATTTTGCCTTACATCTTTCCAGATTCTAGTCTAGAGAGGAAGGTCTCTCCTTCCAACCCCACTTCCCGTGTCCAGCTCAAGTATGAACAGTGCTGGAGAAGGCCCACAGTGGCTAGCATGGGTCAGGTTTTCACCTCCTGGTCAATCATGATAGCGAGGTGGGTTATTGTGAAATGATAGCGGCCCCAGACCTTATAGCAAAGAGGGAGGGGTAGTTCTCCTAAGAGAGGATGGAGAGAGTGTTGTTCTCAGAAAAAGGGAGGGGTCCCGGGTAAAGGGAAAAGTAGATCCATTACAGTTCACTCCCTTGGCTATTCAGTACTTGGGCACAGGAGCGCGTGTGCGCGCACACACACATGCATTTGTGCACGGCTTCTCTCTCTCCTGAGATGTTTTCAAAACCTCTCATCAAATATAATGCAGCCATCCTGTGCAAAATCACAAACATGCTTATTTCCTCAGCATTCTGAAGAGCCCCAAAGTCATGTCCAACTCTTAGACACAATTTTGCATCTTTGGTGACATCCATTCCTTTTCATCAGTTCCAGATGTAGCTTCTTATGATCCTACAACATTTAGGCAATGTGAACAGTTAATCTTTCTCAACTCACCCAAGTCCCTGAAGCTCTGGTCTCAGTGGGCTGAGTCCCCAGACATGGCAGGTGATCATTTAACATATAGTTTAACTGGTTCTGACTGAAGGTTGCTATCAGAATGAAGGGATCTTGACTGCTTTCTATGTTATTCTGGTTATCCGTTGCTGCACAACAAGCCACCTCAAAATAGTGGTTAAGACAATAGCAATAATTTATTTTGCACTTGATTCTGGGGTTGACTGGGCTCAGCTAGGTAGTCCTCACTCGTGTCTCAGATAGCAGCTGGGCTGGGATCTGCTCAAAGGCTTCTTTATCCCATGAAGGGTTGTCTGGGCTGGAAAGTCTCCACTGGGTGGGGCTGGGACTTCTGAGGCTCCTCGGCAACTCTGCCTCTTCTTGATCTCTCCATATGGCAGCCTCAGAGATCTCAACTTCTTATATGGCAGCTGAAGGCTCTCAGAATGAGTGTCCCAAGATAAACTAGCAGAAGCTCTATCCTAATCTCGGAAATTACACAATGTCATTTCCACTATATTTCTTTAAAAATTTTTTTTAATTGATTTCAGAGAGGAAGGGAGAGGGAGAGAAAGATAGAAGCATCAATGATGAGAGAGAATCATCGATTGGCTGCCTCCTGCATGCCCTACACTGGGGATCAAACCTGAAACCGGGCATGTACCCTGACCGGAAATCGAACCTGGACCTCCTGGTTCATAGGTCGACGCTCAGCCACTGAGTCACACTGGCCGGGCTCCACTACATTTCTGTTCTTTGAGACAGCCACCAAGGCCTGCCAGGTTTCAAGGGGAGGGATCAGATTCTACATCTTGATGGAAGAATTTGCAGGCATATGTTAGAACCACCAAACTGAGCTTAACTCAGCCAATGCCACATTTTGGGAACTGTCACTTTAAAAATCCCACTTCTGGCTTATACAAGATTCTTCTGGTTGCTTGTGACTCAAACACAATCTGAATTAGCATATAGCCAATCCACAGAAGGGCAGGGTGACTGAAGCTGGGACGTCAATATTCACCTCCCTGTTCCTTGTGAGCATCCCAGTGGTGGGCTTAGGACACATGCCCTGGACAATGACTGTACTTGTGGGGTGTCTACTGTGCTCAGCATACCCTGGAAGAGGCGATTACCTCTTGATCATGTACTGTGGCCAAGGTCATATAAAAAAGTAGCAACTCCCATGTGGCTGCCATTTGAAGGTGTGAGGGAAGGGCAGTTCCCTGAAAGAGGAGGGTGCTTTTCCCAGAAAAGATGGGGGTGATGAGCTGACTGAATAATAATAAAATCTGACACAACTTTTACATACATTATCTCATTTAGCTCCAGCAACACCTACCATGAGGTAAATACTATTATTATTTCCTTTCAACAAATGAAAAATCTGAGGCTTAAAAATATTCAATATGGTGTCCAAGGTCACTCAGCCAAGTGTGGCATAGCTTAGTCATTGAGCCCAATTCTGCCTGAATGCAAAGTCCCCGATCTTCACGCTTTTATTCCTCCCCAGCCCCCAGGGCAGTCAATGAAGATGAAAGACTAGAGGGACTAAGTGGGTGAAAGGGAGCATCCAGGGTCTTTAACCTCCAGGTTCCTCATTTTGCTCTTTTCTCATACCCAGCCTGCCTTGCTTCCATCTGAACTGCTGCTAAGGCCAACACTGCTCCAAGTGGCCGGGGAGTGGCCTGATTGCTATTGGCTAACTGGTCCAGCTGTCTGCATCCTTCATCCCTTCATTCAGCTGCAGTGCATTTGGGCTTTCCCCAAAGGCATCTTATTAGGTAATGCCTGGAAAAGAAACCCAAGGCAATAACAGAAATACAAGGGTCGAGGAGACAGATGTGATCAGAGTGGTGATTCCTTATCTTAGCTTCACTAAAGTTCTGTCACCAACGAGTTTGGCTGCTACCATTCACACAGCCCCAAACCTTGTTTCTTTTCCTGTCAATGGCTGACAGGTTTCCCAGAGGTGTTTTCACCAGCTGGTTCTTGAGGCTGGTCCCACCTCTGCGTAGTTTTAGTTTCATTGGTCACAAAGACTAAAGGCCAAGGCTCACCAGTGGCCACTTGATCTCTGGGGAGGGCACCATCACCCCATGATAATGGCCCTCTCTCACCTGAAGAAGATTGGCAGGCCCCTACCTTCCATGGTCCAGGATTGCATGGATCACATTAGAAGTTCCTGAAGTTCTTCCATTTAGCTCATCTGCAGGACCAAGATCATGGACATGGCCACAACCCAAAAGAGGTCAAAGCTTTTGCCTGAGAGTGTGTGTGTGTGTGTGTGTGTGTGTGTGTGTGTGTGTTGGGG
This sequence comes from Plecotus auritus, assembly GCF_963455305.1. Lineage (NCBI taxonomy): Eukaryota > Metazoa > Chordata > Mammalia > Chiroptera > Vespertilionidae > Plecotus > Plecotus auritus. Next base: position 86,342,922 of record NC_137772.1, on the reverse strand, counting down.
GGCAGGCAGAATTCTGATTGCTTTAATTTCTCAATCTCAGAATGCCTCACACATATAGTCAGAGGAGGGGGGAACAGCAAGAGATTTCTCTCTCTGGACCTTTGTAGACCCCAATATTATATGAAACACTTCTGTTTGCACAAAACAAAACAAAACAAAAAAACAGAAGGACCTGAGGCAAATGCTGTTTCCAAGCTTAGGGCTGGGAAAGGAATATTCTTTTAAGAGCTAAAAGTAAGGTAAAGTAAATTTACAACAATTTGACAACATAATTTTAATAAGATTTTTTTTTCTGGCACAGAAATTCATCAAATCATGGCTTGAAGCAATAGAGAGATGATAAGGAGGGAAACAAGTGTTGAGACATTAGAAGTCACTGTGGTGGGTGCCTTGAATGTTATTTATTTGTGAGAGTTGTTACACTGTTCCCAAGTGCTTTACTGACTTAAATTAAAAATGATTATTTAATGAAGTCAGTTTTTCTGTCTCCTCTGGAGAGAGCAAGCATTGTGGCCTTCCAAGTTGTTGGGGGTGGAGTAGCGTTGGATTCATGTCTCTGCAAGGCCCTCCTCTCCCACCCTTACCTGTCCCCTGCTTCTCCTCTCCTCAGAGTAGGGGTCATTCTGCCCCCCTGCCCCCACCTCAGGCTGTGGCCGAAGCCGGGAGAGCTCAGCTTTTATGCCTCAGAAGAGGAGCAGGGACTGCGAGGAAGAGGGATGGCAGAAGCTGGGGCCTCAATAGGATGAATGCTTGGACACTTTGGAAATCCTGTAATTCATTCCGTATTGACTCGTTCCTTCATCCATTTACTGTGCATTTACACACCAAGCTCCATGCTGGGGCAGAGGGTGCAGGGGAGAAGCAGGCAGCCCTGCTCCCTGTCTTCTGAAGCGGATCCTCTGTCCCTGCCCTCCCAGCGGGAGCTCTGAAGGTGTGTTCTCGAGTTCAGTGCAGCCCTACTGGACCCCTGGGCAACTCATGAACAACGTGGTAGTTCACGTACCTACTGAGTTTTACCATTGATTTTTAGACAGAGTGGAAGGTGTGGAGTGTGGGGTGTATAGGAGCCTGATGTTGCACTAAGTGGGTGGCTGGCCCCAGCAATGCCTGGCTCTGTGACATTCTTCAACTACACTATCCTGTGAGTATGGGGTCCCTGGGGTTTCTGCCAATCTGCTTTAAATGGGGATAAAATCTGACTTCTTAGCATCAATGACAGATGGTCTGCAAATCTTGGCTACCTCCAATAACACCAAGTAAGAATGATATACACTATTGTGAAGGATTTATATTTAGACTTGTCAAATCCCGTCAGTTTTCTACCGCTGCAGTATCTTTCCCAGCCATCAATTCTCTCCTTCCCATCTTTACCATCCGAGCCCAATCCCTCACTATCTCCTGCCAAGATGATTGTATCTGCTCTCTTACTAGCTTCTCTGCCCCCATTCTCTCTGTCTTTACAATCATCCCATGTAATATTGCTGGACTAATCTTCTTAAAGTATAGCTCAGACCATGTCATTCTTTGGTGCAAAAAAATTTTATGACTTCTTCCTGTCTATTAAATTAAGAGAACACTCTTGGCCTCCTGCAAGGCAGGTCCCCACACTGTGTGGCTGCACCTTCTTTCTGAGTTTTCTTCCACAGCTCACATGTACACACCTCACACTGAACATTCGAGCTTGCCCAGCACTCTCCTGCTTTTCTTTTCTTTTTTTTTTTTTAAATATGTTTTTTTAATTGATGTCAGAGAGGAAGGGAGAGGGAGAGAGAGATAGAAACATCAATGATGAGAGAGAATCATGGATCGGCTGCCTCCTGCATGCCCCTTACCTGGGGATCGAGCCCACAACCCTGGCTTGTGCCCCTCCCTAGAATGGAACCATGACCTCCTGGTTCATACGTTGATGCTCAACCACTGAGCCATGCTGGCTGGGCTCTACTGCTTTTCTGCTTTCCCTTGTCCTAGTCCTCTGGCTGGAATGCTCCTTCCCATGCTATTCACCTGCTGGAACCCTGGTTATCCTTCAGGATCTGACTAAGATGGCTCCTCCGTCGTAAAGCTTTTCCTGTCCCCAGAATGGGATATTGTTGTCCTCATCCTGAACCATCATGGAAAATATTTTTTTCCTCTCTTATGACAGTTGTCATAATTAGCTGTGAGTAGCTTCTTTGGACAGCAAGCTCATGTGGGCTGTGACTTACATAGGCACTCAATAAAAAGGTCTGCTGATTCTGGTGAATGAGCAACTTACCCATCTGTGTAGTCCTGGCAGGAAGTACACATCAGAGGGGCCTTATTATTTTATGGAAAAATAAACTGAAGCTCCTTAGATGTTCTACTAGTGTGATTATAAAGGAATCTAAGTTTATACATTGCATACACATCCGCTGATTATTATAATGTGCCACGTATGAGCAGAAACCCAACTCAAAGCAGCTTAGTTAAAAAGAAGAAGATTATTGAAAGGACACAGATTTGCAAAATGGAAGATGAAGAAACCGAGGTAGTTTGCAGGATCTCAGGGACTAGAATCCACAGTTCTGTGTGCTGTGCAGACCTTATCTGCATCTCATTTTGTTTCTCTCTAGGAGTTATCTTTAATATCAGGGTGGGAAGATGAGTTGTGAGGATGAAGGCATGTGGGAGGACTTATTTGGATCATATATGATTAAATAATGTGATTAAGTGGATGAAAATCTCAGTCCTATTACTTTTTTAAAAAAATCCTCACCCGAGGATATTTTTTCCCCATTGATTTTTAGACAGAGTGGAAGGGAGGGAGGAGGGGGAGAGAGACAGAGAGAGAAACATTGATGTGAGAGAGACACATTGATTAGTTGCCTTCTGCTCACTCCCCGACTGGTGCCAGGGATTGAACCTGTAACCAAGGTATGTGATCTTGACCGGCTATCAAGTCCTTGGCCCTTTGGTCCACTGGATTATGCTCTAACCACTGAGAAAAACTGGCCAGGGCAGTCCTACTACTCTTGACCCAAACTATAAGTCCTGCTACTTTTGACTCAAATTGTTTATAAGACAATCTCCAGAGCCCCTAATGGTGTCCTCTGGCTCCTGCAGTGGAAGGAGACCTACAAGGGCAGCCTGTCCCTTCTTTTTTCAGGTGGAGAAGAGAGTAGGAACTTCAGGAGAAACAAGTAGCAGAGAACTCAGGCTGTGGCTGGTGATGGTTAGTGGTGATGGTGGAAGCAGGGAGTGGGGTAGGCAAAGGACCAAGCTACAGGGAAGGTTATAGTTCTAGACTAATTCCAGCTCTAGGCATGAAGCATTGGGAGCCAGGCCTTGTCATTAATAGGAGCAACTAGATGACTTGAAAGGGCTTAAAGAATAACTAAAGAAGCAGGTACGAGCAATACCTGAATCTGTGAGGCTATGACTGATGATATATAACATATGTCTATCAGAGGTAACCTAAATATTTAATGTTGTGAATCTATAAATATTTAACTACTTTCAAATATTTAGCTACTGAAATTGCCTCTCCAAAAAATGAGATTTTTCTGAATATAGGGCAATTTTTCTCAAGGCCCAATGTTGTCTAAGCAATTCATTTAAAAATCATTTTTGACAACTTCCCATCGATTACAAAATACAGCCCATCATGTGTTGGGTTCCCTTCGGATACACTGATCAGACAAAGTGTAACAAAAGCCCCGATCTGTCTTTCACCACACCGGATGTCCGAGAGCCTCTTCTGGTTTCTTGACATTTACAGAGAGGATTCTTCCCTTGCTCTCCCAATAGGAGTCATATAAGACTCCCCTATGGGTAGAATTGTGCCCCAATATAGAAAACATATGCACTTAGGAAATGGTTAACAACAACAACAACAGCAACAACAAAACAATGGGGGGTAGATTATTGTGAAAAGGAGGTGGGGAAGGAAAATCTCCAAAACACTTGGCCACAGACATATTCTTAGGCAGATTCATTCTAGGACAGAATTTTCGTGGGAATGGAGACATGGAAGTTAATTCCTCTAAATCTTTTGTGTCCACATATTCTTTGGAAAGCCCTTGCATAGCCCAGGGCTCAGGCTCCCCAATCTGCTGCTCTCCACACACGTTTGTGTCACATTCTCTGCATTTGAGGGCATTCCTTTCTCTCTCAACATCTTCTCTGTTAACTCTGTTTCCATTGCCTCCATCTTTAGTATTAGGTTCTCCAGAGAACAGAATCAAAATAATATAGATATGGAAAGGTCAAGAGGATATTTATTATAGGAATTGGCTCATGAGAGGATGGAGGCCCAGGAGTCCTATGATCTGGCCTCTGCAGGCTGGAGGACCAGGAAAGCTGGGGGAGTGAGTCCAAGTCCAAAGGCCCAAGAGCCCTGATCTGAGTCCAAAGGCCTCAGGATCCAGGAGAGCCAATGTCCGATGTCCGAAGGCAGGTAGGAGAAGCTGTCTCAGCTCAAGCAGAGGGAGCAAAGTCACTCTTTCTCAGCCTTTTTGTTCTAGTCATGCTCTCAGAGGATTGGGTGATGCCCACCTGCATTGAAGAAATTCAAAATGCTGATCTCTCCCAGAAACATCTCTCTCACCAACCGCGCCCCCCCACCCCGAAATAATGCTTTACCAGCCATCTGGGTATCCCTTAGCCCAGTCAAGTCAACACATAGAAAGTAATAATTATACCTCTAATACTTCCACTTCTGTCCCATCACAGACTCCTGGATTCCCAGACTGCTCCTGTCTACCTGAAGCACCGCTGGCTGTGTTGCTTTATCATCATCATCACATACAGACTTTGGTTCTGTCTGCCGCCCCAGAGAGGCTCAGGGAATTCATGCCCTTTGAAGACATGGGTGCAGGTGTATTGGCAAAGGGGCATTCCCGATAACATTGGCAATAGTAATATTAACAGCGAATAGCTATTGAGTTCCATCTGGGTGCAACGGCCTTCACACACCTCATCTTGCATTCCAAACAACCCTGAAGGTAAAGAGTATTATCTATATTTTACATTTGAGGCTACTGGATTCTGAAGCCCATGCTCTCCCCTTTACCTCACAATGAAAGGTGTTGAATCACTGTCTGAAAAAGGAGAGAGGCTGAGGACGGCTTGCCACAGAATAATAGTAGTCACATGAACCGAAAATCCTGGAGCGCTTGCAGGCACCAGGCCCTCTTCTGAAGGCTTTATAGGTGCAACTTCATTTCATCCTCATGGCAACACTGTGGAGTGTGGTGCCATCATTATCCCACCTATCAGTCAAGGCACAGAGAAGGGAGATGGTTTGCTTAAGGTCACACTGGAAGTGCATGTTGGAACGGAAGTCAAGCCCTCGCCTTCTGGTGTAGGCTGGATAGCCAAGGGCCAGTCCTCTGGGGATGGTGGTTCAGGATTAGGTAGAGGGATTGGCATGGGCTCCTCCTCATGAACGGAGAACTACATCATACAGGGCCGCAGCCTCACACATTGTCCTCAGAATGGGTATGAGTTTGAGGGAAAAACACAGGGATGGAAACAGATGCAACGAGGACCTGTGGCTTCCTGGGTCTTCCAAACGCAATCAGCTTCCAAACTACATTTTTGGCCTCATCTGCCTCTGTCCTAAATTGTAGGTCACAGGACTCAGCTTGCTGCTTACTCCTACAGCTCCATTCTTTCTCATGTACTAAGTCTGAAAACCCATTCCCCTCTTCCTCCTGATCCTCAAGGTCAATTTAAAATTTCCCCTCTAACCTGACATCGTTTGTTAGATGCAAACTGTACCTTTGGACTTAGCAATTTCACTTTTAGGTTTCTAAACTAGAAAAAGATTTAATGAGAATTCAAAGATATAAGGTCAAGGATGTTCACGACAACTTTGAAATGCCAAGAAGTGGAAACAACCTACATTGCTCATTCATAGGGGAGAGTGAAAGAAATTATGATGCCCTCACAATAGAGCAGGTTGAAGAAAATGAAATTGGTATAGCACAGAAAGATAGTCACGATATATGGTTAAGTGGGAAAAAAAAGGTTGTAAATCAATATGGGTTGTATGAATAAATTTTCTTAAAAATTAAAAAATAAAATAAGAACACAGGCATAGGAAAAGTTAGAAATATACTAAAGTATTGATAACATAAATTACCTTTGGAGGGTAAGACTATAAGGGACTTTTTCCTTTTTCAATACTTTTGTAATATTTGATTTTTTTACAAAAGGCAAAAAATCTACCTCCTTAGGGCATCTCCATGTCAGTCCCTCAGCACATTGCTTCTACTTTTTTAAAGTCCTTGTTTCAATCTTGGTTGCCTAACATATTCATCTTTTCTCCTGAACCATGAACTCCTTGAACCCAGGGTTTGTGTCACTTATTTCTGTATGAGGTTGAACCATATTTAATTGCCGATAGCTGACCCTTGTTTGCTTAGAAAAACAGCAGTTCTGCAGCGTCCCGTCTGCTCTCTCCTCAGTGCGTAGCGCAGCGCCAGGCTCTTGGCTGAACCAACTTGAAGTGACTTCTCCTTGGCATTTGGTATTTAGAAATAGGCTGGTTTGTTGTCTCACATGAAGATCCTTAAATTTGTTTAAGGTTTCAATATGTTTTGCTGGATAACATATACTCGCATTTTCTAAATAGAGTTCAGGTGTGTATATAATCGGACCATTACTGATAGGTTCGTTCAGGAAGAAATATTGAAAATGGAAGTTCAAGATAAATCCTAGAAGCAGTAAAGCCTCTGAAGGTGAGGAAAAAATAGCAAGTCTCTCACTCTTTCTGGTCTTGATTTCTTTTTAAGACTTGTCACCTAAAGAGATTGAGGAGGCTTGAATCAAGGCCAGTGTAATTCTTCCTTCCACCTGAAGCAAGCCTTCATCCTGCTGGCTATGAAAGAGGAGACAGCAGCGGGTGAATGGGGGCCCTACTCATCAGTGAGCTTCGTTAAAGACAGCCCATTTCCTGGAGGGCTGGCCAAGTTTCTTGGTGAAGGCTTTGTCCTTCCCTTTCTTCGTTACAAATAATTATGGTATTTGACCTGAGTACTGGTCTCTGACCTCAAATTTTCCACAGGTTCAGACAAGAATTCTCTTTTTTGAACACAAGAACGTATTTCAGATGGTTAATTTGTTACTGGAAATAGTAAAATCAAATAGACAAACTTGGGAACATAGAAGGCAACTCTCTGTTTTAAAGACCTGGTTGTGTTTAAAGATGAGACTAATGTTCACCTTTCTCCATTCATCTTTGGGAAGAAGCTGACAGCCAAGGATCTGGGGGATGACAGGGACAGGAGCAGAAAGCGTCTCAGGTTTCCCACTTGCCAAGTCTGGGCGGAGTCTATCTCTACACTGGCTCTGGCAGGAGGTCAGCCTTGCCTAGCACGTGAGAGTAGGGTAAAGGCTTAGAAATAGAATGGTAATTCAGCCCTGAACAGGCATTGTAAATTATTTTTATTAATTTTATTTTTAAACAGAAACTTATAATCATTTTTGGGTAAAATTGATATACAACATTATATATATTTCAGATGTACAACATTATAATTTGACTAAAGGTCCAGCGCACAAAATTAGTGCATGGGTATGGTCCCTAGGCCTGGCCTGTGATTAGGGCCATCTTCCCCAGCTGCCTGCAGCCAGCCCCACCTTCTGCTGCCACCCACCGCTAGTTCCCCGTTTGCCATCGGGTGATCGGAGCCTGCCGGCCGGGGAAAGGGACCAAGAGGTGGTCAGTGCGCCTCATAGTGACTGGTCCAGTGGTCGTTCTGGTCATTCTGCTGTTAGGGTCAATTTGCATATTACCCTTTTATTATATAGGATTATTATATAGGATAGAGGCCTGGTGCATGGGTGGGGGGCCAGTTGGCCTGCCCTGAAAGGGGCCCGGGATCGGGGTGGGGGTTCCCACTGGGGGGGCGGGGCCAGCCATGGCGAGGGGCCGGGGGCGGTTTGCATGCCCCAATCGGGGTAGGGGGGTACCTGCTGGAGGTGGGGTTAGCCTCGGGGAGGGGCTGCAGGAGGTTTGCAGGCTGGCCATGCCCCCGGTTTTGTCAGGAAGGATGTCCGGAAGATGTCCAGTCTAATTAGCATATTACCCTTTTATTAGTATAGATATTTATATCACCACTGTAAGTCTAGTTACCACCATCACCATACAATTGATCCTCTTCTCCCATTTCACCCTCTGTCTAGTCCCCTTCCCCTCTGGTAATCACCAATCTGTTCTCTGTATCTATTAATTTGTTTTTGTATTATTTTGTGTATGTGTGTTTGTTTTTTTTAGATTCCACATATAAGTGAAATCAAGCAGTATTTGTCTTTCTTCTAACTTAGTTCATTTAGCATAAAACACTGGAGGTCCATCTATGCTGTCGTAAATGATAAGATTTTCTTTATTTTTTAAAAAATAAATCTTTATTGATTTCAGAGAGGAAAGGAGAGGGGAAGAGAGAGAGAAACATCAATGATGAGAGAGAATCATTGATTGGCTGCCTCCTGCATGTCCTCTACTGGGGATCAAGCCCACAACCCAGGCATGTGCCCTTGACCGGAATCTAACCTGGGACCCTTCAGTCCGCAGGCTGATGCTCTATCCACTGAGCGAAACCAGCTAGGGCAAGATTTTCTTATTTTTTAAAAAAAATATATTTTATTGATATTTTACAGAGAGGAAGGGAGAGGGATAGAGAGCTAGAAACATCGATGAGAGAGAAACATCGATCAGCTGCCTCCTGCACACCCCCCACTGGGGATGTGCCCGCAACCAAGGTACATGCCCTTGACCGGAATCGAACCCGGGACCCTTCAGTCCGCAGGCCGACGCTCTATCCACTGAGCCAAACTGGTTTCGGCAAGATTTTCTTATTTTTAATGGCTGAGTAGTAATTTATACACACACACACAGGAAAGAAAATGTAATATATTTATCTCATTTTCTTTATCCATTCATCCATAGAAGGGAACTTAAATTGTTTTGATATTTTAGCTATTATAAATAATGCTGCAACACATAGGGATGCAAATATCTTTTCAAATTAGTGTCTTTGTATTCTTAGGATCAATACCTAGAAGTGGGAGAGCCAGTTGTATGGTAACTCTACTCTTAACTTTTTGATGAATCTCCATAATGGTTTCCACAGTGGCGGCAACAGTTTACATTCCCACCAACGGTGTACGGGGTCCCTTTTCTCCACATTCTCACTAGCACTTACCTCTTGTCTTTTTGATAATAGTCTTTCTGACTAGTGTGAGGTGGTATCTCATTGTGGTTTTGATTTGCATTTTCCTGACAATTAGAGTTGTTGAGCATCTTGTCAGGTACCTATTGGTCATCTGTATGTGTTCTTTGAAAAAATATTTATTCAGGTCCTCTGCCCATTTTTTAATTGGGTTGTTTATTATTATGTTGTTGAGTTGTGTGAGTTCTTTATATATTTTGGTTATTAACACCTTATCAGATGTATGATTTGCAAATATCTTTTCTCACTCAGTAGGCTGACTTTTCGTTTTGTTGATGGTTTCCTATGCTGTGCAGAAGCTTTTTTAAGTTTGCTGAGGTCTCTCTCATTTGTTTCCCTTGCCTATGGAGTCATATCAAAAATAAACCCCTTAGATCAGTGTCAAGGAGCTTACTGACTATGTTCTCTTCTCGGAATTTTCTAGTTTCAGGTCTTACATTCAAGTCTTTAATCCACTTTGAGTAAATTTTTGAGCGTGGTGTAAGATAATGGTCTAGCTTCATTCTTTGCATGTGGCTGTCCAGTATCCCAGCACCACTTACTGAAGAGACTGTCTTTTCCCATTGTATCATCATATGTCGTTTTAAGTGGCTTAAAATCAAAGTGCATTAGAATATTGAAACAAGAAGGAATCTTAGAGATTGTCTAGTCCCCCAAATTTGGCAGGATATTTTTAGGCATTTATAAATAAGGGAGGAGGTGTCCCATGGTTATGTAAACTTGGTAAATAAAGGATGTAGCAGATGCTGCTGGTGCCCCACTTCAGCACAGAGATGGATTCCTGGCAGCCTGTGTCTATAATCACTTTGGCGAAGGCCCGTCCTGAAGCCATGGAGGGCTGGTCTGTCCTTACATAACAAATCAAGGGTGCCAGGGGCCAGACTCCCACCCTGAATAGTCCTTAAACGATGACTGGTGAGAGTGGATGTATAATACATATCCCAGCAATCTCGCCCCTCAGTTGGGATAACTGAGGCCTGTGCTCCACACTGGTTCCTGCAATTTCCCCAGTGGATTAAGCGTCAGCTGTGTGCCCAGGGGCAGCTGGCTTAATAATGCACCCTTCCAAGCTGCCTTCCCTTCCCTGTCTTGCTTCCCAATTTCCTTCCCATGTTACCCTTCACTTTCCACATCAACCACTTGTCTTCAAATCCTTGTCTCAGCATCTGCTTGGGGAGCCCCAAATAAGATAACTGGGTAAAGAACCATGAACATATTTCTTTACTCCAGAACTTTCCAGAGACTTTAACATGCGAATGTGCTTTGTGACTTTACAAGAAGGAGATACACTCTACAGCATTTCCCAAATATTTGACTACAAAATCTTATCTCTCTTTTCTCCCCAGATATCTCTTGAGACCAATATTCCAAGCAAAGTAGTTTGGGAGACATTCTCTTTATTTTACTGATGAGAATGTTGTCAATCTCTACATTTTACTGGCAAGAGGACTAATCCCAGGAAAGTCAAGGTTTTGTCTAAAGTTTCACAGCTAGCCCTGGCAGAATGCTACCTCAGAATCTAGGCTTCCTCTTCTCTCTTCACTGCACAATTTCTCACATTCCAGATCAGCGCGGCATCAGAGTTCTGAGGTTGGAGTTAGGTCTCAGGAGTTCCATCTGGTCTCCGTCACCAGCCGACTGTGCCTCTCTGCTTAGGCACTTATAGGAATCCTGTGTCTTACTTCTTCATGTATGAAACCAAATAGTTAAGTTAGATGACACTTTTATTGTGGTAAAGTATATACAACATAAAATTTACCACTTTAACTACTTTTAGTTGTACAATTCAATGGCATTAAGTACATTCACATGTTGTGCAACCATTATCATCCAACTCCAGCACTTTTTCATCTTCCCAAACTGAAACTCTGTAGCCATTAAACACTAACTCCCCATCCTCCTACGTCTTTATCCCCTGGCAACCATCCTTCTATTTTCTGTATCTATGAATTTGACTACTCTTGGTACTTCATATAAATGGAAGCATACAGTTTTTGTGACTGGCTTATTGGATTTAGCATTATTTTCTCAAGCTCCATCCATGTTGTGGCATATTGTGGACTTTCCTCCCTTTTTAAGGCTGAGTAATATTCCACTGAATGTATATATCACATTTTGCTTATCCATTTATTTATTAATGGACACTTGGGTTGCTTCCACATTTTAGCTATTGTGACTAATGCTGCTATGAACACGAGTGTATAATATCTGTTTATGTTTTTGCTTTCAATTCTTTTGGGTATATGCCAGGAAGTGGAATTGCTGGATCATATGGTAGTTCTATTTTTAATTTTTTGAGGCACTGCCATATTTTTTCCACAGAAATTATACCATTTTACATTTCTACCAATAGTGTGCAAGGGTTCCAATTTCTTCACATCCACACCAATACTTGTTGTTTTCTGTGCTTGTTTTTTTTTAAATAGTAGATATCCTAATGAGTGTGAGGTGGTATCTCATGGTAGTTTTGATTTGCATTTTTATAATGATTAGTGATGCTGAACATATTTTCATGTGCTTATTGGCCATTCATATATATATATATTTTGGAGAAATTCAAGTTCTTTGCCCATTTTTGAATTTTAGTGTTTGTCTTTTTGTTTTTGAGTTTTAGGAGTTCAGTACGTATTCTGGATATGAATTTCTTATCAGATATATAAGTTGCAAATATTTTTCTCCCATTATGTGGGTTGCATTTACATGCACAAAATTTTAGCATTTTCATGAAGTCCAACTTGTATTTTTTGGGGGGGAGGGGTTACCTGTGTTTTGGTATCATCTCCAAGAAATTATTGCCAAACCCAATATCATGAAGCTTTTGCCTTATGTTTTCTTTTAAGAGTTACAGTTTTAGGTCTTACATTTAGCTCTTTGGTCCATTTTGAGTTAATCTTTGTACATGATATTAGATAAGGTTCAACTTTTGCATGTGGTTATCCAGTTTTTCTATAATTTGTTGAAACTTCTATCTTTTCCCCATTGAATGGTCTTGGAACCCTTGTCAAAAAGTATTTGACCACACATGCAAGTGTTTATTTCTGGGCATTCTATTCTATTCTCCCACATGTTGGTTTTTTATGTCAGTACCAGACTATTTTGATTATTATAATTTGTAGAAAGTTTTGAAACCAGAAAGTGTGAGTTCTCCAGTTTTGTTCTTATTTTTCAAGATTGTTTTGGCTATTTAGCGTCCCTTGAGATTCCATGTGAATTTTAGAATGGGTTTTGCAAAAAAAAAGTAATTGAGATATTGATAGTGATTACATGGAAACTTTATATTGCTTTGGTTAGTATTGACATTTTAGCAATATTAAGTTTTCCACTTATTTATGTCTTTAGTTTCTTTCAGCAATATTTTGTAGTTTTCATAGTATAATTCTTTCACCTTCTTTGTCAAGTTAATTCTTAACTATTTTATTACTAGAGGCCTGGTGCATGAAAATTCATGCACTGGGGGGGGGGGGGGTCCCTCAGCCCGGCCTGCCCCCTCTTACAGTCCAGGAGCCCTCAGGGGTGGGAGGTGACTCGGCGATCAGGGGAACATGACATCCCCATCACACCTCTGCTGCTGCCACTGCCGGCAGCGCAAGCCTTGGCCAGCCCTGTTTACCTGAGCCTCGGGCGGCCCTGGGCGGCTGGGCAGCCGCCATTAGAGGCTTGCCTGCTCCTTGGGCCGGCCCTGGGCAGCTGGGGGGCTGAGGAGACTGGGGGACTCTGGAGGCAGGTGTGCGGAGCAGCCAGACCCGCCTGAGGGTGGCCCTGGCTGTGCTGCGTGCATGCTTCCTCAGCGGGGCTGAGGGGACTGGGTGCCACCATCTTGTGGCTGTGGGCACTTCCATCTTTGAGGGTGTGGCAGCCAATTAGCATATTCCCTCTTTATTGGCTGTGGGCGCCATCATCTTTGTGAGGGCGTGACAGTCAATTAGCATATTCCCTCTTTATTAGATAGGATTTTGATGCTATTATAAATTGAATTGTTTTTTGTAACCTTCTTATTAGACTAGGGGCCCAGTGCATGAATTCGTGCACCTTGAATGGAACTGTGGGCCAAAAGGCTGTGGTGGGCACAGGAGTGGGTCTCAGCTCATCCTCCATGCCCCCGCCCGGCCCCTCCCACCATGGCCCCCGGTCCCCTCTCTGCCTCTACTGACAGCCCTGCTCCCGCCGCCACCGTTCCCACATGCTGATGGCGCTTGCCCCACTTGCACCCACTGATGGCACCAAGTGATTGGGGCTTGTGCCAGGTGCTGGCAGCAGGTGGCTCCAGTGCTGGCAGCAGGTGCGAGTGGGGCTGGCACTGGCAGCAAGTGTGAGCACCAGGCGGGACAGCGGTGCCCGGGGGGAAAGAATTTTCAGTAACCACCAGAGGCTCACCCCAATGACAGCAACTGGCACCCCGCCTTGGTCTGGCGCCCCCACTCACATGCTCTACCATCCCCCTGCAGTTGACACCTGCCATGTTCTGTGCTCTGCTGCCTGCTGCCAATGCCTGCCATGTTCCGCGCACCCCCTGGCGGTCAGCAGATGTCATAGCAACCAGTTGCTCGGTTGTTCTGCCATTCGGTCTATTTGCATATTAGGGTTTTATATATATACTAGAGGCACTGTAAAATTCGTGCACTGGGTGGGGGTCCCTCAGCCTGGCCTGCCCCCTCTCACAATCCAGGAGCCCTCAGGGGATGTCCTACCGAAGGCTTAGGCCCTCTGCAGGAGGCGACTGGCTGATCAGGGGAAGGCACCACCCCCATCGCCCCCTCACTGTTGCTGCCTCTGGCCTCCCTCTGCGGGAGGTGACCAGGCCGATCAGGGAAAGGGGACACCCCCATCATGCTGCTGCTGCCCCCACTGCTGGCTGCTGTGGCTGCCTGAGCCTCAGGCTGGCCCTCGCAGCAGCAGCCGCTGTGGCTTTGTCTGGAAGACGTCCGTTCTAATTAGCATATTACCCTTTTATTAATATAGATAGATTGTTCATTATTATTCATTGTATAAAAATGCAACTGATTTTGTGTGTGTTGACTTTGAATCTTGCTGAAGTCACTTATTAACTAATAGTTTTTATGGAATCTTTAGAATTTTCTATATATATGATCATATTATCTACAAACAGATAATGTGCTTTGACTGGGAATTGAACTGGCAACCTATTGGTGCATGGGACAATGCCCAATCAAATGAGCCACAACAGTCAGTGTGGCTTTGACAAATTCTATTGTCTTATTTTAAGTTTGCTGATCCTTTCTTCTGCCTGCTCAAATCTGCCTTTGAATTCCTCTAGTAAAATTTTCATTTCACTTGTACGTTTCAGCTCCAGAATTTTCTTTTGGTTTCTTTTTAGCGTTTCTTTGTTGATATATTTTTATTTTATTCATACATTATTTTCTTGACATTATTTTGTTAACCTCCTTCAGTTTGGTGAACAACTTTAAGACAATTGTTTTAAAACCTTCAGTTCTGTTTCAGGAACAATTTCTGTTGATTTTTTCCCCCTTTGAATGGGTCATATATTCCCGTTTTTTGTGTGCATTGTGACTTTTTGAGGAAAACTAGACATTTGAATCTAATAATATGGTTATTCTAGAAATCATGTTTTCCCTCTTGCCCAGGGTTTTCTGTGGTTTTTAGTTATTATTGTTTTATTTTTGATAAGTCTAGGCTTTCTCTGTGCTGAAGTTCAGTGTGAGACGTAAACTTAAAACTTCGTAGGTCTTTTCTGAGTCTTTCCCTGGGTGGAAGTGGTTACTTTCTAATTTCCCCCCTATATGAAGTTTAAAAAAAAGTCTTAGTTTTTAATGCCGGGGTTCCAAATGGGGAAAAAGATAAAAATGAAGGCACGGGGTGGGTGGGGGAGTATTGGTCCTTTAGATCCCCTGGATGTCACTTTAGTTGGAGGGGAAGGGGATTGCAACAATGGGGGGAGATGCAACAACAATGGCTGCCTGCCTCTTTGTCTGCACCTCTGCTCAGACACATCAATCAGTGATCATAGCACAGATCCCTGGAGGTATTTGGAGGACAGGGCCCTTTTTACCCACTTTGGCTCCAGCAAGCTGTGTGCAATGGCTCCAGGGACATATGCATAGCTGTCTGTTATGTGGCTGGGGTTAGGGAATGGGTAACTGCAAAGAGCTGAAATGGACAGAAATTAACTGCAATTTACCATCCAAGTCTGCCCCTGGACTTGCAAGCCTTCAATAGATTCCAGAGTTCCAAGATAGTTATATCAGATAGATTCTGCCAGTGAAATTTCTGTCTTGATGGACAGACAAATTCCTTGTGCTTCCTACTCTGTCATCATCCCAGAATCCTCTGTTTAATTTTTTTGAGGAACAGCCATATGTTTTTTATAGAGCCTGTACCATTTTATATTCCTGATGGCAATGCCCAAGATTTCCAATTTCTCCACATTTTTGCCAACATTTATTATTTTTTGTTTGTTTATAGTATCCACCCTAATAGATGTGAAGTCATATCTCATTATTGTGGTTGATTGTATTTTCCTAATGATTAGTGATGCTCAACATATTTTCATGGACTTATTGGCCATCTATGTATCTTTTTAATTCAAGTTTTGCCCATTTTAAAATTGTTTTTGTTGTTGTAGCATTGTAGGAATATATATATATTCACACACACACTCTGGATATATTATCCTTGTTATCTGAACTTTTTGAAGGTTCCTTCTTGTTTTAACATTTATACATCTTAAAACCACACCATGCTAACTCAATAAACCCTGCACTCTATCACATATAGCTTAGAACATGGTTACTCAGATTGTGCATCAGCATCATCTGGGAGCTTGTTAGAAATGCGGAATTTTGGGCCTCAATCCAGACATTCTGAGTCAGAATCGCATTTGAATAAGGTCCCCAGGTGATTCACACAACATCGTTGCTTGAAAAACACTGCTCTAGAACACAGGGTGGCTGTGTAAGATAAACCAAGCATTTGTTTTTTGTCAAAGATTTAGTCCAAAATAATCCCATCCTGGCATTCTTGCCCTTTCTGCTGTTAAAAAGCAAGATCAAATTATGCTGTTCTGATGGCAAGATCACGAGTCTATGGCCCTTCTTAATTCTGACATGTTGAGATGGATATTTTTCTCCAGGATTGAAGCATATCAATCCATATGTCTACATCGTTTTCTATGTATTTCTCTTCACCCTTCTCTATGCTCCAAAAATAAATGTAGCCAGTGGCTGTACCTCCTGTTTCTTTCCAGGGGAAAAATGGAACAGACTCCCACACTGGTTTTCAAAGGCACATCTGACACTGTGTTTTATTTCTTAGCTGCTCTGCGTAAATTGCTTGTAGGCAATTCTCTTCTTAACCTCCAACTGTGGCTTTGTGCAGCCTAGATGGTTATTATCTCAGCAAGTTAGTGACATCAACCCATCCCTTCTCCTGTGGGATCGCATGCCTTTAATAAGAATACTCCCCAAGTGTCTACTTCTGAGCTGCTGGGTTGGGTGCAGAAGCCAAGGACGAAACCTTTGAGTCAAGGAGAATTTTCCCTGACACCCATATCCTACACACTTTATCTGATCATTAGTGTTGAAAAATACCTTTGGCTCAGGTAGACTTCTGGAAATGACAACAATGAACATGATACCTATCCTAACAGACATATTCACCTTGAACATGGGCTGGTGCTGATTACTGTGTTCCCTCATGGTGACTCTTTCTTTTAATGGCTTACTGAACTCCCACTTATTCAGTCAAAGCTGTCTTTTAGTGATGGGAACATTATCTTTGTTTATACTTATTTCTGTCACATACAGCACATAGGTAGAAAGAGCTTGAAACTAAAACACACAGTTAGTTTCTCACCATTCCTCAGAAGGAGTAAACCTGAAAGGAAGGAGGTGGGAGGAAGGCATCTCTTTGTTACACTGATGCTCTGTGTTAGTCAAAAATCTCAGTCGATTCCCTGGTGATGCTTCTCACAAAGTAGCCACAGGAAGGGGCCTCTTGGGGGGAATGATGCTGTATGCAGTGGATCTTGTGTTTGACCAACAACCATTTTCCTCCCTTTGATTAGTCCAAGTCCATTGCAATTATTATATTCCCTTGATAGAGATTGGTTTTGAAATGGCAGGTGATGAAGTGAGGCATGCAGTGATGTCTGGAGAGGTTTCCTTGTTCTATGGAGATGGTTTTTCATTCTCCCCTCTACCTTGTCATGTCTGGAGATGATGTCTGGAAGTCCTGCTGTCATATTGCTATGAGCCTGAGGATGAAGCCAGTACTTAGAACAGCAGAGCAGAGGCATGGAAGGATCTGAGACCTTGATTATAATGCTGAGTTGCTAGATCAACAAATCCCAACCTGTGGCTCTCAGTTTTGTGGGACAGTGACTTTGCTTATTGTTTAAGTCAGCTTCAGTCATGTTTTATTTATTTATTTATTTATTTATTTATAAATCTTTATTGTTCAGATTATTACAGGTGTTCCTCTTTTTTTCCCCCCATAGCTCCCCTCCACCTGATTCCCCACCCCACCCCATGCCCTTACCCCCCGCCACTGTCTTCATCCATAGGTATAAGATTTTTGTCCAATCTCTTCCTGCACCCCTCACACCCCCTTCTCCGTGAGACTTGTCAGTCCACTCCCTTTCTATGTCCCTGATTCTATTATATTCACCAGTCCATTCTGTTCTTCAGATTTTTTATTCACTTGATTTTTAGATTCACTTGTTGGTAGGTATGTATTTGATGTCATTTTGTTGTTCATAATTTTTGTCTTTACCTTTTTCTTCTTCTTCCTCTTCTTAAAGAATACCCTTGAGCATTTCATGTAATCCTTGTTTGGTGGTGATGAACTCCTTTAGCTTTTTCTTATCTGTGAAGCTCTTTATCTGACCTTCAACTCTGAATGATAGCTTTGCTGGGTAGAGTAATCTTGATTGTAGGTTCTTGCGATTCATCACTTTAAATATTTCTTGCCACTCCCTTCTGGCCTGCATAGTTTCTGCCGAGAAATCAGCTGACAGTCGTATGGGTGCTCCCTTGTAGGTAACTAACCGTTTTTCTCTTGCTGCTTTCAAGATTCTCTCTTTGTCTTTTGCCCTTGGCATTTTAATTATGATGTGTCTTGGTGTGGTCCTCTTTGGATTCCTCTTGTATGGGGTTCTGTGCACTTCCTGAACTTGTAAGTGTATTTTTTTCACCAGGTAGGGAAAGTTTTCTGTCATTATTTCTTCTAATAGGTTTCCAATATTTTGCTCTCTCTCTTCTTCTGGCACCCCAAAAATTCGGATGTTGGTACGCTTAAAGTTGTCCCAGAGGCTCCTTACACTATCTTCATATTTTTGGATTCTTTTTTCTTTTTGTTTTTCTGGTTGGGTGTTCTTTGTTTCCTCATATTTCAGATCTTTGGTTTGATTCTTGGGGTACGTTGGTCTACAGTTGAGTTTCTGTATATTCTTTATTTTAGACAGTGTATGCTTAATTTCTGACTGGTCCTTTTCCATTTTTTTGGCATTCTCGTTAAGATCCTTAAAGGTCTCACTAAATTCCTCAGTGGTTTTTAGAAGATTCTTGAGTAACCTTATAAATGTGGTTCTGAACTCTATGTTGTCCAGTAGTTTGCTTTCCTCCATTTCTTTCATTCGTGACATGTTTCTTTGTCTCCGCATTTTGTTGCTTCCCTGTGTTGATGGAGTGGCTTTGTGTGGTAGGTGACCTATAGGGGCCAGTAGCTCAGCCTCCCCAATCACCTGAGGTGGACGCTCTTGGTACACCCCTTTGTGGGCTGAGTGCAAAGTCTTGGTGTAGTTAAGCCTTGACTCCTGTTGGTATACTGGGAGGAATTGATCTCCAGGCCAATTGGCTGTGAGGATCAGCTGTGTCTATAATGGAAGAACTGCTGCGCTGGAGACACGCTTATGGTGCAGGACTTGTTTCAGTGGGGCTTTGGTGCTCACTGAGTCTGCCTCTTGAATGTGTCACTTATGGATGTGAGGAGTTGAAATCTGGTGTCTCACACTGACCACTAGGTACACTGGCTTCTGGATCTCCAATGGGGTGCAGGCCAGCTACTGTCTGAGGCCACCCAGCAGGAGCTACAGCAAGAACTACAGTTTTCTCCTCTTTGCTTGGGGTTTGGAGGTGTTGGAGCTGTCTGACACGGGCTGCAAGTTTGCTAGGTTAAGCTGCAATAGGGCAGGCCATTCATATGCTAAAGCTGCTGCTTGGAGCTTGGGTGGGTTTGTAGGTTGTGTGGGGCGGGGTCTCGGGGCGTCACTAGGCTAGGGCATGGCAAACAGGGATGGCTGCTAGTTCGCCGGCTCTGCGTCTCCGACCATGTCCCAACGTCCCGCGCCCCAGCGCAGTAAACAATTATTCCTGCTTGCAGCTCTGCAAGCAAGCCACCCTCACTTTCCGACCCGATGGCAGACAGTCCAGCTTTTCCCCGTAGAAGTTTGGGTCCCCTGCGTCTCCCCAGAAACTGGAGTTTGGAGTAATCAGGAGCTTGTCTCCCTTTGGGTTGAAAAAAGCAGCTCTCCCAGTCGCCCACCGCCAGCCCGATTCGCGCGCTTCCGTACCTCAGCTTTTCAGTGCTTGTGCACATCTCAATGCTCTTTTCTTTTTCCTTCTAGTTGTAGAACTTCCATTCAGCCAGCTTTCCCGTGGTTCTGGGTGATAGACATTTTGTCTTTTAGTTGTAGTTTTGAAATTGTTGTGCGAGGCAGCAGTTTAGGTGTTTACCTACGCCGCCATCTTGGATCCTCCATCTCTTCAGTCATGTTTTTTTGTTTCCTGAAGCCAAAAGCATTAGAATAGATATAGAGAGAAAATATGAAGAGTTTCCCAATACTTCGTGTTTTGGATTTATTTAGTTTGCAGTGCTGCAAGTTCATGGAATAAAACAGATCCATATTCCATAGTGTATAAGCACATTCCAATGCTGAATATAAATTAAATATAATTTTAAATCTTTACTTACATTTTAGACTATCTGCCCCATTACTTTCCTTCCTTAACACAGATAATCAGAAGCTGGCTATTTTATTTATTTTATTTTATTGGATGTAGAGGAGTAACTGTGTGTCCAGCACCTCCCTTCTAAGTCTGTTTCCTTTGAACTTGGCTTTGGGTCCATTCAGGCGTAGCTCTAACTAGGATCAAATAATTACAATGTATGTTTCAATTCCATTAATTTGGGGGTAAGGTAAAATGTATGTATAAAAGGAAATTTAAAATTACATTTAAAATTTAAATAACTAACATTAAAAATGAAATGTTAGTTATTTTCTGAATGGTTGGTTCATGCATATGGTGCATAGTTCAAAGGCACAAAGCGATGTGCATTGAAAAGAACATCTCCTCTTCCCCCTCAGCCACCTAGTTCCCCTTCCTAGAGGCAATTGTGTTACTGGTTACGAGCGTAAACCTATCTCCCTAATCCACTCAGGCCTCAGTTCAACCTAGGACACGAACCTGCTGAAGACATTCTGAGAAGTTGGATAGGGCCCCAGACTCACTCAGATTGTGCTCTGGTCCTGACCTTGAGAGAAAGGCTGAGCCCCTGACCTTGATTAGGCCGTCTGGGCTTCTCTTATGGAATGTGGGTTAATAATGACTGCTCTGTTCTTCTCATGTGCTTAATTAAACCCCAGATGAAATATAATTGTAAAAGTTCTCTGAAAAGATGAAAACACAACAGCAGTTGAATGTAGACAAATGAAAATAGTTTACCCCATTGGGATCCAAAAAATGGGATAAACATTTTCTTTCATTTAGTTTCAATTCTGTTTAATGCTTCAATAATTCATTCATGAGTTAAAATGTAAAGACAAAGCATTGTGGAACTGTTGTCAATGAGTTCTAACTAGCTGGCTCCACCATTTTTTGACCCCTTCTGAAGCTTTAGAGTTTGGGTAGGAGTTTTTGTTCTTGCTGTTTTGTTTTTTTCCATTCTAGGCACAAAGTGCTTTAGCTGGCACCTCAGTGCAGGGGTAGAGAATGGAAGAGCAGGGCCTGGTTTATACAAGTTCTGGGTGGTGGATACATGGTGGTGGGTCAACCCGTCAGGGAGGGGAGGTCCTAGGACTTCGGCGTGCCCATCCAGATGTGCATACAGTGCATGTTTGTGTGCCGGCCAGTGGGGTGGGGCACAGTGAACAGCTAGAGTGGGGGGACAGAATGAGCGCGCTGTCCTCGGAGAGGAATTACAGCCTAGCCTCTGTTTAAACGGGGAGGGGGGGGGCGCTTTTGGGAATATGCCAAGCTGCAGGCAGAACTGAGGGAGACTGAGTAGGAAGGACCCAGAGCTGCCAGGGCTTGGCATGGTTCGGTAAATGAGGGCTGACTGGTAGGGAAAAAGCCAGCATTGTGAGGGGCCCACTGCGGCTGCCACGGAGGCCCGCGACTGGAATGTGGATCCGGGCGGCAAGGCGAGCTGTGTTTACTCTGGCAGCCGCCTTGGTACGTCCCCGCCAAGCCCCAGCCCGGCACTTCAGGTATGAAAGGGCGCTTCACCCCGGGCACCGTGCTTTCCATTAGCCTGGCGGCACTTGTGGTTCAGGATCTGCTTAGATTTTGAGCCGGGCAGAGACACTGCCCCATTGTGGAAGGCTGCCGTGACCGAGGGACACTCTGACTCTTTTTTATTATATTTTCTGAAAACCAAGACTCTCCGAATTAGCACTCAAACCACTCTCCTCAGATTGGGCCAAAATTTTGTGGTTGCCATAGCAACAGTACCTGCTTCTAACTAAGAATGTCTTTTTCTCAGATGTAATGTGGCGTCTCCAACTACCCGCCCCCTCCCCTCAGCCCACGTCTGTGAGTGGGTCCCTGTGTGCACAGGCGGTGATTTCTGGAATGGGGGTGTGGAGGGTGCCACTGCTGCTGTTGACAATGTCATTCCTGTTGCTTCCCACCATCCCCTGCCCAGGTCCAACCTCAACACAATATTTGTGAATTTGGCAAAATTGGGCTTTAACACTTTACCCCCTGCCTTTACATCTTTCCTTTTCCAGTTCAAGTAAAGTCAGCAGCAAACTTTTACTGAAGCAGCATAGCTTAGTGCTTAGGCACAGGGTCCAGATTAAGGTTGCTGAGTTTGAATTGCAGCTTCAACATGTACTAAGTTTATAACCTCAGGTAAGATGAGTCCCTTTGTTTTCTTGTCTCTAAAATGGAGCTAAGAGTAGTACTTTCCTCATAGGGCTTCAGGGAGGATGAAATCAGGATTATGTGTGCAAAGTTCTTGGCGCCGTGCCTGTCATATAGTAAAAACTCACAAATAAGCTATTAGTTATTTTGATGTGTCAGCGGTGCACAGTTCTTTTAGGCTGAAACTATACAAAAGGCAGCCCGCAGAAACAGGTATCTGTAGCCATAGGCCATAGTCCATTCTAGCCTTAGGGCGGGCATACCTGGCTTCTCCATCTCTCCCTGCCTTCCAGTTACTGGGTCATCAATGTGTTCTTGTAGTCCACAGTCAACATGCATCATCCTGGCTTGACCTGACCTTGGTAACTATTGTCTCTCCAGCATCCATCCTTACATCTGGTGTGTGTGTGTGTCTGTGATTCAGATTCATAGTTGGTAAGATATGGTCTCCAAAGCTAAGTGTCTATTGCTTATGCTGTTGGGCATGCCTAGCATTTCTCCAAACAAGTCACTGTCTCTCTTCTGTCAGATCACCCACTCCTGGCGACCATGATGGCAGGGCTCAGGCCAGTGTGTCTGCTATTTCAGCAGAGAGCTACATCGCTCAGGAACAGCCCCATTCCTACCCTGCAGCTGAGCTCTCCCCAGCACAAGGCAGACTTTCTTAGCACCCTGGGACCTGACCCCTTCTTGTCTGATGGAATTTTCGGTGTAGTTTCGGTGGTGCTTACAGATCGCCATTCTTCCCCATCCAAAAGGCTGCCTTCGATTCAACCTGGGCATGAGTCAGCTTGCGCTAGACTGACACCTAAAGGACCAGGTGGAGAGCTGAGCCAACTGTAGTAACAGCAACAAAACCCCCCGGCAAGCCCCCAAGTTCATTTAAACAGCAGCAAAATGGTCTGTGATCATATTGTGCCATACGTTCTTATATAGATCTATGTTATAAAGAATGGGAGCCATAGTCACAGGTAGCTAGAAAGTGCTTGAATTGTGGCTGGTCTGAATCGAGGAGGGCTGTATGTATAAAACATGCACTGTATCTTGAAGACAGTACAAAAAGGAAATAGTATAATTAATATTTTATGTTGATTACATGTTGAAATGATAATACTTTGGATACAGTGGGTTGAATAAAAATATTATTAAATTAATTTCACCTTTTTATTTTCACCTTTTAATATGGCTGCTAGAAAAATTTAAATGATGTGTGGCTAGAAAGATTTAAATTACATCTGTGGCTTGCATGTGTGACTTATATGATTTTTCTACTGGATGGTGCTGCTCTAGATTGTAGTCTCTTTCCAATAAGTTAGAATCAAGGAAAATACATATTACTCTAGGTATTTTGATAAGAGAGGGATTTAACACAGGGAATTAGGTGCTGACAAAACTAGGGCTGGAGGAACAAAAGTCAGCAGCAGGTGTATGTAGGGGTGGGTCTCTTAGCTTTCAGGTTGACTGCTGGCTTTCAGAGACCCTGAAAGGAAGCACACTCAGAGTAGAGGTCAGAAAACATAAGAGAATGCTGCTAATAGTCCTATTGTCGGTAGAAATCAGGCTCTTTCACGGGATCATGAAAAACATTTCACAGACCCACGCAGGAGAGATTGTGGTGTGGCAAGGTGATTTATTTGTGATGCAAAATCAAAGGAGTTCCCCTCCTGGGTTCCCAATGTCCCATCTCTGTCACACCATGGGAAAAGTCCAACCTTCTGCTTTCAATTAGAGTTTAGCCCACGTGGTCTGCGGGCCCTGGTTGCTTCTAGACCCGCATGGTCTTGTGCTTTCGGGTTAGAGAGCCCTCAACAAGTGGGCGAGTGTGTTACTGGGTGGGCCAGAGAAAGAGCTCTTTGATCCCCTGGGGTTTTAATCAGTAGTTTTTTTTTAAAATAACCAGTCAACTTCCCAAGCTTTCTGGGGCTTCTTATGGTCCATCTCCTAGCCAATGATCTCTTTCTTAGGTTAGACTGACAGGCTTCTATGGTCAAGCACCTCCTCTCCCTCCGCCATTTACTTCCCCCTTCTATTCCCTCTCTCCCCGCCCCTCCCCACAACCTGTAAGGGAGAGCAAGCTGCTTCTTACATGGGGGAAGGAAGGGTTGTTCAGCTTTAGCTTCCTGGTGAAGCAAACAGGCTCATTAGGCTCAACAATGCCCGATTCCTTTCGCTTCTTTCTTATTAATATTTAGCTAACTGTGATAACAGTCCCCGCTGCCCCACAACACCCATGTGGATGGTTGGCAAGAGCTTTGCTGGTTTCTGCAAAAATTTACATCTGACAAAGTCCATGTGTCCACTGTTGGTGCTGAAGGGAGAGTAATAGATCCTCCTGCCTCTCTTCTGCCTTCCAAATCTCATGCAAACACGTTCCATTGGCAGAATGCAAGTCATATCCAAGATCCTGGATGCCATGTAGTCGTTAATATTCCAGCCCTGTGACATACAGGAGAGCTAGGAAAGAATGCTCCTAATTGTTGAAAGTAAACAGATGAAAACAAAGCAAAATAGCCTCAATATTCAGCACATTCCTCAAGGAGAGCCATATTTATCTTGAGGCATGGCATAAATGTTCAATGAAATTGAAAAAAACTGTCTTCTTTGTGAATGTAGATATTTATGTTGGTTCCAGTATTTTGCTATTGTAGGTAATGTTGCAATGGACATTTTCATCTATGACTCATGTTTTTATTAAGATATTTTCTAGGGATAGACACTCAGATGTGTGGTTGCTGTGAATTGTTTAATTTCGTCATATTGTTTTCCAGAGCACCAATCTATATTCATACATATATCATATATACAAGGATTCTATATGGAGAATAGCTTTTCATGGCAATGTCGCCAACCCTGTGCTTTATCATTCTTTGCATATATTTTTTCAAATTTAGTGTATAGAGGGCGAGTCCAGTTTTTTTTGTTTTGTTTTGTTTGTTTGGATGCTGGTGAGACAACAACAGGGTCAGAAATGGGGCTAATTTACTCAGTTGTAGAAGTCATGATTTCTTTCATCATTCAAGTCCTCCAGCTGCCAAGAACTTCATCCAGGTTAAGCCTTCCTCCCTGTTTTATGTGTTTTCCCTTTAAGATGAACTAGAAGGAGTAGTAAACACTGAATGCTTCCTGCTCCTAGTGAACATTAAGGATAATTGCATAGACATTTGACACTTCTCTCAGAGAAGGAAATACTAAATGGTAGTAGCTAAATGAACCTTTTATTTTCTTCCCTTTATTTTGTGTTTCATGATGGGAACCCATATGGTGATGGGCTTATGTGTTTATGAATTATACTAGAGGCCCGGTGCATGAAAATTCATGCATGCACTGCAGAAGTGCGGGGGGGGGGGGGTCCCTCAGCCCAGCCTGCCCTCTCTCACAGTCTGGGAGCCCTCAGGGGAGGGAGATGACCTGGTGATCAAGGGAAGGCGACACCCCCATCACACCTCTGCTGCTGCCACTGCCGGCAGCGCAAGCCTCAGCCAGTCCTGGTTACCTGAGCCTTGGGTGGCCCTGGGCAGCTGACCAGCCACCATCCGAGGCTTGCCTGTGCCTTGGGCCCACCCTGGGCGGCTGGGAAGCCAACATCCAAGGCTTACCTGTGCCTCGGGCCGGCCACCCTGGCAGGGTTGAGGGGACTGGGCACTGCCATCTTATGGCTGTGGGGGCTGCCATCTTTGAGGGCGTGGCAGTCAATTAGCATATTCCCTCTTTATTAGATAGGATTCTAAGAACAAATATGTAACTTATTTCTCTATAAGGGAAAGATGATTTAAAGGATGCAAATAAAATGTAGAATATCAGTGCAGGGTTTGGGTTTCCTTACCCGTAAAGGGTGATAAATAACAGGCTACCTCATGAAGTTGTGAGGATCAAATGATTTCATACATACACAGTGCTTATCAGTGTGCCTGGCACATAGTAAGTGCTCGGGAAATGGTGGCTGCCTTTGGGACAGGAAAAGGTGCATTTTGTTTTATGATCACTAGTCAAGTGAAGAGGCTGTTAGCCCTTAACTGGGAAATGCAATGATCTGTAAAAGGCCTGTGGCCATTCTGGGGTTTATGATGGGATGATGTGTACAAGGTGCCTAGAATTACAATGTGTTGTGTCAAAGGATGACTGAGCTGCAAGGTTCTTTCACATTATTTAGTGATATCATTTACAGATGAAATGGAGGCCCAAGAATATAGATGAGGGACTCAAGATTTTCAAGACCAGTATCTTGCCTATTCTGTAAGGGCACCACACCCAACAGCTGGCCAATGCCATGAGCATGAGCCAGAGGTAGTGGTGGGGAGGACATGCTGTCCCTGACATCGCCCCATCTCTAGGCCAAAAAAGGGGAGAGATGCTGTAGGCTAGGGAGCCAGGTTCTCTGGGGGCAGTGATTCCCAATTTTTTTTTTTTTTTTGAGAATGAGGAATACTTTTCAACATCAATGCATTTCATAGACCTGCCCCCTTCCAGTATGCCATAGAAGTTATAGATTCAATAGCTAATGTGCTAATGTTAGAGAATACCAGCAATTTACAATGGAGATGTACATGCATTTGAAAAATGGTTGTACCTATATTATTTGTTCAGACTTCAAATAATGATTGGATAACATTTAGATTCATGAACACGTTGCAATACCTCCACCACCTTAGCAGATGAGTGCCACATCCATTACCATGGCAGGGGGAGGGGGGCGGTCGGTTTCCTTTATTTTCTGAAAGTTCCAAAAGGAGGGAACTAATGTAGGGGTAATGTAGCAAAAACAAAGAGGAGCAGCAGCCTAAAACATTCTGGTCCTTTCTCCAAAATGGCCCCAGGCTAAGCTCTCAGCTTCAAGGAATGAGGTTTGAGTAGAAAAACACAAAACAAAACCACACAAACAAAGCTCTTCCTTGTTCTTTCATATAAATGTAATGGTAACTGATACCCAGTTAGGAATGTTGGCCCTAACAGTCTGAGGGCCAGAGTATTTGGAGGCAGTTCTGGTTCATTAACTGCAGTGAAAAACACAGAGTTCCCGTCAGAGCTGGAGCTGCGGCAGCCGGACCTGTGTGTTTTCTGATATTAGAATATTTACACGACAGGAATAGACTCAAGTTGTAAAATGTTGACTCCATTTTGCCCATCCTCAGGCAGAGCTGGGAAATGTGGGAAGAGAGAAGAGTTTCTGGGAGATGGTTCTGAAGGGCATGGTCCTCTGAAGGGCACCCGCCCCCTGGGGGCAGTTTGGGTGGTCTGGTCAGTGAGAAGGGTGTCAGTGCAGGGAGCGCTCCCCCCCCCCCACCTCGCTTCCCACAGTGTCCTGAGAGCAGACGGTGGGAGGGGCTTCTGGTGGGAGCAGCATGAAAAACTGGTAATTCCTCTCCACAAAACAAGCAGAGAACTGGAAAAGATGTTAAAAGCAGCCACTTCAAAGGAATGTAAATTGACCAAAGGCAGACAACAAATTGAGGAGGTGTTATTCTTTAAAACGACTGCCACTGCCAGAGCTTTGGGTAGGAACAGCAGGAGTCCGTGGCCTCCTTGCCAGGAGCTACTTCCATGCTCTTCCACCTGCTCAATTGGCCAGAACAGGAGTTTTAAAAGTGTGGGGCTGACCATGAAAATGAGCAACTTTGCTGCCAAAACGGGCAGACTCAATCTGGTGTGTGTGTGTGTGTGTGTGTGTGTGTGTGTGTGTGTGTGTGTGTGTAAACCTGTGGCTTTGCTGGCTAAGTGCAAAGGGCTCAATTGGGAACGAACGGGACTTTGCTACCCTAAGATTTCCTTCTTGGTTGGAGTGAGTGGTGGACCAGCCAAAAATGTAATGGGGGAAGTCCTGGAAATGAGAACGTGCTCCAGGGAGGCTGAAGAAGTTCTCCACATATTCCCGAGTAACTGGCTGATTATTCGTGGGTGGAGGTGACCCAGGGGAGCCCCGGGAAAACTGCGAACCCAGGAGAATTGAGATCTGGCTGCAACTTTCAATGTGTTCTTTAACCCCCACACGGATCTACTGGCAGTGAGATCGAGACCTTGGCCAGGTGACTTTCGGTCTAGTGCCCCTGTGTTGGAGACACTGGAGAATCTGGAGACAATGAAGTGCTGGTACTAGCTGTCCGTTTCGCGACATGCTGTCTTGGGTGTTTCATGGTGGTGATGTTGTGGCAGTGTGGCATGCTAGAAAGAGTGTGGGTTAGGATTAGACAGAATGGTGTTTTAATCCCAGCTCTATCACTTACTACTTCTATGAATTTGGGTGAGTTGTGCAACATTATTGCTCTTATTCAATCATTAGAAAAGTCTGGTGAAGTAGACGTTATTACTCTCCCTATGTCCTAGGATGCAATGATGTGAAGAGCTTTTAAATTTGTAAAATAAGTTTTTTTTTGGGTGCAGTTTGTATACTATAATGGTTATAATGTACCTACCATATGGTAGTTGTTCAATAAATACTTTTTTGTTGTTGTTGTTATTGTTGAAGATGCAGAAGAAGAATTATGGTCAGGTGGAAAAACCCAGAGAGCTTATCCCCCAAGATGGTCAGCAAGAAAATCAAAAGATACTGGTATTAATGGTTATGGCCTCTACCTGGTTTTCTATTACTGCCAGAATAAATTACCACAGTGGCTTAAAACAGCACAAACTTGCCCGGCTGGTGTGTTGAGTGGTTGAGCGTTGACCTATGAACCAGGAGTCATGGTTCAGGGCACAGTAGGGGTGCACAGGAGGTAGCTGATCAATGTTTCTCTCTCATCATTGATGTTTCTATATCTCTCTCCCTCTCCCTTCCTCTCTGAAATCAATAAAAACAAACAAACAAAGAACAATTGTATATTACTATGCAATTTTATAGTTCAGAATTCTAGGCACAGTGTGGCTCACCTGGGTCCTCTGCTCAGAGCTTCATGCAGCTGAAACAGGGCTTGGCAAGGCTGGGTTTCTTTCTGGAAACTGTGGTATGGGCCCACTTCTAGGCTCATTCAGTTGTTGGCTAAATTAAATTCCTGGAAGTTGTAGGACTGAGGTCCCTGTGTCCTTGAAGGCTGTCAGTCAGAGGCCTGTCTTTACTAGAGATCCTTGCTGGGGGCTGCTTGACTTCCTTCTCAGATTCCCCATATGACTCCCTCTAGTAACAGGGGATTGAGTCTCTCATGCTTAGAATTCCTCCACCTTCTCCTTCTGCTGCATCTCTCTGACCACATTAGACCTGCATGCATAATCCAGGCTAGTCTCCACACTCTACATGTTAATCACATCTGCAAAGTCCCCCATTCACAGAGTCTGGGGATTAAAGCAGGGTCTTCACTGGAGGGAGTGCACTGTGCCTCTAAGGGGGGAGTAGGCATAGGCAAACAGGAAGGCACTTTCATATGAAACCAGGAGCAACCAGACACTAGGAAACATGACTGTGTGTAGATTTGGATTATTGGTCTCTCTAGTGGCCCTCTGTTGTTGTTGTTTTGTCCACCCAACACTCCTTTCTTGGGGGGAAATGCTCCTTTCTCATCCTTTGTGGTTTTTATGGAGCTGCCAATCATAGGATTCTACCCATTTGGCCACAGGGATAGAACATGATCCAAAATGGGCCAATTAGACCATCTCTTTCCCAGGAATTGACTCTTGAGAGGAGATACACAGACATTGGAATTGAGTAGAGAGGGGTCTTGGAGCATCAGGGTCAAAAGCTCATTGGAGCAGCCTTCCTTCAGTCCTTCCTGAGACCTGAATCATCATCAACACTGGGGCCCTCCCCATACATCCCTTTTCTGGCTCAAGTTACTCAGAGTTGATATCTGTTGCTTACACCAATGAATCTTAACTCTTATATTGTCCCTCCATATCATGGCCACCACCATCATCACATAAAAGAACATTTATTTAGGTCTCCTTGGTCAGAACTATGCTGGGAATCTATTGCTAACGGTTTCTAATCTCTGTATTGGAGCTTCTTACCTTGAGCCGTGCCTTTTTAACACTTCCTTCATTAACCCTGATGAAACTGGAACAGACAAACAGAAAAGAATTTAATAAGGTATAATACCTCAGAAATCCTGTTACATTAAAGTTATCAGCCAGGCAGACAGAAATCACTACTTCTTTTAACGTTTTATTACCTACCACATATAATTTACAACCGCACAATATAATTCTCATTCAAGATGATGGTTTGAATCATAAAATTGCAAATGTACTATTTATTTCGGAGGGAAAGTAAGCAATACAACCAGTCTTCTTGTTTATTTTTATGATTCAGTGCTTTAAGGGGTGAGTCTACATTACACAGCACATTCACAGAACACCTCATCCCCTGATGGCTAGGGGGTCAATGAGGTGTTATAGTGCATAAGAACTGAGATTCAAATTGCCTACAAGTCACGAACAGTTGTACTTCTCGCATGATGCGTGAAGAAGTGTTCTGAGTGACTCGCATTTATATGAAGGAGGAATGAAGGCGGCCACTGCTCCTCTTGCCTTGGGTCGGACCATGATTCTTGAAGGCAGGAGGGTTTGGGGTCTGTTCTAATTACTTTAAAAGCAGTGACTCCGGATGGGCAGGAAAAGTGGCCCTTGCTTGGTGCTTTGATGTGAAGAATTCAATATTGTTTGGTCCTTTCTGGAGAGTTACAGCAAATTAAGTTCCACCCACCTTCTCACAAGGTCAGACAGCCAGTGCTCAAGTTGCTGCTCCACGAAGATTAGTATGCAACGAGTGTGCCCGCTGAAGTATCTGCCAGACCCCTCACTACCGGTGTGTCTCTTCAGACCCCAGGAGCCCGGTTTCTCTAAAGAATAAATTTGGAGAAACAGTTTACTTCCTCAGTCTAATTTCTCTTTCAGTCAGGAGAACAATCTCTCAAAGACAATTCAGTCCAATAATAATAGTAATACAGACACCATACCACCTCCTGTATTTATATCACAGTGCCTTTCCAGAGGGTCGGGACACTTTGAAGGTCCTCTCTCATTCCAGAAGGTGAGGCACGATTGCTCCCTCTTGAACTCCCACGAGGCTGAGTGAGATTAACCTGAAAGGATTTGATCTTCACAAAATCATCATCAGACACTGATCTTCTCTGAGCTCATAAATGGACTTTTTGATGCTACATTCTATTGAGTTTTTCTTTTTACTTTCCTCCCTCCCTTCTCTTTTTATAAAGGCTTTATATTTTTTTAGAGCAGTCTTAGGCTCACAGCTAAATTGAAAGGAAGGTACAGAAAATTCCTATATGCCTCCTGCCCCCACACATGCATAGATTCCCCCATCAGCAACAACCCCCACCAGTGGTACATTTGTTACAGTTGATGAACCTACATTGACACATCCTATCACCCAGTGTCCTTGGTTTACCTTAGGGTTCACTCCTGGTGTAGTACATTCTATAGATTTGGACAAATTATAGTGCCCTAGAGAGTGTTTTCACTGTCTAAGAAATCATCTGTGCTCTGCCTACTCATTGCTCCCCTCCCACCCAGCCCTTGGTCTTCTTACTGTCTTCATAGTTTTTCCTTTTCTAGAATGTCATATAGTTGGAATCATATAGTATGTAGCTTTTTCAGATTGGCTTATTTCACTTAGGAATATGCATTTAGTATTCTTCCATGTCTTTTTGTGGCTTAATAGCTAATTTCTTTTTAGTACAGAGTAAAAATCTGTTGTCTGCATGAACCACTGTTTGTTTATCCATTCACCTACTGAAGGATATCTTGTTGTTTCCAGGTTTTGGAAGTTATGAATAAAACTTCTAGAAACACCTATGTGCAGGCTTTTGTGTGGACATTAATTTTCAATTTCTTTGGCTAAATACCAAAGAATGCAATTGCTGGATCGTATGGTGGGAATATATTTAGTTTTGAAAGAAACTGCCAGACTGTCTTCCAAAGTGGCTGTCCACTTTTGCATGTCTACCAGCAATGAATGAGAATTCCTTCTCACCAGCATTTGGTGTTTTCTTTCAGTGATCAGGATTTTGGCATGCTAATAAGTGTGTAGTGGTATCTCGTGTTTTTTATTATTATTGTTGTTGTTAATCCTCACTCGAGGATATTTTTTTCCATTGATTTTTAGAGAGAGTGGGAGGGAGGGAGGGTGTACACAGGAAGGGGGAAACATAGATGTGAGGGAGACACATCGATTGGTTGCCTTCCACACACTCCCAACCTGGGCCGGGGATCAAACCTGCAACCCAGGTAAAAGCCCTTGACCCTTCAGTGCAAGGGCTGATGCTCTAACCACTTAGCAACACCAGCCAGGGTGGGTATCTTATTTTAATTTGCATTTCCCTGATGTCATATGATGTGGAGCATCCCTTCCTTACTTCTTTCCTCTTCTCCCTTTTCCCTCCCTCCCTTTCTTTTCTTCTTATAGTAAGATTGAGCAGTTAGGATAATGTACTTACAATCATCTACCGGGCATTTATTTTCAAGTTTTTAAAAATGTAGTGGTACTTTTTTAGTCTGGGGGGCTCTCAACGGTCCTCTGGACTCGCATAAAATATTGGCGGCTTGGGCAGTGACTCCTAAGTGCCTATTGTTTTTCTCTGCAGTGAGTAGGCCAGCACTCCATTCCTTTAACACAAATGCATTGTTATTGACTAGTTTTGAAGAGAAATTTATTTTCCTTTGCCCTCGTAAACCACAACTTCAACACCTCCGCCTCCTCCTCTTCATAATAGTCACAGTAGGATGTTCAATTATAGCTAAAAGCCCTAGATTTAAGTGACAGATTAAGAGGCTTGGCAGGTTGCTACTATAATGTTCATTTCACATGTTGGTTTATTTTGGGCTCCAGGTAAGCCTTTTTACAACATGCTGTTTGTGATGCATTCAATGGCTGTCCAGCCCTCTCTACTGGGTGCACACCTTTGGGAGAGGTCAACTGGAGGGCGCCTCTCTGCAGGGCACAGTCCTCAGCCAGGCATCTTTGATCCCCACCCCCGACAATCTCACCAAGTGTCTTGAGAGCAGGAAGAGCCCCTAGATGCCCCCTCTCCTGCCCCAGCCACCAGCTCCTGGAACAGAGCCTGGCACACAGTGGGTGCTCCATAAAGTCTGCAGGATAAAATAATAAAGTGCTCCAAACCAGTGAGCCTTAAGTGTCTACATTTGCTTCAGATGGAGACAAAGGGAGAGCTACAAAGGCAACCCACTACTCTCAAAATTACAGAAGAAGAAAACGCATTCTCCCCCCTCCCACTCCATTTTGGTTTCATTTGGCTTCCACAGGTATATTTCTGCTCCCACACATCCTGCTCCCTTCCTGTTCTCCAAGGACCCTTCCCACACACCTTTGACCTCCCTGGGCTCTCACAGGAATCTGCCATCGGCTGCTTCTCCTCATCAGGTGGAACCTTCTCTTATTGAGGCCAAGGCTTTCCAGGGAACTTTGCACTTCAATAAGAATGAAAAACTTCTAGATTCCAAAGAATGGTGGCATTTCAGACATTCCTTTCAGGTAGAAGAGGAGCTGAGGTTTATTCTGCTTGTTCTCAAAGCCTACTCCCGTCTTTTTGCATGAGTAAGGCTTGGAGCTTCCTTGTAGAAACATTGGGCAGGGATGGCGAGGGAGTCGGGTGCTGCTGCTTCAGATGGGACTCAGCTCCTGTCCCACCTCAGATGCTAGGCTGAGGGCACCAAGCATCTTCCTGGTTGCACCTCTGCCTCTTGCTCCTGCTCACCAGATCTGTACAGCCACAGGGCCCCTGATCAGAGTGCTCAGCACGGGCGTGGCTGTCCAGAGCCCTCTCAGGCTGGCACCTTTGTCAGGGGCCTTCTCTCATGCTGGAGCTGGACCTTATTCTTGCCTGACCAGGACATGTCTTAGGTGCTCCAGGGGTGCTCTGACTTCCCATCACTGTATTCAAAGTTTCTATGTGTCTTCTCCCAGTGGCTGTAAGTTCCTCAAGGGCAGCTTTCTCATATTATATCTCTAGTGTTTAGTACAGTGCCCAGCCCATTTTAAATATGGGTGAAAATTATTGACAGAGAGAGAAAGAGAAAGAGAAAGAGAAAGAGAAAGAGAAAGAGGAAGAGGAAGAGGAAGAGGAAGAGAAAGAGAAAGAGAAAGAGAAAGAGGAAGAGGAAGAGGAAGAGGAAGAGGAAGAGAAAGAGAAAGAGAAAGAGGAAGAGGAAGAGGAAGAGGAAGAGAAAGAGCACGGGAGGGTGGGGGGACGAGGAAGTGGAGGAAGGGGACAAGGAGGAGGAGCTTCTAGTCTAGTAGCTCTAAGGGAAACTAGTGGTGAATACATCCCTATGGATTTGAGTTTCCATCCGGAGAGCTGGTGAGCGCTGAATTCTCTTACAGAGCCTTGGAACCCCGTGTAAAAGCTGTGATGGCACCTAGGTAATTGAACATAGTGTTTTTGTGTCCATTTCCTTGATCCCTTATTGTTAGTAACTGCTCCAATCTTAAGCTCCATTTTGAAGGTGAATACTGTTAGTCCTTTACATTTAGCCTTTATCTGTAATCAGTTGGTGTCTGGTAATTGCAAATTATTTGAACAAGAAGCAAATTGTATAGCAAGAATCTGAAAAGGTCAGAGGAGTTGTGTCTAGGAATCACAGCTAGAATTTTGAAGAACCTTCACTTGAAGCATTAATTTTAGACCATCTCTAGGCCCCATTCAATTAGACTGGAAATGTATCTGGTATTCAGTCCTGTGTCCTTCTGCAATGAGCAGCCTGGGGCAGAGCTTTCTGCCATGAGTGGTGTGTGTGTGTGTGTGTGTGTGTGTGTGTGTGTGTGTGTGTGTGTGAATGTGCCTGTGTGTAAACAGGATTCAGCCAGAGCCAAAGTGGTTGAATAGTCATGTGCTTGTCAGGTCCAGGTGTATTCTGAGTGGTCAGTGCCCAGGCTGTGCTAATTATTAAGCATAATGATCTTCTTCAAAGCAGTGATGCTCCAACGTCAGCATTTGCAGGTGGGGATGTGGGATAACTACAAATGTCACCCATTCTTCCTGAAGAAAAAAATCCTCTCTTCTCCTTCTCCTCCTCCTCCTCCTCTTCCTCCTCTTTCTTCATCATCATCATCTTCTCTCTCTCCCTTTTCCCCTCTCTCTCTCCTTTCCTTCTTCAGCCACAAAGCATATATTAAAGTTTAGGCAAGTTTCAAACCAAAATATTACATTTTTTTATATCTTGCATTTTAGGCTAGTATTGAGGTTTAGCTTAAACCTAATTAATCTATAATAATAAAAGCGTAATATGCAAATAGGCTGAATGGCTGAACAGCAGAATGACTGTCCGGACGACCATCTGGACGACCTTTCAGACAAAGCCGGGGCTGCAAGGGCCGAGGCAGCTGGGGCTACAAAGTCCTACCCTTGCACAAATTTTGTGTATCAGGCCTCTAGTATAGGAATAATGCTAATAAAGTTAGAGAGGTGAAGGCACCCATCCTTCATCCCTCCATTCATGTTCCAGGTAATTATTTCCCCATTCTGGGGAGGAGTCTTCCTGGAAGAGGGAATTCCTGATGGAGGGAATATTTTCATGTGTCAGAAGTTTCCCCAGAAGAAAAGGAGGCCACCAACCAGGAGACTTTTGGGATGTGAATGTCTTCATGTCTCTTAATCCCCTTCCAAATGTGTAAGAGGTGAGATGCGGAGAAGATGCTGGAGAGATGAACGTGAACAGCAGAGGCTTCCCTCCACACATCCACATTTGAAGTTCCCCTTCTGCACTTGGGATTTTCTGGGGAGGACAGGACAGTGGCGCCCGAGGCTCTCAGGACCTCCCGCCTTAGCTTCTCCCCCAGGAGCAGAGAAGGGACCTGTGGCACGCAGCCTTTCCTCACCCTCCTCTGCTCTTCAGCTGGCCAAGGAGTATTCCATAATTTTTGTCTCTTCAGGTTTTTCTGGGGTCCTATTAGTTCTACTGAGTAATCATAATGTTGGTCTTGCCTGGCAGGGCCCCAGGGGAAACACCCCACTCACAGCCTTCAGCTCCACAGCCCAGCCTGCTGAGAAGTCCATCAGCCAGGGCAGTGCTTGTATCTGTCACTTTGGTCCAGATGTCCCTCCACCTTGATCCCTATGTTTCCCAGGCTCAGAGTCAGAGACAAGCTTCTCCAAAGGCGGGGTGAGGCTCCCCCAGGCCCTCCTGTTCTGATCAGAGGGCTGAGCACACAAACTCAGCAACTGCTAGGAGCTCCCAGGTACTCCAGTGCCTTTTCCAAGGCGGCCTTTCTTCTCTCTCCTTTTGTTTCTGCCTCCTTCATTTTTCTCTTTCCTTCTCTGCCATTCTTTGCCTCCACCTTCACCTCTTTCTTTTATTTTTATAGTCTTACCTTTTGTCCATTCTATTTCCCTGAACTCTTTCTTCCCTTCAGAATCAGCTCCTTCCCTGGGTCACGCCACCTCCTTCAGCCCTGATAGCACCTCCTGGCCTTGCCCCACCCTCCACATTCCAAATGCTGCTGGGCTTTCTGGCCCATCCCCCTATCCCTGCCTTGCACATGGTGGACTGGTTTTGTTTGCCTTTGTTTCCCTAGTGCAGGTCTTCTTCCCATCCTGGCTGTAAGCTCTTTAGAGGCAAGTAATACACCCTCACTTTTTTGGATCCCCTCAGAGCCTTGAAGGTGCTTTAAAAAAATACTTGTTTGTTGTCTAGTTGATGCAGATACTGAATTAGCAAACCTCAGGTCAGTCTAGTTTCCTACAGGGCTAACACCAAGACCAAGGTGAGCACAGAGACTCTGGGCTGGGTTGTCTTCTCTGGTAGGTCCATGGGGAGGATTAGAATGGGGGCCTGAAAGCTTAGGTTTTGGAGCCAGAGAATTGAGGGATCCAATCCTAGCTCTATCACCAACCAGCTGGGGGACCTTGGGCAAGTGATCCTCTCTCCCCGAGTCTCATTTTCCTCATTAAGATGGGACAGCAGCCTCCTGGTTGCTGTGAAGATTAGAGGAATGATGTTCCAGCATGTCATTGCATGCTGCTTTCTTCTCTCTCCTCCAGCCCCTGTTTTATGAAGACAGAGGACACAGGTGCCAGGCTCTGGGGGAGCATTCCCCAAGTCTGGTCAGAATAAACTGAGAGGGAGCACATGATCCAGAAAACCCAGGTCCAGCTGGCTGGGCTGCTCACAGCAGGCCTAGGGCAGTGGGAAAGTTATTCTGGCACCTCAGGCCTAAACGAACAACTGCTCTTGCTCAGACTCCAAATCTGCTCCCTCTTGCCAGCTTCCCTGGGCTGGTACTGACAGCATGGGGCCTGGGAGAGTGCAGACCACACGGTGCCTCTGTGACAGGCCAGTGGCTGGCAAACAGGCTGTCCTCTGCGGGTGGGCCCTCTACTATAGAATGGCTTTGGCCTAACCTGGCTAGAAGGGCCAAGCGCTCCTTACCAGATGCTGCACAAGACCTTCCTTTAGTTATCAGTTGGCTGAGGCTGCAGAGCTCCTGGAATGCAGACAGTGCTGGGTCTCAGACGCGCCTGGCTGGGACGGGCCTCCAGGCGCCAGGTTATAGTCCGCCCTTCCCCCCCCCCCCCACCCCGCCGCCGCCCTGCCCTGGTGGTTCGCAGGGGTGGGCAAACTTTTTGACTCGAGGGCCACAATGGGTTCTTAAACTGGACCGGAGGGCTGGAACAAAAGCATGGATGGAGTGTTTGTGTGAACTAATATAAATTCAAAGTAAATGAGCGGAGGGGAGAGCAAGAGAACCAGATAGAACAGCCGGATCCGGCCCGCGGGCCGTAGTTTGCCCACGGCTGTTCTAGAGTGTGGTGGTTAAGAGCAGGCTGTTTAGAGCCACACAGACATGGATTCAATTCCTCGCTGACCAGCCCTGTGACCATGACCAGTAACTCAAATCTCTTTGAACCTCAGTTTCCCCATCTATAAAAACGGGGATGATGAACCCAAACTCATGGGCTGTTCATGAAGATAACATGAGTAACATGTGCAAATCTTATAGTAGAAGTCACAGAGAAGGCCCTCAACAAAATGTCCAGTCCTAGAGGCACTACGTCCCATGGTCTATTGCCTGGAGGAGAACGTGGGGGAATGGGAGAGCGTCACAGATACACAAACGCTGGCATGTGGAACCAAAGCTAAGAACACTCCCTCTGGGCTGCCTGATTCTGAGCCCGAGATTGATTGCCTGCCATCTGAAATCCCTGAAGGGGTCGTGGGGGACACCACAAGCCAGTGCACGCAAGAGAATAGGTATCAGGGCAGTTTGTTTGAAACCGAGTTCTCCCACCATGGGGTTTTCATGTGCGTGGGACATGAAATGTAGCATGCACTGACATCATTTTAATAAGGTTCAGGTATTTCTTTGAGACACTCCAGAGCCTTCCACTGGAATCGTTTTGCTGTCAAAATCTGACATTATAACGACATTGCAGGAGAGACTCCTTGGGAAATCACTGCTCATTTCCTTTCAGGCAGTCCGTTTACCTGCAGAAGCTGGACTCTTCTGCTCTGCTCTGCAGCACCTAACGATTGACATGATCCCGTAAGTCAATTTTGCAGCTGAGTGGACTGAGGTCCCAGAAAGCCAAAGGCCTGAAGTGGAAAATATCGAGCAGGTGACTCATTAAGGCTTGAGCCCCAAGGAGCAGCGTGTGCATTGCTGATCTTATTGGACGTTAGGTGGGCTGGCTGTACTGTGGTTTCATTTCAGGCCAGTGTGAGAACGGAAGAAGAGTGCCTGAAAATATTTTTCACTGCTAATTTTTCAAGTTTTTAAATGCATTTATTCTCTCACCTAGCTCACTTTGATTCTTCATTCTTTTCTTACCATCAGCCTCAGGTGCTAAAACTCTTCTCTTCTACTCTGTTCCATTCAAGGTGCATGAAAACATGCTCCCTTCTTTCCCATCCCAATTCAACAAAAGTCATGTCTTTGGTTTTCCTGAGAAGATCGAGACGCAGTGGAATGACCTCTAGTCACCTGCCCTCCACTCCAATATATCTCTGTTTTGCCACCTCTCTCCATGTTACCATTTTCAGAAGATGAGGTGGACATTCATTCACTTCAACAGAACCAGCCTCTGATGCTCTCCTTTTAGCCTGGACCCTGGATTTTCTCCATTCCTTTTCTCTCCACTGGTTCCTTTCAGGCTTTCAGACATGCACTCAAGCCAACTTCTACTTCTTTTCACTAGTGAGCTTCTTAACCAATCATCCACATCTGTCGCCACCACTTTCTCACCACTGGGGCTATCTCTCCTTGATTCTACTCAAATGCACCCCTGAAGGTCAAAGGTGTCCCTAGAGTGGCCCAGCTGCTTTGTGCTCATCACTCTGTGCTCTGGAACATAGATGCTCTCACAACACATCTTCCTTGAAACTCTTTCCTCCGTGGGCCTCTGAGCTCCTGTCACACTTGTGACCTGTTTTGCCGTTCATTCCCTTGAAGTGTCTTTCACTTTTCACCCTGGAGCCACACAATTGTTAGGGCTCAATATATTATTACTAGAGGCCGGGTGCACAAATTCGTGCATGGGGTTAAGGGGTGGGGAGAGGCACCTCGGGTGGTTGGCTGCTGGCCCCAAGGAGGGAACCAGCCCTCAGCCCCCCTGGGAAAGGGGCCACATTTACCATCACCCACCCCCGGTTCCCCATCCCAGCCCAGGGCCCGAAGGTCCCTGTGGGGTTGGGAGAGGAAGTGACAGGCTGGACACAGAAGGAATGGATGCTGGACACCAACACCACTGTTGGCGCCCTGCCACTGTGCAGTTCCCTGCCTCCCCCCCCGCCCCCGTCTCCTTCCCATGCCTCCATGCCGCCTTTGCAATAGGCAGGCAACCCCTGGGGAAGGGAGAAGATGGGAGTGAGACAAACCCTTGTATTGAGGGCTGACTTTCAATAGATCCAAGCGAGAGAACTGCTCTGCTACGTATGAAACCCTGACCCAGAGGCAAGTCTCTACGAATGGTTTAACACCAGGTGACAGTGGGCGCCCGCCGGCCAGGGGGAGGTTGGCTGTGGGAGTGCACTGACCACCAGGGGGCAGCTCCTGCGTTGAGCGTCTGCCCTCTGGTGGTCAGTGCATGTCTTAGTGACTGGTCAACTGGTCATTCTAATGGCTGCTTAGGCTTTTATATATATAGACTAGTGACCCAGTGCATGAAATTCGTGCACGGGGGGGAGGGGGGGGCGGGGTGGTGTCCCACAGCTCGTCCTGGACCCTCTCCAATCTGGGACATCCCTCTTGCAATCTGGGACTGCTGGCTCCTAACCTCTCACCTGCCTGACTGCCTGATCACCCCTAACCACTCTGCCTGCCAGCCTTCTTGCCCCCAACTGTCCCCCCACCAGCCTACTCACCCCCAACTGCACACCCCTACCGGCCTGCTTGCCCTTAACTTTTCCCCTGCCGGCTTGCTCACCCCCAACTGCCCCCCCTGCTGGCCTGCTCACCCCCAACTTCCCTCCCCTCCTGGCCTGATCGTCCCTAACCAACTCTGCCTCAGCCCCGCCACCATGGCTTTGTTCGGAAGGATGTCTGGAAGGTCTCCCAGTATAATTAGCATATTACCCTTTTATTAGTATAGATAGAGGCCTGGTGCATGGGTGGGGGCCAGCTGGTCTGCCCTGAAGGGGGTCCCGGATCAGGGTGGGGGTCCCCTTGGGGGGCAGGGCCGGCCTGGGCGAGGGGCCTGGGGTGGTTTGCAGGCCAGCCACGCCCCCATTGGGGTGGGGTCTCCACTGGGGGGTGTGGCCAGCCTGGGTGAGGGGCTGAGGGCCGTTTGCAAGCTGGCCACGCCCCCATGGGCTGAGGGTTCCTGCAGGGGTCATGGCCGGCCTGGGCAAGGGGCTGAGGGCGGTTGGGGGTGGTTTGCAGGCTGGCCAAGCCCCGATTTTGTCCGGAAGGATGTCTGGAAGGTCTCCCGGTCTAATTAGCATATTATTCTTTTATTAGTATCAATCATATTTCTTATTCTTCCTCTGAAAACTCACTAACTCTCAAACTCACATTAAAACTCATGTCTCCAAGCTCTATTGGCAGGGTGACCCTCAAAGCTGTGTCTCTAGTGTTGACTTAATTTCTAAGTTCTAGACTTACATCTCAAACAACTCCAAGAAACTTTTTACCTGGCTAGGCTTTCGACACCTCACCAGGGATGTGGGCAAAGCTGGATTCCTGCTGTCTTTATCCAAAGCACAATTATCATGGTGAAGTGTGTATGCACTGAAGTCAGCCTGTTTATGTTTAAAGCTGCCTCTGCATCCCCTTGCCCTTACTATCTGACAGAGGGCAAATTATTGACTCTCTGTCTGCCTCAGTTTTCCCATCTGTAAAACGGGGATAATAAAAATGACCTCATATGGTTGTTATTAAGATTAATTAAGAAAAAATACATACTATAATTAATTAAGAAAAAAAACATATAATGTTCTTAGAATAGTGTCTGATAAATGTTACTAAGCATACCTTCTCAAAGCTTTTGAGCTCCCTTGGACATATTTCTCTTCTCCCTCCTGTCTTGTGTCTTCATCCCCCATTTCCTTTTCCAAGTCCTTCCCTTTCACCTAGGCTCTTGGTGCCCCAGGCTGGGATAGTGTGTTTGGCTTTGAACTGGTCTCCTTACACCCAGGCTCTTCTGCTCAATCCAGGCTGTACATTACTGCACGACTCATGTTCTTTAAGTATCTCTTTTATGTGTCATTCACATATTCACTATTGGTCATAGGAGAAAAATTTCCACAGTCTAAATTCAACCCATTTCCCCATCTCATCTCTTAGCTTTCACCCACTCAGAGACTCTGCTCTAGGTGGGCTAAGTGTTCTATAGACACACTGTGTTCATTTCCACTTTATCCTTCAGACCCTCCTCATGTTTGTAGTCTCTTAAAGTTCTTGGTAATTCTCCAACACGCAAATGTCTGTGGCACTCACACTCCAAGTCTTTTGTTAATGACCTTAATCATATACAATTATTGGGCAAGGGAAGTCACTGCCTCCCAACAAAAGTGGGAGCTCCTTGGGGGTAGTGACTGGGTCTTGGGTTCCTTTATATCCCCCAGAACACCTAACATGATGTTTGTTCTCAGTGCAATGTCAATAAATATTTGTTGGCAACTTGACCAAATAATCAAAACATCAGATACATTGTTCACTATGAATATT
The DNA here is from genome assembly GCF_963455305.1 of Plecotus auritus. Taxonomy (NCBI): domain Eukaryota; kingdom Metazoa; phylum Chordata; class Mammalia; order Chiroptera; family Vespertilionidae; genus Plecotus; species Plecotus auritus. The sequence continues at coordinate 86,300,548 of NC_137772.1, read as the reverse complement.
TACAAAGAGGTAAATCTTTGAATTCCCCATGAGATTTAGTCTTTGCTTTCTATATCCACTAAAGGCATGTGTGTTATAAAAGGGCTGGACGTGGACAAGGAGTGAATTTTTTAATTTTAATTTTAACTTAAAATAATTTTAAAAAATTCAATTACAGTTGACATACAATACTGTAATAGTTTCAGGTGTATAACATAGTGATTAAACATTTATGCACCTTACAAAGTGATCACCCCGATAAGTCTAGTACCCATCTGACAGATAAGGAATGGGTTTAAGAAGAATTAGTTGGTATGGGGAACTGAGATTGATAATATGGGAAGAATTGGCTTATTTTGGGGTTTCTTGGCATTTTAAGGGATTGCTCCTGTGCATCTCATAATTATTCATCTCCTGACTTTCTGTGTCCTCCCTTATATGATGCATATATTAATTAAACATTCCATTTTGTTGGATTCTGGAACCATAGTCTTAAGCTGTGGTTGACCTATTTATTGGTTGACTTAATGATGAATGACAGTTCTAAACCCTTCTTGTCCGGTTTGTGAAAACCAGTTGTCTGTGCCACAGCCATTCTGACTAGATGTGATGTAGGATGGACTGGTGGGGGATGCACAGACCTGGCTGGGCAGTGATGAGCAGAGCCAGCCTTCTGTAGGATGGCTGAGACCACTTCTGCCTGGAAGGACTAGTCCTGCTTCAGAAACAGAGAGGCACCTGGGTAGGGGAGTGTCAACTACTTCTTCACTATCCTCCTTACTTTTCAGGCGAGCAGCATTTGAACAGCATGCAAACCGAGCATCCTAAGACTTGTCCTCCAGACCAGAGGCTTTGTTTCCCAGTGAAAATCAACCTTGTTTTAAATCAGCTTTTGTGTCTGCATTTGGCTTTCAAGATTTTTGTGAACTCCATCAACATCACTCAGAAATCTCAACATAAATCAAATAAGTGTTACAATTTTGGGGGGGGGGGGAAAGTTGCTTTGTTTTCTGACTTGTACCACAAACAGCAGCTCCAATCTGTCATTATGACTGAGAACATGTCACAACAATCTGTTTTCATTCTTTAGGAAAGAACAACATCTTGCTTTCCTCCAGCAATGGCTAATTTGGAAAATTTGCAAGCTGACATGTAACTTGATTAAAATGACCTGGAGCACAAATTCTTCAAAGATGCAACTCAATGCTCACAACCCCAGACCTTCTGTCATCCAGTTATCTCCTTCACAGCTTTTTTTTCTGTAGGAGGAAGGGACATGGGGAGGGAACAGGGGGAAGAGCTATGTGTAATAATCCACATAGAGATTTAAAATCATTTTTTATTTTTCCTCTTCAGCCCTACTGTCACCATGGATTTCCTCCGTAGCCCAGAGGAGAGGAAAAGCAGTGTGACATTTCCAAGGGGATAGTGTGGATTTCATAGTCCTGAGTACAGAGCAGGCACATGATCCAAATACAGCATCCACATTGGAGTTGGGGACTGTTTTGACATTGTGGCTTCACTCCTGTCCATAGCTTTAGAAAACATGTAGGAATCTGTCTCCCAGTTTGAATCAGCTCCCTAGGTCTTTGTCAAACCCTGGCTACACTGAAAGTAATGAAATTTTCTTCTAGGGAAGCCAGTGGGTCAAACAAAATAATAGCAGTGTAGCCCATTCCAGGACCGGGAGTCATGGGACTTCACATAATGGAAACTGAGGTAGTGTCAGGAATCAGAGTGTAGGTTTGGTCTATAAATACAGTCATATAAATATCTCATTTTTCTTTATGGCATCTAAACGTGTGTATTATTGGACCCTCTGTGAGGGAGGTGCTTGTTAGTGAAGGAGATGTTAATGTGGGCTGGCATGGGTACCCACAGCTTTGTTGTTCACTAAGACAATGTATAATTACTGGGAGACAGTATGTAATTACACGTTGAGTTGTGTGCTGCAAACTATTACATTGTTGGTGTTCTATCTCAGAGAGGGGAGAGCTAATATGCTGAGACCACATAAATGCAGACACTCATTTGTCAGGGAATATACAGTAATGAGAATCATTTCTGAATCCCGTTGCCTTGGCAACCTATTCTAGAATGATGTAGATAAAGAACTAGCAACACTTATCAATGAAGTCAGCATGTCTTGGGAAGAGAAGCTGCTGAAAACAAGGCATCGAGCATCAGACCAAACTGACTTTTAAGGGGATGGTTTTGTTCAAAGCCGGGTCAAGACGTGAAATGAGGGATCAGGCATTAAGGACATGGCAATCATCAATATCCCACATGACACTCTGGCCAAACACTCAAGCCTGGGGGATGGTAATCAGCTTAGGCTCCAGCTCTTATGCATGGCAGCTCTATGAATGGGTCATTTTTATGTGATGGACAATGACTGAGATGCCAGAAGGGCCGCCATAGGGTGAGTGAGTGTGGCCCAGCTCCCCTGCTTGGGAGGAGTAGAGGTCCCAGGGTGGCAAGAACATCTGGACACTTCCTCTGTCCTCTGGCCTCTCCTGGCTGATGTAAATACACTATGTGACTTGGAAGTGCTGATAGAGTTAACTCCCTTTTAAAAACAAGGAAAAGAAGGTGAGAAAGATTAAATAACCTGTTTATGTCATATCTTAGAGACAGGTCCGGACCGGGACCAGGACTGGATTTGTTCTCCCAGCCAGATGAAGTGGAATTCCTCAGGACTTGCACATTTGTTCATTTTTGACTCAACACAAGTGTTGACAAGGGCTTACACTCTGTCCCTGGATTTGAACGCTGCCTGAGCTGTGCACACTGAACTCTGAATCAAGAACACGGCTCCTGGGGGATGGGCTGTGGTGGGGGCTGAGGCAGGCGAGGCTTCTTCAGTGTCCACACCTGGGTCAGGGCCTCTTCTGGTTTGTGGGGAAACAAGATTGACATATCTATCTGGGCATAACATTTTATTCTAAGAATATCAATAGATTTGGAGACTCGTTGTGAAAGTTTTTTTTTTTTTATAACGGTAAATCTTGTCCAGATTTTTAAAAACCTATTTTAATTATGCTCTTTTAAATTATATACCATCAAATTCAGGCTGACTATATTCAGACCAAAACAATAACCCAGGCATCTTCCAGATATGGAACTTCAATTACCGTTTACATTAGCTTCAATCTTGAGATCGAAAGAATGAAGGAACTCTAATTTGCATGCTGTTAAATAAAGGCCATCTATAAAAAACACTCAGAGAAAAAGATGAGAACATGAATTGCCAACAGTGGCATATGTTTAACTCCTGGGCTCTTAAGCCAAGCAAAACTCTTATAAAAAAATCCTTTGCCCTTGTTAATTACATAGTAGCCGATTGGAGGGGGCTGCTTCTTCCCACTGTATTCCTTTATATGCAGCAGTCCCTCCCATTCTCCCTCCCTTTCCCCTCTCTTTCCCTCTCCTCCTTCCTTTCTTCCCTATTTATTGAGCTCTTACTATTGATCAAGCACAGCTCTGGGCACTGGGGAGGTTAAGATGGCTGAGGTACAGATTCTGCCCATATGAGGCTCCCCTTTGGGTTGGAAATAGATAAGGTTTTGATGACCATTCTCTAGAGTCTTTTAGTCACAGAGACAAAAGAAATGGAGTCAAGGTCAGAAAAAGGCCTCAGGGAGCAAGCTGACCTTTCAGAGGTGGGTAGAAATTTACCAATTGCAGAAAGAGGGTTTTTTTTTTTTTTTTTTTTTTTTTGGTTGAGTAATTTTTTTTTTTCAAATTTTTATTAAGGTATTATATGTGTACATATCTTACCATTGCCCCCCACCCCCACCCCACTCCCATACATGCCCTCACCCCCCAATGTTTTGCATCCGTTGGTTACTCTTATATACATGCATATAAGTCCTTCAGTTGATCTCTTATTTCCCCCACCTCTCCCTAACCTTACCACTGTAATTTGACAGTCTGTTTGATGCTTTACTGCCTCTGTAACTATCTTTTTGTTCATCAGTTTATAATGTTTTTCATTATCCCCAAATGAGTGGGATCATGTGGTATTTTTCTTTCATTGACTGGCTTATTTCACTTAGCATAATGTTCTCTAATTCCATCCAAGTGCCTACAAATGGTAGTAATTCCTTCTTTTTTACGGCAGCATAGTATTCCATTGTGTAGATGTACCATAGTTTTCTGATCCAGTCATCTGCTGATGGGCACCTAGGCTGTTTCCAAATCTTAGCTATTGTAAATTGTGCTGCTATGAACATAGGGGTGCATATATCCTTTCTGATTGGTGTTTCTGGTTTCTTAGGATATATTCCTAGGAGTGGGATTACTGGGTCAAATGGGAGTTCCATTTTCAGTTTTTTGAGGAAACTCCATACTGTTCTCCACAGTGGCTGCACCAGTCTGCATTCCCACCAGCAGTGCACGAGGGTTCCTTTTTCTCCACATCCTCGCCAACACTTGTCGTTTGTTGATTTGTTGATGATAGCCATTCTGACAGGTGTGAGATGGTATCGCATTGTTGTTTTGATTTGCATCTCTCGGATAATTAGTGACTTTGAGCATGTTTTCATGTGTCTCTTGGCCTTCCTTCTGTCTTCTTTCGAAAAGCTTCTATTTAGGTCCGTTGCCCATTTTTTTATTGGATCATTTATCTTCCTTTTATTAAGTTGTATAAGCTGCCTGTAGATGTTGGAAATTAAACCTTTATCAGTGATACCATTTGCAAATATGTTCTCCCATACAGTGGGGTTTCTTGTTGTTTTGTTGATGGTTTCTTTTGCTGTGCAAAAGCTTTTTATTTTGATGTAGTCCCATTTATTTATTTTCTGTTTGGCTTCCATTGCCCTAGGGGCAGTATCACTGAAAAAGTTCTTTTGGCATATGTCTGAGATTTTGCTGCCTGTGGATTCCTCTAGTATTTTTATGGTTTCCCGTCTTATATTTAAGTCCTGTACCCATTTTGAGTTTATTTTTGTGTATGGTGTAAGTTGGTGATCTAGTTTCATTTTTTTGCATGTATCTGTCCAATTTTCCCAACACCATTTATTAAAGAGACTGTCTTGACTCCATTGTATGCTCATGCCTCCTTTGTCAAATATTAAATGCGCATATTGGTTTGGGTCGATATCTGGATTCTCTATTCTGTTCCATTGATCTATATGTCTGTTCTTGTGCCAGTACCAGGCTGTTTTGATGACAGTGGCTTTGTAATACAGCTTGAAATCTGGTATTGAGATCCCTCCTACTTTATTCTTCTTTCTCAGGATTGCTGTGGCTATTCGGGGTCTTTTTTTATTCCAGATGAATTTTTGGAGAGTTCTTTCTAGGTCTGTGAAATACGCCGTTGGTATTTTAATGGGGAGTGCATTGAATCTATAGATTGCTTTGGGTAGTATGGACATTTTAATGATGTTGATTCTACCAATCCATGAACATGGTATGTTCTTCCATCTGTTTACATCTTCCTCTATCTCTTTTTTCAGTGTCCTGTAGTTTTCCGCATATAGGTCTTTTACCTCCTTGGTTAGGTTTATTCCTAAGTATCTTAATTTTTTTGGTGCGATGGAAAATGGGATTGCTTTTTTAGTCTCTCTTTCTGTAAGTTCATTGATGGTGTATAGAAATGCCATAGATTTCTTGGTGTTAATTTTGTATCCTGCTACATTGCCGAATTCATTTATTAAGTCTGTTAGTTTTTTGATGGAGTCTTTCGGGTTTTTTATGTACAATATCATGTCATCTGCAAATAAGGACAGCTTTACTTCTTCTTTTCCAATTTGGATGCCTTTTATTTCTTCTTCTTGTCTAATTGCAGTGGCTAATACTTCCAGTACTATGTCAAACAGGAGTGGTGAGAGTGGGCATCCCTGTCTTGTTCCTGTTCTTAGGGGAAATGGTTTTAGTTTTTGCCCATTGAGTATGATGTTAGCTGTGGGTTTATCATATATAGCTTTTATGATGTTGAGGTATGATCCTTCTATTCCCACCTTGTTGAGAGTTTTTATCAAGAAAGGGTGTTGGATTTTGTCAAATGCTTTTTCTGCATCAATTGATATGACTATGTGATTTTTATCTCTCAATTTGTTTATGTGATGTATCACATTTATTGATTTGCGGATATTGAACCATCCTTGCATTCCTGGGATAAACCCTACTTGGTCATGGTGTATGATCTTTCTGATGTACTGCTGGATCCTATTTGCTAGAATTTTGTTGAGGATTTTGGCATCTACATTCATGAGGGATATTGGCCTGTAATTCTCTTTCATTGTGTTGTCTTTATCTGGTTTTGGTATTAGGGTGATGCTGGCTTCATAGAAGGAGCTTGGAAGTGTTCCTTCCTCTTGAATTTTTTGGAATAGTCTGAGGAGGATAGGTTTTAGTTCTTCCTTGAATGTTTGGTAGAACTCTCCTGTGAAGCCATCTGGCCCCGGGCTTTTGTTTGCCGGAAGCTCTTTGATGACTGCTTCAATTTCTTCCATAGTTACTGGCATGTTGAGCTGTTTAGATTCTTCCTGATTGAGTTTTGGAAGGTTATATTTTTCTAGGAATATGTCCATTTCCTCCAGGTTGTCCAGTTTGTTGGAATAGAGTTGTTCGTAGTATTTTTTAACAATCCTTTGTATTTCGGCGGGATCTGTTGTTATTTCACCTCTTTCATTTCTGATCTTGTTTATTTGGGTCCTCTCCCTTTGCTTCTTGGTGAGCCTGGCTAGAGGTTCATCAATCTTGTTTATCCTTTCAAAGAACCAGCTCTTGGTTTTGTTGATCTTTTGTATTGTTTCTTTGGTCTCTATGTCGTTTATCTGTGCTCTGATCTTTATTATTTCCTTCCTTCTGCTTACACTGGGCTTTTCTTGTTGCTCTTTTTCTAACTCTTTGAGTTGTTGGGTTAGGTAATTTATTACCCCTGTTTCTTGTTTTTTGCAGTAGGCTTGTAGAGCTATGAACTTCCCTCTCAAGACTGCTTTCGCTGTGTCCCATAGATTTTGGATTGTAGTGTTTTCATTGTCATTTGTTGTCATGATGTTTTTTATTTCTTCTTTGATCTCTCTGGTAACCCAGTCATGGTTTAATAGCATGCTGTTTAGTCTCCATGTGTTTGATTTCTTTGGGTTGTTTTTATTGTAGTTGATTTCCAGTTTTATGCCACTGTGGTCTGAGAAGATGCTTGATATGATTTCTATCTTCTTGAATTTGAAGAGACTTTGCCTATGTCCCAACATATGGTCTATCTTTGAAAATGACCCATGTGCGCTTGAGAAGAATGTATATTCTGTGGCTTTGGGGTGAAATGTTCTGAAGATGTCAATTAATTCCATCTGGTCTAGTGAGTCATTTAAGATTGATGTTTCTTTGCTGATGTTTTGTTTAGAGGATTTGTCCAATGGTGATAGTGGGGTATTAAAGTCTCCTACTATGATTGTATTGCTGTCAATGTCTCCCTTGATATCTTCCAGGAGTTTTTTTATGTATTTGGGTGCTCCTGTATTGGGTGCATATATGTTTACCAGAGTTATTTCTTCTTGTTGGATTGCTCCCTTTAGTATTATGAAATGGCCTTCCTTATCTCTTGTTATGTCCTTCAGTTTGAGATCTAATTTGTCAGAAATAAGTATTGCTACCCCAGCTTTTTTTTCAGTTCCATTTGCCTGGAAAACCTTTTTCCATCCCTTCACCCTCAGTCTGTGTGCGTCTTTTTTTCTGAGGTGGGTTTCTTGTAGACAGCAGATATATGGGTCGTGTTTTCTTATCCAATCTGTTACCCTATGTCTTTTGATTGGGGCATTTAATCCATTTACATTTAAAGTTATTATTGATAGGTACTTATTTGTCGCCATTCCTATTCTTTACCCCTGTGTTACTTCTTCGCTTCCTGTTTCTTTCTTTCTTTTTTTTTTTCTTTTTTTTTTTTTTTACAGTAGACCCTTTAGCATTTCTTGCATTGCTGGTTTGGTGGTAATAAATTCCCTTAGTCCTTTTTTGTCTGTGAAGCTCCTGATTTCACCTTCAATTTTGATTGACAGCATTGCTGGGTACAGTATTCTTGGATTCAGCCCCTTCCTTTGCATGACTTTGTATATTTCATTCCATTCCCTTCTGGCCTGATGAGTTTCTGTTGAGAAATCAGTTGCTAGTCTGATGGGGGTTCCTTTGTATGTAACTTTCTGTCTCTCTCTTGCTGCTTTTAAGATTCTTACTTTGTCGTTGGTGTTTGCCAATTTAATTATAATGTGCCTTGGCGTTGGTCTTTTGGGGTTCATTTTGCTTGGGACTCTGTGAGCTTCTTGGATTTGTGTGGGTTTTTTCTTCCCTATATCTGGGAAATTTTCTGTCATTATTTCTTCAAAGAGGTTTTCTATTCCTTGCTCAGCTTCCTTTCCTTCTGGAACCCCTATTATGCGGATGTTGTTTTGTTTCGTGTTGTCCCAAAGTTCCCTTAGACTCTCCTCCTGCCTTTTAATTTTTTTTTCTAGAAGTTGCTTTTCTTGGGTATTTTTTTCCATCTTGTCTTCTAGCTCACTGATGCGGTCCTCTGCTTCTTCTAGTCTACTCTTGATGCTTTCTATTGAGTTCTTTACAGCAGCGATGTCATTTTTCATTTCTTCTTGGTTCTTCTTCATTTCCTCTTGGTTCTTGCTCATATTGTCGAATTTGTCTTCCATTCTTTTCAGCCACCTTATGACCATTTCTCTGAATTCTTTTTCTGGAAGGTTGCTTGCCTCCATTTCGTTTACTTCCTTTTCTGGTGATGCCTGCTTTTCTTTCATATGCGGGCTGCTTCTTTGTCTCCCCATGGTCTCTCCTCTCTGGGTGTCTGGTTATGTAGTTCTCTCTCTCCTGGATTGATTTAAAGGCACAAAATACAGCACTACCAGGTACAACTCACAAGGCACTGAACAGGAATGTATTCACGATATTAATAACCTCCAATAAAGGTGACCACCAGAGAAAGGCAAATTAGGTGATAGAAGAGAAAGAAGAAGAGGAAAAAAGAAAGAAAGAAAAAAAAAAAGAAAAAAGGGGTGTGAAAATGAAATTGGGAAAAGGGAAAGTAAAGAGAAAAAAAAAAAAAGTAAGAGAGACAAGAAATTGACTAAGAGAGAAAGGGGAACAGACTATATATATTGGGGATAAAACTCCAATAGAACAATCACTAATCCCAGCAAATGCCAGCAACAAGTGCCTGGGGATTAGTACAAACTACAACACCAACTAATATGGAGTGAGGCAAGGGAAAGCTGAAGCACAAAACAAACAAAAAAATTAAATAAAAGAAGAATAAGCAAAACAATCTCACAAAAAAAGCATAAAAATTGGATATAATCTACATTCAAGCAAACAACAACAAAAGGACAGAGATAAGGACAAGTTTATGGATAACTCAGACAGCGAAGGGAAAGGTGTATGTGGACTTGGAGCAGGGGATTGGAGATTAGATATGTAAGTAGGGTGAAATTTTAACAAGGGGTAAACAGAAGGAATAGGGAAAATCTAAAGCAGTAAAAGGGTAAGACAAACAGGACACTGAAAAGGGGGAGGTTAGGAAGAGAGTGATGGCCTAAAGGTAGAGTTGAGATAGAGTAAAACGATGCTAAAGGAAAGATAAAAAATAGAATGTAGAACCCTAATCCCAAAATAAAATGAAGAGAAAATAAAATGACACTTTAAAAAAAAAAAAAAAAAAAAAAAGATAAAATAGCAGTAGTAATAATACGGATTGAAAATAAAAATGTAATCATTAAAAGGGTAAAATCAAGTGATGAAAAAAAGAAAAAAAAGTTTCTTGATTAAAAGATGCAAAAAATGAAAATTTAAAAAAAAATAAAAAAATAAAAAAAATAAAAGGTAAAAATAAAATGTGGAGTAGTGAAGGTCATTCACTTCCTCTGTTTTTCTGTTTGGCACGCCTGTTTCTCAGTCCAGACAGTATTGCAGTTCCCTGCGATCCACTGCTCTTCGGTGTTGTAAGCCAGTCCTGATTTTAAGCAGGCGGTGTGTCTTAATTTCTCGTATTCCTTTATTTTTGAATACACAAGAGTCAATTTGTGATTCAGCCCCTGGGTGGCAGTGTTTCTGGATTGACTTCCGGGTCTATCTATGGCCTCTCTAGGCAGTGTTAGAGCCTTCTTTCCCTGTGGCACTCGCCACGGGCCTGTGGGAGTGGGCTGCCTCAGAGCTGGCTCTCTGATGGTCACTCCCCGCTCCGATTCCCAGGTTCCAGAAAAACAACCTTCCCCTGCAGTCTCCCAGGGTGTCCCCAACTGGGTGATCCTATGTATTGGGCTTAGTAATCAGATGCAAGGATTTGAAGAGGAAAAAGCCCAAGTGTGCGAATTCCTGGACTGCGAGTAAGCCCAGGCACCCAGGGAGCGCACGGGCTGCGCGTAAGTCTGGACTGCCTGAAATTCTTAGGGTGTCCCTGCACTTCAGATCAAAATGGGTTGCTTTTTAGAGTGCCCTTCTCTTAGCAGCTCTGAGGACCCCTTTCCACAGTCACAGATCACGCCAGCCCCTACAGCCACGGATTTTTCTAGGCACAGACTTCCCTGGTCCTCCAGCTCCCGCAAAACGCGCGTTCCTCTCTCCCGCCGGGACCAGAGACCTCACCTTATCCCAGGCGAAATCTGACCTTTCCGTGGTGGAGTGTAGAGCTTCTCTGAACCCGTGTGCTTGCGCCAGTTGGGGAGCGTTGTTCTGGGGCTCGCAGCTGTTCCTGGGGTGCCGCCGTTGTGGATTCTCAGGCTTCAGATAAGCTCCACTTTCCGGATCAAGATGGCGCAGACTCCGCGTCCAAGCCCGCAGCTCCGGGAGGGGACCCAGCCGCAGTTCGTGCTGCCAGGTCAGGGGAACCCCGTTCAGCAGTCCCCCACCTCCTTCTGGAATTCAGCTGTCTCCCAACCAGCCAACAAACACTCCTTGCGCGACCCTCAGCTGTTCTTTCTTTCTGCTCCGGGACAAGGCTCGGAACACGTCTGTCTATTCCGCCGCCATTATTCCCTCCTGCAGAAAGAGGGTTTGACTCTACTTGGGACCCCGACGGGAATGGGCTCTCCTCACCAATGGTTAAGGTGAGGTCAAGAAGTAAGCCTGCGTCTTCATTCTGTCTTCCCCATCTGCTCACTTAGAGTCAGAAGATTCAGAGTCCTAGGCAAGAGGAAAGCCATAAAATGCCAGTAACCTGGGCCCTGAATCACCGTGTGGAAGGGCACCCACTAACACCTGCATTGCACTAGTAGATGGTGAGTAAGGAGTCAACTTTTATTGAGGAAGCCATTGTCCTAACAAACTCACTAGGTGTAACAGGGCAGCGTCTTAAGTGTTCAATGAAAGGATTCCTGTCAACTAAACTTTGGAAACACAGAACTACACAGGTTTCATGACTGCAGGATGGTACAGACTTTTAATATGCTAACGCATGTTGTGAGTCTCTAAGACTATATAGCATACAGTGTTTTCTGAATGTCTTTTCAACCGTTAATGAATATTGTAGAAGTCAGAGAAAAGCCAGTGTACTATGCAGGCGGGTGTGAGAATCGGGGATGAAGTAGGAAAGGGAGGGGGCCGGGAGGGCTGCTTCCTGATGCCCGGTCCCATCTCCATGCTCCAGCTTCTCAGGTCTTTGCTCACTTCTCAGATGAGTCTTGCTTGGTATTGTGTTTCTGGCCTTTGCCCCCACAGCTCTGCGTGGATTGTTCTCCACTCATCTATTCTATTCTCCTCTCCCCTCAAGTCCCAGCTTTCTCGGTGAATTCTCTTTCTCCTCTAAATCAGAACAAATCCGTTTCCCCTTGGCCTTCCCAGCACATCACTTCCATCTCTGTTCTTACAACACGGGGAGTGGCTCATGCATCTGCCTCCCTCATTAGAAGTAAGTTCTTTGGAGGAAGGTGCCACACAAAACTCATTTTTAAAAAACTTTTTATTGAAGTGTAGCTTACTTACACAAAAAGTTCATATGGTATGAGTATCTTCCGCAATGAATTTTCACAAACTTAATACACCTGTTTAACCCATATTCAAAACAGCATAGCCAGCTCCCCAGGACCTCCCACTCATGCTCCCTTTCAGGCACTGCCCCCAACAAGGTAACCACCTTCCCGGCTTTTACTGCTGCGGATGAATTACGCCTGCTTTTGTAACTTACCCATAAAATCAGACAGCATGTGCTCCTTTGTCTCTGTTTTCTTGTGGGAGTCATCATGTATGTGTATAGTTGTAGACCTTACATTTTGCATTCTATTGCAAATAAACCATCATTTATCTATTCTACTAGGTAGTTTCCAGTTTTATGCTATTACAAACAGTACTACTGTGAACCTTCTCGTTCATGCCTACTGGTGAACATACACATGCATTTCTGATGGGTATATGCATAGGAGTGACATTGCTGGTTCATAGGGTATGACTGTGTCCAGTTTTAGAGGATACTGCAAAATGGTTTCCAAAATAATTGCGCCAATTACATTCCCACTGGCAGTGTCTGAGTACAAGTTGCTTTGCTTCCTCGCCGACACTTGCTAACTTCCTGCTTTTCACTGTTGTCATGTGGTAGTATACAGTGGCATCATCTTGTAGTTTTAATTAGTGTTTGTTTCCCTTATGACTAAAGAACACCTTTACTATGTTTATTGCCCATGTGAAGTGTTGTTGAAGTAATTTTTTATTGGGTTTTCTGATTGGTTTATAAGTGTTGTTACTCTGATGTGAACTCATTTTAAAATTTCTCTGCAGCCCTGAGCACGATTGGTTTCCACATTCAGTAAAGTTTTTCTGTGTAAACTAGGACAAAAAGGGCACTATCCGACCTCAAGAGGTGGGCTTCACGGCGATGCAATGCCCCCTTTCCTCACTGCCACAGCCTCCTCATCAACTAAAGAGGGAGTATTTACAAAGCTAAGCTGGGATGAGGCTAAAAAAATGCTGGAGTCCTGGTGGACCTCATCCTGCTGTCTGTCTGTCTGTGGGCAGCTGTTGATTGAACACTCTCACCCAATAGTGATTTTTGGACTGTTCAGCTATTGATACTGCTCCAGTGGTGGGTATGGTCTTCATTCATTCATTCAACGAATATTTACTGAGCACTTCTAGGCACTTGAAATATATTTGTGAATAAAACAAAGATCTCTGTCCTCATCAAGCTTACATTAAAGTGGGGGCAGATGAATGATCAGTGATAAACATAAATTCTTAAATTGTGTGGTATGTTAGAAGGTGATCAGGGCTATGTAAAGAGGGAAAGTAGGGCAGGTTAAGATGAATCAGGAGTGTTTGGGGGTCAGTTGGCAATAGGATGAGGTGGTGAGCTTGAGCAGAGATGGAAGGGGATAAGGCAGGCAGCCATAAGAATATCTGAGGAGCATCCACAGAAGGAAGGGCTGGTGCAAAGGCCCTTGGTGAGAGTGTGTTTGACATGTTCAGGACACAACAAGACAGGAGGTCGCAGAGGTCACAGGAGTCCAATCCTAGCAGGGCCTAAAGGCAGCCTTAAGGGGTTGCTTTGATACTGCATGAAATGGGATTATTGGAGAATCTGAGCAGAGGAGTCACATGATCTGACTTACATTGTATACAGCTCCAGCTGCTGTGTTGGAAATAGATTGAAGGTAGCAAGGATAGCAACATGGCGGCCCAAAGAGAAGTCCATAACGACAAGTGAGAGATGCTGGTGGCTGGGAACAGGGTGGTAGCTGTGGAGGTGGGAAGAAGTGGTGAGATTTTGGATACATGTTGCAGGTCGAACAGGATTTCCTGATAGAGAGCATGTGGGTATGAATGAAGACAGGAGTCAAGAATGGCTTGGCTTCCCTGAGACTGTCTGGGTCTGGTCCCTGCTCATGACCACTGCTCCTTTCCCACCAGGCCTGTGTCTTCGCTCAACTCCATCTGGCATCCAATCCTGCGTCTCGGTCCCAGCCCAGGCCAGGTAACCCTCACCCAGTGGCCACTTCTTTTCTTCTTTCTAAGCCGTTGTTAGGACACAAACTCTCCAGCTTCCCCCAGAGCTTCACTGTAGCTCTAAAAGCTTACTCTGAAAGCAAAAAGATATTCCTTTTCTTTTACATTCCCACTGAAGCATTCCTAATTCTCCCAACGTCCGCATGAATGCCTCTGACCGATGAAGCAGAGTCACCAAAAATAAGAAAAGCAGGATTGATTATTATTTCAACATTTTTTGTTACTTAGTTTGCTTCCTCTGTATGTTTCTTTCTACTTAGAATTAGGGAAACTTCTGGTGTTAGAGCTGAAAGAAAACAAAGAGATTGTGTAATTGAGGGCTTGCCTTTTATGAGAAAAACTGAGGCCAGAGCAGGTAAACTGAGGCCTGAGTAGATAAACTGAGGCTCAGGAGGATAAACCTGAGATCCAGAGAGTTAAACCATTCCATGGGTCAGTTTGTTTAGTGATTGGACTGCAAGTTTGCCACCATCAGAGAAGTGATCCTTCCATGATAACTCTCAAAAAGAAGACAGTGGGCCCCAAATGGAGTTGCTTATGATAAGCCCCATGTCACCAAATAGAGACTCAACTTAATTACAGTTTCAGCTCTTGCAGAAATAGAGTTTTAAGCCAGTCAATCAGGAATTGCCTGAGTACTAGTTAGCTCATCGCCTCATGGGCCCTGCCGTCCCCTAAGGAAGTACCTTTGCAATAACCATCCTGCTTTTTTGCCTCGGATAAACTTCCTTATTCCCGGTCCCTTCTGCCTCTAAAAACCTTTCATTTTGTAACAGTTCCTCGGAGCTCCTTTCTATATGCTCGTTTGGATGCTACCTGATTTGAATCCATTTTTTTTTCTCAAATAAATTCTTAAAATTTTTCATATGCCTCAATGTATCTTTTAACACAACAGACCTGGGGTACCTAGTCTGCGAAGTTTCTGAGCCTCTCATCTGGGCTTTCTGTTGCCTTTGGCCTTCTTTTCTCCTCATTATCTGCCTTCAGATAGGCTCTGCGGTCAAGGTCTCCCTGTGTTGGTAGCAGATCTGGTACATGACATAGTCACATTGAAAGCAGGTGTATCCCTCAAAGGCCCCCTTTGGGCTCCTCCGGGGTAAGCTGACCTTTTGACAAGGTCCTGGAGGGCTGTGTGCCTTCAGGAAGTGCAGCCAGCTGTCTTTCGCTGGGGCCCCAAGCCCAGCACCATGGCAGGCTCCTTCAAGCAGGCCCACCCTTCCCACGCAGAATGTGGCCCCTGTTTGGGGCTATTTAGTGCATTCTCTTGGCCACCCTTGGGCCTCTCTTACAATAGCAGCAGTGTATTTCCCTGGCTTGGATGGTGCTTGAATTAACTTAAACAAGCACAGGCAGGGCCGCTGGTTGGTGGGATGGGAAGGCTGGGCTGGGGGTGCTGGCCAATGCTGTATAATTTGTGGCCACCTCTCATTGCAGGCATCCAAGCCCAGGCCCTGTTTCCCTGAATCAGTTTGCTGATGTATCCTTGGAAAGAAGGCAAGACATGGTCGGTTGGCTGCTTGCTGACTGCATTATAAAAGTTTACAGGTGTATGCCACAACCAATATTAAAATTTACACACTCATAGGCGTGTACAGCACCCAGAAATGCAGGTGGGGGTGGTGAAGCTCAGAGGAACCAAGCGAGATAGGTTTCAGGCAGTGGGAGGGTGAGAGGCAGAGCTAGAATTCACCTCAGGGTTCCCGTGACCCCACATCCCATCACATCCCATCCTTTCCCCACTGCATTGCCCGTCAAGGCCCTGACAGCTTCGTAGGAAGAGGAGTGTTCCATATAATCCCTGCTTCAAGGGAGTCACCAGGCTTGTTCTCCAACCCTGAGGTGTCAGTTACCAGCTTGGCCTCCCCCACTTGCAGCCCTGGTCTGCAGAGATTCCCTATATCAGATCTACTTACCCTTTTCTGGGCGCTGATGAGCATCGTGGAACCCCCATCTCTAGGCTCAGAGGTGACTTAGCTGATGAAGTTGTCCTCTGATGCCTCTTTTTTCTGGAGCTGTCCTATTGACAGCTGGAATAATGGGGAAAGTGAGGGATCCGGGGTCAAGCAGCTGCTTTGAGATCTGTGGTGTGTTGTGCCCTGTGATCCAGGGAACTGCTGCTCTGGGGTTCAGTTTCCTCATCCATGAAACAAGGGGGTGGGGCTGGAGTAATCTATCTGGTTCCACCTGATTGCAAAATTCTGTGCTTCTTTTTATAAAAGTAATCAACCAAACAAAACAATAAAGCCAAGAATACCTCCCCAAACAAAAGTACTCCCAATATCCACATCCAAAGGCATCTGTGACCTGGGCAAGGGCATTTATGAACGTGGTTATACGATTCTAAAATGGAGGCTGCTAAAAGTTGGTCAGAAATTTTCAAGCAATGCATTCTGGTAGATTTTAATCCATAAAAGTCCTCTGAGCAGTATTTCTAATATATATTTTGTCAAAGATTTGATGCTCTCTGCTTAGGTATTTCTAACAAGCTCTCTCCAAGCACACTTCTTTGAAAATGCATTAGATAACACAGTTCCTTCAATTCCGTATCTCCCTTTCTGTCTTAACGGAAAAAGCCAGTTCACGTTATTAATGACAAGCCATTTTGCAGAGTGCCCGGGTTAATAGAAGAGATAACTGGTAAAATATAAATGTGTAATACTAACATGCTGAAGATAAAACAGAGGTCTAATGCTGAATGCATAATGTGGAGAACAGGAGACAAAGTTCCCAGCTGGTGCAGAATTTCTGTAGCAGCACAGCCAAGCCATTGCCACCAGCTGGCCCATTTGTTCCCAACTTGCTACATTCTTGCTTTCTTTTTCAACTCAACTATCCTCCTTGAACCCAAGTCCTAGGATTTCAGAGTTGAAAAGGTGTTCCTAGAGAATTTTAAGAGCGAGGAGACTGAGGCCCAGCCAGGTGAGGGCACTCACCTAGAACAAACTCTGCCAGTTTTCTCAGGTACCTGTGCAGTCTCCTATTCCAACACTTTGCCAATATTCCAGTATTGGCTTCTCCTGTCTTTCCTGCAGCAGCCCAGCCCAGGGAGAGGGAGCAGGGATTTAACAGATGGAATTCAGAGCACAGTGGATTCCAGTCCCAGCTTCACCTCTCTATACGTCAGTCTCCCCTACTATAAAATGAGTTCATACAGGTAAAGCCCTGTGCAGTCTAGTGAGTGTTCAGAAGTTAGCGATTATCCTTAATAATGGTGATTTGTTAAGTTCATTTGTTTTCTGTTAGACCATCTATATCGAGAAGCAAAGGACAGGACTGGAAGACCTCTTGACATCACATCTGGCTGAAGAATTGTGTCTTTGCTTGGTAGTCCTCAAGTTCAGCATCAGATGGAATGTGGTAGTTGGCTGCTCAGTGTCCATGGAAGGTTAAGAGGGAAGCAGAGGCCACTGGGGTGAGCTATGATTTGAATGTTTGTGTTCTTTCCAAATCCACATGTTGAAATTTTAACCCCGACGTGATGGTATTTGGAGGTGGGCCATTAAGGAGGTGCTTAAGCTGTGAGGATGGAGCCCTCATAAATGGGATTTGTGCTCTTAGGCACCTCACAGAGCTCTGTCCCACTGTGCCCTGTGAGTACACAGCAAGAATTCTGAAGTTGGCAATCCAGAAAAAGGCCTTCACCGGACACCACATTTGTTGGTTTCCTGATCTTGGACTTCCCAGGCTCCAGAATTGTGAGAAATAAATGTCTGTTGTTTATAAGCCACCCAGCCTATGATATTTTGTTATAGCAGCCTGAATGGACTAAGACAGTGTGGATTTCTTAACCCCAAGAGTGCGGACTCTCCCTCAGTGCCATATTTGAAGGAGACCCTGGGACCAGCAGCCGTCTCATGTAAATGGCAAGGAAGCCAAGAGCTATCTTAAGTGACCCTTGGAATTCTTTCCACTATAAGAAGTCTGGGCTTCCCACTGCAAAGTTTAATGAGTTAGCCTCACTTTATAAATATTGAATGAATTTAATTCTCCAGGACCCAGAAAAAAAAAAAAGAGGGCTTAACCCTGAGGATTATGAGAAAACAAAAAACAGAGTTGGAGCTGGATAAACAGCCTTGAAAACCTGGGGCTTTGAAACTTACGCATTTCCATCTGCGTGATCTTGGGCAGGTGACCTCATCTCCCTAAACCTCAGTTTCTGCCTCTATAAAATGGGGGGAATGTCCTTTCTTCTTTATAGGGCTGTAATGAGAATTGATGAGGCAACACATAAAATGTATTTAACACACTGCCTGGCACATAGTAAGTAATTAATGCTAATGATTATTGTAATGAATTTTTAAAAAGCTAATGCCTCATTTAATAACAATCCTTAGACAAAAAAATGTAAAATGCCTCAGCATAAATGTTCAATGAGGAAAAAATTTTGTCTTTTATTTCTCAATTAACCCCCCAGCATTTAAACAATAAACATGTGATAAGGGGCAGGCATCCTTTCTCATTTCACAGAGCTCTTTTGAATAGGTAGTTCCTGAAGCTGTTTCTAGGAGAAAACCTTCTCATGTGTCTAAACAACCCAAACTATTTGGAAAAAACAAAGAAGGCTGGATTGATCTGAGTTGATTGCTTCTAGAAATAACAAATTGGCCGAATTCAACTATTTCCTCCTCTTTCTACCAGTCATTTTTTAGGTAGATATAGTCTTATTATGAAATTGGAACTGAGCTTGGTTCTGGATAATTCAATCTCCAGGTATAAACAATCCGGAATGGTTTGTGGAAGACCTTGAAAGACTTCCGAGCAGGAACTGGAAGCCCGAAGAGCCAGAGAGCGGGTGAATGCAGGTTTTCAGTGTCTGGTGATTTGGTAACACACAGCCACGCACTGGCTGCTACCTACACCCACCCGCTCCCTCACCCAATGAGTTTGAGCCATGCTACTCTGTCTGGAAGGACCACCGGGAAAAACCTCAGGGATAAGAGGGACCAGCCCCGTCATCCTGTAGATTAGGAAGCTGAGACTTAGTGAGTTTGCATGACCAGCATCTATTACTCTTTGATATTTGCCTATTGGTTCCAACACAGCGTTCCATTTTCTTCAAGCAAGATCTATTGAGGGGAATTCCAACCATTTCCCAGTTTCCATGTTATTCACAATAAAACAGAAATGCATCATTACTAAAAGTGTCAGCTCCTTAGATCCAGGTAAACCTATCTGTTTCCCTGGGAGATGGTGGGGAGGAGACAGGGTATCTGTCCTCAGGGGTTGGGGGGTTGGTGGTGCCAATGGGCAGAGTAAGGACCCTCACTGCCACCTTGTGGTCACCTGGAGCCACAGAGGGTCATTACTGGGGGGCATCTGTCCAGCTTCTTTAGCTGTTTGCTTGAGATCTTTATCAGTGCATTCAGCATTGCTTCAGTGCAGCTTTTGTTACTATTTTTCATTCCAGTGCATTTCACTTTCTTTAGCCCCAGGAAAGGGAAAGTTGTTGAAAGCTAGCAAAATTCTATATTCTGAAAAAATATTTGCAGGGAGGAAGAGATCAGGATCCTATGATGAAATGTTTGAAAGCCATGCAAGATCCTTGTCTCATCTTCTTGTTCCATCTCTCTATATGAGCAGAGATTTATGGAGCAGAAGTCAGGCCCGGAGTTGGCACCTGTCATTGTTATCACCTGGTCAATTGGGGAAGTCGGACAGATGAAGATTCATTTATTATCTCACTTAGCGTCCTTGTCTGTAGTCCAAAATTGTTCTCACATTACATTTTGATAGTATCAGATTCAATATCATCGGTTGAAATACTCATGATATTTTTCAGTGCAAAAAATGACTTTCACGGCATGTATTATCAGAAGGATTATAATAAATTAAATGCTTAAACTGGCAAAGTGCAAACAATTTTGACTCAGATCTAAATGTTTGCACTGGCTGTTTAAACATTTAATTTGTTAGAATGGAAGTACCACCACAGAATGAGCATGTTAATTACACTTGGGCTTCAGCAACGTGAGTCATCCCACGTACGCAGAACGTGACAAATCCAGACAGCAAGAGTCAATGCATGTTGGTTTCTCATTCTCCAAATGAACACTTTGCATCTTTAAGCCCCACAGACATTAGTGATTTTTAATAAACTGTCGTCTTTCTAAGGTGACTTTAGATGATGCTGTAAAATATTGTTAGTCTGGGAAACAACTTTGCTTTTAAGTTTGAGGGAAGCTATCACCCACAGACAATTGATTAAAGTGGTTACATGGATAATTGGTTCTGTGTCTTTACATTAAAAAATATAAAAATGTAGCCCAGCCATTTTGGCTCAGTGGTTGATTCCCAGTCAGGGCACATACCTGGGATGCCGGGTTGTAGGCTTGATCCCCAGTAGGGGGCGTGTAGGAGACAGCCAATTGATGTGTTTCTCTTTCTTCGATGTTTCTATCTCTCTATCCTTCTTCCTTCCTCTCTCTCTAAAATCAATAAAAACATCCTATATAATAAAAGCCTAATATGCAAATCGACTAAATGGCCGAAAGACCGGTGGAATGACTGGTCGCTATGATGCACACTGACCACCAGGGGGCAGACGCTTAATGCAAGAGCTGCCCCCAGCCCACAGGCCCCAGGCCAGCCAAGGCGGGTGCCAGCAGGGGCCTGCCCATCACCCCACCGATTGCCCCACAGATCAGCCCTGATTGCCAGCCGGGCCTAGGGATCCTACATGTGCACAAATTTTGTGCACTGGGCTTCTAGTATTTTAAATACAGTAAAGAATATGAAATACAAAATCTAAATCCCTAAAGCCCAGTTTATCAAAACAAAGAATCTCCATCATTATCATCATATTACCATCATCACCATCAACATCATCACCATCGGCATCATGACAATCATTATCTTCACCATCATCCCCATCACATGTTTTGTACTAGTGCAATGTCCCAGCCTAATTCTCTTATCTGGTCCTGGTTCTGCCACAGAACAGTAACAGTGCTGGTTAAAGTACCCGTCTTCTCTAAACTTCAGGTTCCTCATTTGTAAAATGAGGGTATTTTTATTAGCTGGGGAAGGCTAAGCTAGTAGACCAAAGAGGCCTCCAAATGCAGTGATTTAAGTAAGATAGTTCATATTTTGTCCCTTAGAAATAGCCCAGTTGTTTTGACTGGCAGGCAGCTCTTGACTCCTTACTTAAAAACTCTTGGTAGCTCCCCACTGCTGGCAGAACTAAATCCAATGTCCTTTATTTTCAATCGGACCCTAACCCACACTCCTGACTTACTCACTCTTGTTCTTCTACTTCTACCTGTGTCTTTGCTATGCTGTCTCCTCTGTGTAGAATGCCCTTTTCTTCTTCATCTATTGACATTCTATTCATTCTTCAAGGCCCATCCCCAATGCTGCCTCCTTCAGGAAACCTTTAAGTTGCCTCCCCATGCCCCTTGCCATCCTGTTAGAACATTCATTGTTTCTTCCTCTGTCTTCTGATATCTTTGCCTCTTTTATAGTACCCAATTCTGTTTGCCTTATAATTAAGTTAGTTGTTTATTCAAATGGGCTTTATGTTCCTGGAAGCGACAGACTGCATATTATTTATCTTTCTCAACTTCTTTCTTCTTCCTTGCCTTGCCCAATATCCAGCATTGTTCCTTGCCCAATAAATGTATGTTTAACTGAATGAAGTAAAAAGTTCTTAGAGATAGAAAAACTCAGTCATCAAAATAGCAACCATTTACTAACTCAAGGGGCCAATTAGGCAATGGGGCCATTCATTGGAAAATTCCAGATGTGAATCAAAACAGTTCCAATTAGATTTACGTCTGTGCTAGACCAAAATAGCATATAGAAATACTCATTGGGCCCTCCATCCAGGTGGAATTCCACTCATGTTTATTGGAAAGAACATTCTTCCTGACACAGCCATGATTTTTCTTAAAACCTTTGTCCATGAACCATGTGAAAAAAAACCACCTAATTTAACTTGAATATATGCATGGATGTTGTATAACATATGTTTTAAGTCTATCTCTATTTGTGGAATTTCTAACTCCATTCTATCCCATGCCAGCTTAGAATCTAAGAATTAATTGCCTGAGGGAGTTTCATTTCAAATAGGAACTTGGCTCCAGGGATCAAGGGCAGGGAGCTCAGGGCTTTGAGCCCTGCCATGGGTTTGCTGTGCAGTTGGGAAAACTCATCTCCCTTCCACAGACCTCAATCGCCTCATTCTTAATGGAACTTCTACAATTTCTCCCTTCTCACAGGGCTGTTTGCACAGATGATGGCAGCTCATTAGTGAAGCTCTTTGAAACGATCATACGGAATCCTGTGGGGTACGGTTGGGAAGCTAACCTCCAGGCTTATGGAAATGGATATTAAAACCATGCATCCGCTGTTCCAGTCACTGGGTGCACATGAACAGTCCCTTGGTTGTATTTCTAACACTGCATTTTTTTTCCAAAGAAAGAAATTAAATTTGTTTTTCCAAATTTTACAAATTCAACCATGAGTTAATCTGCTTGAATGAATTTGAAATCACAATTTGCATAATGTCAGGATGGCAATAAAACTTAAAACATAGAGCAAGGGTGGAGGAAAGAGAAAGCAGGAGGGAGAGATTCAGGCAGCTCTGCCTCTCTGCCTAGCAATCTGCTTTATTTTTTCCCTTCTTTGTCCTTCAATCCCCCAGCACGTGTAAATCTTTCTGCTCCTCCTGGTTCAAATGAATCTGGCCAGGTGGCATTAATGCTTGTAAAAGTAAATGGAAGCTGCAAAGACAGTGGCAGAGTCTGCCATCCAGTTCAGGATTTTTCAGTTCTTTGTAACTGTCATTTTACAGCTCACCTGTGATCGGAACTAACCTCAAAATGGCGAGCTTGAAGATGTCTGAGTGTGGTGCCCTCACCTTCCTTTGCACTTGATTAATTATTCCAGCAGGAGGCTGCGCCTGTCCTACTCCTGGACGGTGCTGTGTACAGTGAAGACTCAAACATGAAGGGGGCCAGGCTCTGCTTATAAGAAACCCTCCGTGTTGTGGATGTATTCTCATTTTCAGGGGATAAGGCTTAAGCCCAAGAATTCACGAGTAATGATGCAGTTTTAAGAGTGGGATAAGTTTGGGGGAGGGCAAAGAACTTTTGGGGTGTCTCAGAAAACATGTCCTGAAGCTTATGTTGCTTGTTCATAAGATAGGACCTGATTGTAAGAAAGAATTTTATGATGTTCACATGACGACTAGGGAGGCCTTTGGGATGAGGTTAAATAACTACTCCCTCAACACACACACACACACACACACACACACACACACACACACACACACACACACGGTGAGGACTAACAATCACTTTACACGTCTTAAAATCCGGGGCCATTTGGTCACAAATTGTTCAAGCTGACTTAGGCAAAGAGGAAAATTTGTCTCATGGAATCAGGAGAGATGGCAGTGGGGCTCCCAGGAGGCTGAATCCAGGAACTGAAAAGCAACCAGGAGCCATGGCAGCCACTCTGTGGGGCCTCAGGGTCTCTGCTTTCCTGTCAGCTTGATTCACTTTTCTCTCCTTGGCTGTCTGGTTTTCTTAATCACAGGAGCACCCGGGGTAGCTGCCTCTTTCCTGATCTATCTGGAATCCCGGGTCCTAGTGCCAAATCCCCCAACTAAGTGACTCTGATTGACCATTAGATTGGCCTACAGATGGCCATTTGGCCAAATTGGTCTGATCATGTGACCACTTTTAGACTAATCCTCTTTGGCTGGGTCTCAGCAGTAGGCCGGGGAAGCAGATTCTTGGGAAGAGAATGTGCAGAGGGTAGAGAAATGGACAGCTCTGGTACAACATTTAACTATTGATCATTAAGTGATTTTACAGATTTTCCAAATTATTTGCTGTTACTTCTCTTTCCCTAACTTTAACCAGGAAAAAATATTTCACTTTACTAGTACTTCTAACACCATAGTCTAACTAATAGTTTAACAAATAGGGGCTGATGTAAGAAACATGTTTCTTTCCTGGAGCCCAAAATTTAGTGGGAAAGACAGACCAAAAAAATCCAAAACAAGTAAACAAAATAATTACACATTGTGTTGAGAGCAGAAGCAGACTGCTGAGTTAGAAGAGAGGGATGAGGAGGAGGGGGTCTATCTTAGATACACTTGCCAGAGAACTGCTCTGGGGAGTTCACTTCCTAGTGGAGTTTGAAGGAGCCAATCATAAAAAGGAGGGGGGAGGGTGTGTTAAAAAATATTTCAAGCAGAGAGAGGACAGCATGCCCTCAAAGATGCAAACCCTTGAGGAGAAACAAATTAATTTGCTTTTAATTCCCAACACTCTGCATGTTCCAACTCTCCTACATGTTGGATAATTGAGAATTGGATGGTCTTCTTTGGCAGAATCTATTAAGCTCTATTGCAAATAATTAAAGCATAGTATAAATTATAGTAAAGAGATATATATTGATAGAATTACATTACCATAAAATAACCTGGCCATTTGCTTGGCGGTATTTTGCTAGTATTTGGTATTCTTGGGTCTGTAGATTGGAGTGATTTGGGTTGGGGCTGGTCTTTGTGACTTGCAAGTTGTATAGCTTTGGCCAAGTTACATGATTGCTCTGTGTATCATTGGTTTCTTCATTGCCGCCATCTCAGTCTTCATCTCTGGCTCACAGAGATTTTTTAAATGACATCTAGTTTATGTTAAAGGAGGAAATGGCCCAGCTATTGTGGCTCAGTGGTTGACCCATGAACCAGAAGGTCACGGTTCGACTCCCGGTAGGGCACATGCCCGAGTTGCGGGCTTGATCCCCAGTAGGGGTGTGCAGGAGGCAGCCTATCGATGATTCTCTCTCATCATTGATGTTTCTATCTCTATCTTCCTCTCTCTTAAATCAGTAAGAAAAAGATGAGGAAATGTGTATAAAGTGACTAGCATAGTATCTGACACTCCCTACACATTAAAAGCAGAAAAAAATGTTTGCTCACATCTCCCAAGTATATAAATCAAATTTTGGCGAGCCCCTCCTTTTTACTGCTCCTCGGGGAGTTCCATATACAACAGAATTGCATAGTGAATACTTTGGAACACATATAGGAGTGAATCAACACATAGGAGGCTACTTTTCTTTCTCTCCAATTCCCTCCATGCAGTGAAAGGAGATTAACGCCAGAAAGTGAGAGGAATGCCTCAAATGGACGGGATTGGGAAGAGCCAAGAAAACTATAGTACAAAATCCACCTAGAAGAAAAACTACTTTAGAATGGAGAAACTTTGAACTCAGCTTTAGCAAATACTGTGAACAGAAAGAGGGTTCTGGGGCAGTTGTTATTAATTGAATTGAAAACGGTTCAAACCAAGAGTTCATTGCAACGCTCATTAACCTCTTGCTAAACAGCAAGTTTGGCTATTAAGCTTCTCAAGTGATTGGAGGGCCTGGGAGTGAAATAACCAAGGTGACATCAAGGGCGTTCTAGACGTCATTAGACGTGCAAAGGGGAGAGAAGGAAGGCCTTCTTCCCAGGAGTAAGTCCTCATTGCTAGAATACCGTCCTCCTTACTTTGGCAGTTGGGGAGATGCCCTCAGCTCCCCTGACTGCTCCATGCCCAAATGTTTCTGCTGGGATGTACCCCTCACAAAGTCCCCTGTCAGGGGAAGGTCTTTTGAAGAAACCAATCAACACAATTGCAGAAGAAACACTTGCCACTTTGCCATCTACCACACTGATCATGGTATGCAAGGACAACCAATGGGTATCAGATGTTTAAGAGAGAAGTATAAAGAATACAAAACTGCTGATCATGGAGAAAAAAGGCATCATTCAGGAAATAGAGGTGAAGTTAACAAAACAAAACAAACTGGGAAGGAAGTGTACTTGTTGCAATACTAACAAAAATAGACTGCTTTGAAAAACAAAGAACCAGAGAGCAAAGAATAATTCTACAAAGTTAAATATGGAATTTCCAATAAAGGGACTGAGCAATATAATAAGCCCAACTAGTGATCTGGAAGATAAGGCTCAGGAAATTTATCAGAATTCAGAACAAAAATACATGGAGATGGAAAACACAGGGAAAAGTTAAAAGACAGAAAAGGTCAATCCAGGGAGGCCCAAAACTCCAATTGAACAGGAATTCCAGAGTCAGAGAACAGAGACAAAGGAAGGAAGAAAATAATTGAGGAAATATTTCTTCAAGTTAAAGAGAGACAAGAATCATCTATTTTAAAGGAGCCACTGAAATCCAGTAGAACTAATGTGAAAAGATTCACATCAGAAAATCCTGGCAAAATGAATAATTCCGAGGATAAAGGAAAATCTGAAAAGCTTCTAGGGAGAAAAGAAAGCTTATCTACGATAGTGGTTGGGGAAATACAGTTTTGCCTCTTGTTTGCATTTCCTTATCCTTTCTCCCAGGAAGAACACCCATTTTCTTTCCTTTTCTCCCTTCCTTCCTTCCTTCCTTCCTTCCTTCCTTCCTTCCTTCCTTCCTTCCTTCCTTCCTTCCTTCCTTCCTTCCTCTCTCTCTCTCTCTCTCTCTCTCTCTCTCTCTCTCTCTCTCTCTCTCTCTTTTAGGAGAGTCTTTTCTCTCTCCATGTCGTTCAGATGGGACTATAAATCGCATAGGACCAACCCTTGGACTTCAGGGAGAGGCTCAGGACACAGATCTGACCAATTAGAGAATCCCATTCCATGGCTAGAGTGATTAGCTCAGGGTGAGCAGGGGACCCCAAAGTCTCACTCAGGGTCTTCTCCAGGACTTTCTCTACGTGTTAATGGGGAGTCGTTCTCTTTCTCTGGGGTTACATGACTACAGGGATGGTACCTGCAATTGTGTTATTTTTCCTGTATAGAGAGGAAGTTTGTCACAGTAGTACAGAATGAGCCTAACACAGACAAATAAAGCCACAGACTTGGAAAGGAACCCTGATGACACTGTTCAGACCACTGGATTCAAGCCATGCTGGAGGCCAGCCCCACCTCTGCACTTCCCAGGCATGAGGTGATAGATTGCCTATGTTGCTGAAGCTAGCTTGAGTTGGGTTTGTCACATGTACTTGCAAAGGAATGAAAATCACAGTGGCATCAGACTTCTCACTAGTTAGACAGATGCTAGAAAATAAGGCAGAAAAATCTTCAAAGTCCTGAGGGAAAATGATTTTGAACTTAGAGCTTTATATTCATTCAAATTAGCATCCCAGTGCAAGGATATAATGACAGAAGGTTTTCACTCACAGAACTTCCCTGAGAGAATTCCTCAGGAATGCATTATAGCAAAAAGAGAAAGTGGATTCAAGAAGCAGGAAGATGTAACATGGAAAATAATGTTGTGTAAACCCATCAGTAAAAGTTATAATCAATCTGAATAAATACTGATGCATGATACAAAATATCCACAATAGCCTGGAACTAAGATTCTGAAAAACTGTGTCATGGGAGGGAGGTACTGTTAGTTACTAAGTCACATATTTTTAGGGAGAAGCTACAGTTACTAAATCTAGGCACTCATAGAAAAAATTAATTGTCAAAATCTATTGTCCACCACTAGAAAAATAAAAATAAAATGTATAATTTCCAGACCACTAAAGAAGAAAAAGAATCCCAATATTAAAAGGCAATTTGGGAAAGACAAATAACAAGAAACATGAAAATAGAAAGCATACGCTGACAGGAACGAAGCCAAGCATAAGAGGGACCACAGCAGTGTTCATGGGTGAAATGCTCTGGAATGCACGGCCATGAGGGCTGGGATCTGTGCTGAGTGAGTTCACTGCTGAGTCCTTCAGTAACTATTCGTTGAATGAATGAATGGATGGATAGTCTAAGATTTTATTTTTATAAATCTTGTTTAAAACTAGATCTAAATCAAACTCATCCACAAGCACACACACTAGGGTCGAAAAAAGAAGATGGGGAAATATTTCCCAAGAAAAGGCTGACAGAAATGGCAACTATGATAAAACTAGTGACCCAGTGCACGGATTCAACCCTGCATTGAAAGGAATTTAATTAGAAGGTGGCCAGCAGGGTGGGACTGGGTGAGATGGGCCAGACCCGCCCTGGAGCCAACCTCCCGCTATCCTTCCCCTGCCAGCTGCACCTGGGGCACTGCTGGGGCAGAGTCCCTCTGGCAGGTGGGGTCCCTTGGCCTGGGCTGCAGGGATCAGGCTGAAACTGGCTCTCTGACATCCCCCTGAGGGGTCCCGGAGTGCGAGAGGGCACTCTGCAAAGTTGCTGCCATACAGAGTGTGGAATGCAAATGCAAGTGTGCAGTAAACCAGATTTGGGTATGACAGTGCCCCAGCAACAAAATAACCCATGGCTGAAGGTGGAATCGTGTGGTCCCCGAGGAATCAGGCTCCGTCCTCTCTGGTTTTGGGTACATCACCAGAGAACCGCCACTGCCAAGTCACTGCATCTTGGCAGCTCCTGCGTTGAGCGTCTGCCCCTGGTGGTCAGTGCAGGTCATAGCGACTGGTTGGATGGTCAGACACTTAGCATATTAGCCTTTTATATATATACTAGAGGCCCGGTGCATGAGATTCGTGCACTGTGTGTGGGGGAGTCCCTCAGCCTGGCCTGCACCCTCTCGCAATCAAGGACCCCTTGGGGGATGTCGGCAGTCAGACATCCCTCTTGCAGTCCAGGCCTCTTGCAGTCCAGAACCCTTACCTCCCGCCTGCTGCAGAGGTGGGAAGAGGCTCCCGCCACCACCTCTGTGTGCGGCATTCCCCCTGTGGGAGTACACTAATCACCAGGGGGCAGCTCCTGCATTGAGTGTCTGCCCCCTGGTGGTCAGTGTGCATCATAGCAACCAGTCGATCTGCCCTTCAGTTGATTTGCATATTATGCTTTTATTATGTAGGACTAGAGACCCTGTGCACAAAATTTGTGCACGGGGGGGGGGGGGGTGTCCCTCAGCCCAGCCTGCACCCTCTACAATCTGGGATCCCTCTCACAATCCAGGACTGCTGGCTCCCAACTGCTCACCTGCCTGCCTTCCTGATTGCCCCTAATTGCTTCTGCCTGCCAGCCTGATCACCCCCTAACCACTCCCCTGCCAGCCTGATTGATGCCTAACTGCTCCCCTGCCAGCCTGTTTGCCCCTAACTGCCCTCCCCTGCAGGCCTGGTCACCCCTAACTGCCCTCCCTGCAGTCCTGGTCACCCCTAACTGCCCTCCCCTGCAGGCTTGATCGCCCCCAACTGCCCTCCTTTGCAGGTCTGGTCCCTCTGAACTGCCCTCCCCTGCTGGCCTGATTGCCCACAACTGCCCTCCCTTGCAGGCCTGGTCCCTTCCAACTGCCCTCCCCTGCTGGCCATCTTGTGGTGGCCATCTTGTGTCCACATGGGGGCAGGATCTTTGACCACATGGGGGCAGCCATCTTTTGTGTTGGAGTGATGGTCAATCTGCATATTACTCTTTTATTAGATAGGATAGAGGTCTGGTGCACGGGTGGGGGCCAGCTGGTTTGCCCTGAAGGGTGTCCCGGATCAGGGTGGGGATTCCCTTGGGGCATGGGGTGGCCTGGGCGAGGGGCCTGTGGTGGTTTGCAGGCCGGCCACGCCCCCCGGTGACCCAAGCAGAGACCCTGGTATCTGGGATTTATTTATCTTCTATAATTGAAACTTTGTAGCCTGCAGTGGAGGCTTGGGCCTGCCAGGGTGTGCGGAAAGCTTGGCTTCCTCCATTGCCAGGGAAACCCAAGCCTCCCTCGTGCTCTCTGTGGCCACAGCCAACTTGGTTGGGTTTATTTGCATATTTGCTCCTGATTGGCTGGTGGGCATGGCTTGTGGGTGTGACTTGTGGGTGTAGCAGAGGTACGGTCAATTTGCATATTACTCTTTTATTAGATAGGGTTATGTAGGATAGATTAGTATCAGATAAAAAATTCAAGGTCAAATGCATTCAAATAAATCAAGAACAATATTTTATATGACCTTCTAAGTAGGAAGTACAAGCAAATTAACTGAACTGATAAGGGATGTCAATAAAGTGACCATATACAAAATTAACCTGTGCAAATTAAGCTTTTCTACATACTAGCAATAAACAGTTCCAGAATGGAAAAGATAAAAAATCCAAATCACAGTCACAATGGCATAGAACCTACAAAACACCAAGAATTCTGATATGATAAATCTAACTAAGGGGTAAGACTGATAAAGAAAAAAGTATGAAATGATACTGAAAATATTATAGAACAAAACAAACAAACAAACAAACAAACAAAAAAACCCTGAACAAAATGAGAAAGACACTCCTAAATGAAGTAACTGAATATTGGCAAAGATGACAATTATTCCTAAATCAGCCTACAAATTTAGTGCAATTCAAATAAAAATCCCAGAGTTTGAGAAACTTATTCTAAAATTGATACGTAGGGGTGGCAAAGTATGAAAATAATGAAGAAACACTTTAAGATGTAAAAGAGGAAACACTTGCCTTATTCAATATCAAAATATGCTCCCAAAGTTTAATAATTAAAACAGTGTGGTGTTGGTACAAAAACTGACAAATAGGTTAGTAATATAGAATACAGGATCCAGGAACAGAGGAATCAATTTATGGGACCCTTGCTTATGGTAAAGATGGCATTTCAGTTAGTGAAGAAATGATATTCAAAAGGGTATTGAGAACATTACCTATTCATTTTGAGATATAAAGTTAAATTTCAATCTTACACCATCACAAAAGTAAATTAGTGATGTATTAAGAAGCTAATCATAAAATCTAAATATAAAATATTGAAAGAAAATATAGGATGCTTTTTAAAAATCATGCTGAAATGGAGAAGGCCTTGTTATATAAAACACAGATTTAAAAAATCAGAACAGAAAAATAATAATGGATCTGATTCATAAAACCACAAACAAAATAAAAAACTACTCTATAGAAAGAAATGTTTGCAAGATATAAAAACACAAAAGATTAATGCAGGGGTCCTCAAACTTTTTAAACAGGGGGCCAGTTCACTGTCCCTCAGACCGTTGGAGGGCCGGACTATAGTTTAAAAAAAAACTATGAACAAATTCCTATGCACACTGCACATATCTTATTTTGAAGTAAAAAAACAAAACGGGAACAAATACAATATTTAAAATGAAGAACAAGTAAAGTTAAATCAATAAAGTTACCAGTATTTCAATGGGAACTATGGGCCTGCTTTTGGCTAATGAGATGGTCAATGTCTGGTTCCATATTTGTCACTGCTAGTCGTAACAAGTGATGCAAGTGTGCATCAGTTAGTCTAGATCTGGTTGGAGATTTCAGATGTTTCATTCTGGAAAAAGTCTGTTCACAGACATAAGTGCTGCCAAAGATGGTTGCCATTTTGAGTGCATGGTTCCTGAGATTAGGATATGTCTCATAGGGGAGAGATGCATAGAAATTAGGAAGGCTGCTTGACTTGACTGCATCTTTCAGAGTCACAATTCTGCAGTTCAGCCAGTTCCATTTGGTAAATTGTATCCACATTTTCAATGTCAATAGAAAATGGGTTACAGAAAAGCTGTATGTCCTGTTCATGGAGATGAAGCTCTTTAAATCTAAATTGGAACTCCTTTTGCAACTTTTCCAGTGAATCCACACATGTTTTGTTTGGGAATGCAACCAATGGTTTTTCCGCTAACAGATTTTGAGTTGTGGGGAGATGGCAGAAATTTTCCTCCTTCACTTGTTTGATGAGGAGGCCTAATTTTACTTCAGATGCTTTTATATGTGATTGCATATCACAGATGAGCTTCCCCTTTCCTTGAAGTTGCACATTGAAACTGTTGAGTAGCTCTGTTACATCTGTCAAAAGGCAAGGTGCCATTTCCATTCTGCATCATTGAGCTCTGGTACTTCTTTGTTTTTTGAAAGCAGAAAAACTGTAATCTGTGGAAGTAAGTCATAGAAATGTTTCAAAACTCTCCCTCGACTCAGCCAACGGACTTCTGTGTGGTACAGAACATCTTCATAGGCAACATTTAGCTCAGACAGAAATTCCTGAAATTGTCTGTGGTTTAGTGCATTAGCTCTAATGAAGTTAACACAAGATACCACAATTTTCATAACAGAGTCCCACTTCAGTGATTTACTACACAGCGCTTGTTGGTGGATGAGGCAGTGTATGGCTATTGGATGAGAATGGTTATGTTTGTCCATCTCTTGGTTAATGCGAGCAATTACTCCTTTCTTAGACCCCACCATGCTAGGAGCACCATCAGTTGTCACACTGGCTAGTTTAGCCCAGTCCAGCTCCAAACCATTCACAGTTTGGCAAACCTTTTCATAGATATCCCCTCCTGTTGTTGTTCCTTTGATGCTTTGCAGTACAGCAAGCTCTTCTGTGACTTCGAAATAGTCATTCATCCCACGAATAAAAATTAGAAGTTGTGCAGAATCACGAACATCATTACTTTCGTCAAGTGCCAAGGAAAAATAGGAAAGTTTTTTTGCGGAGTTTTGCAAATGCTGATGCAAATTGTCTCCCATTTCTTCAATCCTTCTTGTAATTGTAGGTCCTGAAAGACTCACTGTACTAAATAAATTGGCCTTTTCTGGACACATCTCTTTGGCAACAGAAAGAAGGCATTCTTTAACAAATTCTCCCTCCACAAATGGTCTGCCAGTGTACGCTATTAGCTTGGCAACTTGAAAACTTGCTAGCAGTGATGAAATATAGCTGCTTCACAAAAGTATTTTGCTGAGTTGTCAATGTATTTTTCAGTTTTAATATTTTATCTTTTCTCACTTCTCCGACCAAACAATCATATTTATCTTTATGTTGAGTTTGATAGTGTCAACACAAATTGTATTCTTTGAACACAGACATTATATTCTGGCATATCAAACTCACAGCTCTTTCCTTGAACTGCATGAAAAAGTAATCATAAGTCCACTGTTCTTTGAATATCCTACACTCCGAGTCAATTTTGCTTTTTCTTGATATCATTGTTTCCTAGGGATTCCAAATTGCTATTGGAAAATACCAATATATATATATATATATACAGCGCTACAAAAACAATATACCACCAATAACTTGGCCCACACAGAGACATATAGACTGCACTGCCCATCAATGCAGTCTGATCAGTGCCCATCAATGCAGCCTTGCCAGTCCACATCATTTCAGCCTCACCAGTGCCTATATTGGTGGAACTCCGCTTTTACCTCAGGCTCACACTGGTGCGGTGCGGGAACCAGCACGATTACAGAGCCGGTTCCTCCACCACCTTTCCACTTCACACTACCCTGTGCGAACCGCACTGCGATCTGTGAACTCGCACAGGAATCTAATCGCATGGGTGAGAAGACCCATGCGATCAGATTCCACTGCAGGAGAAAAGAAGGCACGTATGCCTTTTTTCTTCCGAATCTAATGCGAGTTTAGCCATACAAGCATATGGCTGAACTCACACTGCTCAGAGATCGCAACAGTGTGAACTGGGGCTTACACAGCAAACAACATACAACATCATACACAACTGAATAGCAATCAAAATATAAATGCACTTACTGTCAATTAAATTGGGTTTCCTACTCCTCGGCTGTCTGCAGAGCCGGATTAAGTTCCCATGGGGCCCGAGGCAGATTACCAGTTTGGGCCCCCATGCGATAACACTGAGCACTGACCATTTGCATTAACACTGACTGCTGACCATTTGTGATAACACTGACCGCTGACCATTTCCATTAACACTGAGCACTTACAATTATCATTACCACTGAGCACTGAATATTTGCATTACCTCTGAGCGTTGACCATTTGCATTACCTCTGAGCACTGACAATTCGCATTAGCACTGAGCGCTATTTGCGTTATCACTGTGATGCAACCCCCCTAGAAACCACCCCCAACCAACTAACCAACTTTAAAAAAAAAGGCTCTCCTAACTTAAAAAAAGGCTCTCCTAACTTCAAAAAAGGCACCCCCTATCTGCAAAAAAAAAAGACCCTCTAACTTCAGAAAAAAAAGGCCCCCCTTAACCACAAAAAAAAGGCCCTACTAACTGCAAAATAAAAAAAAAATAGACCTCCTAACTTCAAAAAAAAAAAAAAATCCTAACTTGTTCTTACCTCAGTCCTCAGGCAGCAGCAGGCTCTGCACAGGCAAGCTCGTGACTCGTCCGATCACACCCGAGACTGAGAAGAGGAGTCGAGAGACAGAGAGAAAGAGGGGAGTCGGAGAATGCGGCGCACATTCCACACATGCGCACTGCGGGCCCGGGAAGAGTCGGCTGCTAAGCAGGACAGGCAGCGGTGGCAAAAACACATGGCAGGGAAAAACCAAGATGGCGGCATAGGTAAGCACCTAAACTGCTGTCTCGCACAACAATTTCAAAACTACAACTAAAAGACAGAACGGACACCATCCAGAACCACAGGAAAGCTGGCTGAGTGAAAATTCTACAACTAGAAGGAAAGAGAAAAGCTCACAGAGAATTGGAGGTACGGCAAAGGGTCTTTGTGCGTGCAGGGAGGAAGGGCGGCTGAGAGCCTGACTGACTTTCTCTGGCGGAAGGGGGAAGGAAGTTCCCGACCGCACTGAACCCCAGTTCTGACTGCACTGAACCCCAGTTCCAGGCGAGCCCCTGGGGACCCATGCTCTTACGGGGGGAGTCTGGACTCTCGGGCGGAGACTCGGGAGCCGGGGAAGGCGGAGGACTGAAAGTGCGCGCGCACACGACAGTGCGCACAAAGGCTGCGGAGGTTGCCACAGGCTTTCCCTAGTGGAAGGGAGTTGGAGGTTCCTGACTCCACTGGGCCCCAGTTCTGACTGCACTGAACCCCGGTTCCAGGCGAGCCCCTGGGGACCCACGCTCTTGTGGGGGGAGTCTGGACTCTCGGGCAGAGACTCAGGAGCCAGGGAAGGTGGAGGTCTGAAGGCGCACACGTGCATGCAAGGGTAAGGCTGACAGGAAGCCAAGACTGAGACTCCACCCCATCCAAGCTGAGCACAGAGGCTATTGCAATTTGGCAAGTCTAATCCTATAAGGCTGTCTCCAGCACTGAACTTCTCCCAGCATAGACACAGCTGATCCTTACAGCCAACTGGCCTGGAGGTCAATTCTTCCCAGTGATACCAACAACAATCAAGACTTAATTACAACAAGGCTGTACACACAGTCCACAAAGGGGTGCACCAAGAGTGTCCACCTCAGGTTAACTGGGGAGGCAGACCCACTGGGCCATATTGGAAACCTAGCACACAAATCTACCTTACCAACTCAGGGAAGCAGTGAAAATGCGGCATCAAAGAATCAGATCACAAACGAAAGAAATGGAGGAAAACAAACGACTGGATATAGAATTCAAAACCACGGTTATAAGGCTTTTTAAGAATATCCTAGAAAAGGCCGATAAATATAACGAGACCCTCGAAGATATGAAAAAGGACCAACTAGAAATTAAACATACACTGACTGAAATAAAAAATATTATACAGAGACCCAAAAACAGACAAGAGGAACACAAAAATCAAGTCAAAGAATTGAAACACAAAGAAGCAAAAAACACTCAACCGAAAAAGCAAAAAGCAAAAAAAAAAAATCCAAAAAGTTGAAGATAGTGTAAGAAGACTCTGGGACAACTTCAAGCGTACCAACATCAGAATTATGGGGGTGCCAGAAGAAGAGAGAGAGCAAGATACTGAAAACCTATTTGAAGAAATAATGACCAAAAACTTCCCCCACCTGGTGAAAGAAATAGACTTACAAGTCCAGGAAGCACACAGAACCCCAAACAAAAGGAATCCAAAGAGGACCACACCAAGACACATTATAATTAAAATGCCAAGAGCAAAAGACAAAGAAAGAATATTAAAAGCAGCAAGAGAAAAACAGTTAATTACCTACAAGGGAGCACCCATACGACTGTCAGCTGATTTCTCAACAGAAACTATGCAGGCCAGACGGGAGTGGCAAGAAATTTTCAATGTGATGAATAGCAGGAACCTACAACCAAGATTACTCTACCCAGCAAAGCTATCATTCAGAATTGAAGGGCAGATAAAGAGCTTCACAGATAAGAAAAAGCTAAAGGAGTTCATCACCACCAAACCAGTATTATATGAAATGCTGAAAGGTATTCTTAAAGAAGAGGAAGAAGAAAAAAGTAAAGAGAAAAATTATGAACAACAAATACATATCTATCAACAAGTGAACCTAAAAATCAAGTGAATTAAAAACCTGAGGAACAGAATAATCTGGTGAATATAATAGAATCAGGGGCATAGAAAGGGAGTGGACTGATAATTCTCAGGGGGAAAGGGGTATGGGGGGGTTCATGAAGTGACTGGACAAAAATCATACACCTATGGATGAGGACAGTGGTGGGGGAGGTAAGGGCAGAAGGTGGGGTGGGAACTGGGTGGAGGGGAGCTATGGGGGGGAAAAAAAGAAATAATTGTAATAATCTGAATAAAGATTTATTTAAAAAAAAAAAAAAACACATGGCAGGCCAGATAAATGTCCTTGGCGGGCCGCATGTGGCCCGTGGGCCGTAGTTTGAGGACCCCTGGATTAATGTATATAATACTTAACTCATAAATCAACATACAATCCTATATAATAAAGAGCTAATATGCTAATGGTTGTGACACCCTCACACTGTAATGACCGATCAGCAGGAGGCTACATGTGTGGTGGGGCAGAGCCACCATGTTGCTCTGGAGACAGGGCGGAAGCAGGGAGGTGCCCGGAGGAGGTGGGACCAGCCTGAGGTGACTCACGGGACCAAGGGCAGGGCTTGAAGTGGCCACAGAAGGCTGGAGGGGTTGGGGGTGGGGCCAGGTCTGCTCAAGCTCTGGGTGGAGAGGTTAGGGTGTCAAGGCAGGGCAGCAGGCAGGTGGGCAGGGTGCGCGCAGGTGGGCAGGGCTGCACGATTTCGAGCGCCGGGTCACTAGTTTATAATAATAAAAGCATGATATGCTAATTAGACTGGACAGCCAAATGACCTTCCGGACGTCCTTCCAGACAAAGCCACGGTGGAGAGGGCTGAGGCAGAGGCAGTTAGGGGTGATTAGGCAGGCAGGTGAGCAGTTAGGGGTGATCAGGCAGGCAGGCGAGTGGTGAGGGGCAATCAGGCAGGCAGGTGAGCAGTTAGGGGTGATCAGGCAAGCAGGCAGAGTGGTTAGGGGCGATCAGGCTGGTAGGTAGAGTGGTTAGGGGTGATCAGGCAGGCAGGCAGAGTGGTTAGGGGCTATCAGGCAGGCAGGCAGGGGAGCAGTTAGGAGCCAGTGGTTCCGGATTCCAAGAGGGTGCGGGCTGGGGCCCCCCTCCCCCTCTCCCCCCTCCCCCCGTCGTGCACGAATATCACGCACCAGGCCTCTAGTGATATAGAAAAATAGACAAGGGATATAAATAGACAATTCACAATAGAAGAAATGTAAAAGGTCACTATGTATGTAACAAATACTCAACATTATTAATAAAAGGGAAGTGCTAATTAAAATAAGGATGTGATGTCAATTTTTACCCATATTAAGATAGACAAAATGTGTTGAAAATGGAAACCATTCAATAATGGCACATAGAAGCTTTTGGCTGCAAGTAGCCCCAAGCCATGACTTAAACTACCTTGAGGAGCTAGTTAATTTTTTATCGGACATAACCCAAAGTCAAGAGGTATAGAAGCTCCAGGTA
Organism: Plecotus auritus; assembly: GCF_963455305.1. Taxonomy (NCBI): domain Eukaryota; kingdom Metazoa; phylum Chordata; class Mammalia; order Chiroptera; family Vespertilionidae; genus Plecotus; species Plecotus auritus. Next base: position 86,263,057 of record NC_137772.1, on the reverse strand, counting down.
TGGTACCTTCAGAGGCTTGTAATGACTTAGGTTCTTCCTCTCTCCTGGGTCTGCAAACTTTATCCCAAGGTTTTTCTCTTATAGTGATGAAAGGGTTGAGGTGGGTCCAATTACCACATCCAGTCCTGATGGGCTTCAAAGAAAGAGGAACCCTTTCTTGTGACCATTTTAGGAGAGAGGAAACCTTTCCAGAACTCTCTGCAGGCCGGTTTCCCTTCCTGGGTCCCTTGCCCATCCCTAAATCTATCTTTGGAAAGGAGTATGGGTTTATCCTCATCATCTGGGGAGTCAACCACCATGACCTCTCTAAGGAGGGTGTGGGAAACTGGTACTCCCACGGTTGAGGGAAAAACGCATTAGCACAGCCATTGTTATCTTTCAAAATGTGAAATTTGCACATTCTTTGAATCATCACTTCAGGCATCTATGCTACAGAAATACTGGCGCAAGGCACAAGAGACATTTACAAGACTATTTATCGCAATGATGCTTATCTTAAAAATTGGATACCCTCTAAATATCCATCAGTCGTAGAATGGTATATTCACACAATGCAATACACGGCAGCTGTTTCAAAAAATCTCTGAGGCGTAAGCGAAAAAATTGTTATAAAAATGCTACATTTATGTTATCAACACACATATAAGCTACAACTATTTGCATGCAAATGCGTAGGAAAGGAACTCGGAGGATACATGCCTAAGAGAGTCTAAGGAGAGTCAACTGGTGGAATATGGAGATTCTTCTCGCTATTTTTTGCTTGACATTTCTTATTTCTTACAATAGTGGCTTCGACAATAAAGACATTTAAGTATCTCACATAAAAAGTCTGGAGGAAGGAACCTAGAGCAGGTATGGGCAGCAAGCCAGGGGTACGGCAGGGCTGCAGCTCGCTCTCTGCTCGGCCATGCCTCAGCATGTCGGCTTGTGGTCCTTCAGTTTTTGCAGACATTCCTAAACGTTCTCAGTTCACAGTGCCCTTAGTGTTTTAGAATTTTTGTTCCTGGCACCACTAGGCCAAAAGAAATATCTGACATTTCTGTTTATAGTAGATTAGTTACAACCAAAGAATTTAATGAGTACTTATGTACTAACAATGTGGAAGCCATTTGAAAAAAAAAATACACATACGTTGAAAGAAAAATTAATTTCATTTAATTGGTGAATAACTACAATTACTTACAAATGGGATGTGTGCACTACACAACTCCTCACACCTCCCCACTGCCCTCACATTGCTTTTCACACAGCACTTTTCTTTAAGCACAGCCGCTGTTGAAACCGAGCTTCACAGAGATATGATGTCACCCAAAGGAATGTAGTGGGATCTAACTTTGAAACTGTGAACCACCTCAATCTGGTAGTTGGCACCATGTTTGACAGATGTCGAGTATCACTGCTTTTAAGTTTCCCTTGAAACTTTACTTCATGAGTTCTCTGTGAGTTGACTGTGGCAACCCAGGGTGCCCCAGCACAGTTTGGAAACTGTGACTGCAAAATGGTTGCCTCAGGTTTGAAGGTCTGATCGATGCTTCTCTGTCTCTGGATCTGTTTTTGTTCATCAGTTTATGTTGTTCATTATATTCCATAAACTAGAGGCCTGGTGCATGAAATTCGTGCATGGGGGGTTGTCCCTCAGCCCAACCTGCACCCTCTCCAATCTGGGACCCCTCGGTGGATGTCCAACTGCCTGTTTAGGCCCGATCCCTGTGGGGATTGGGCCTAAACAGGTAGTCAGACATCCCTTTCACAATCTAGGACTGCTGGCTCCCAACTGCTCATCTGCCTGCCTGATTGTCCCTAACCACTTCTGCCTGCCTACCTGATCACCCCCTAACCACTCCCCTGCCAGCCTGATCATCCCCAACTGCCCTCCCCTGACAACCCAGTCACCTCCAAATGCCCTCCCCTGCATATTCCCTCTTTATTAGATAAGGTTTTTTCTTTAACATATTGGACAGCCCTAACTGGTTGGCTCAGTGGATGGAGCATCAGCCTGCAGACTCAAGGGTCCCAGGTTTGATTCCGGTCAAGGGCATATACCTTGGTTGGGGGCACATATCCAGTGGGGAGTGTGCAGGAGGCAGCTGATTGATGTTTCTCTCTCATAGATGCTTCTAGCTCTCTATCCCTTTCCCTTCCTCTCTGTAAAAAATCAATAAAATATATTTTTTAAAAAGAAACATTTAAGATTCCTCCATATCTGCCTGGCTGGTGTGACTCAGTGGTTGAGACCCCAGGCTGCCACAGCTGGGAGGGGATTTCTCCTTGGGGGTGCTCACCACTCCCAGGCTGAGACCCCAGCCCAGGCTATGGCTGCTGGCAGGGGATCGCGCAGTGGGGGTGCGCGCCCCTCCAGGCTGAGACCCCAGCCCTGCCTGCCGCCACTGGCAGGGGATTGCGCCGTGGGGAGTGAATTTGTTTTTTTGTTTTTTTTTAATATATTTTGTTGATATTTTTACAGGGAGGAAGGGAGAGGGATAGAAAGCTAGAAACATCGATCAGCTGCCTCCTGCACACCCCCCACTGGGGATGTGCCCGCAGCCAAGGTACATGCCCTTGACCGGAATCGAACCCAGGACCCTTCAGTCCACAGGCCGACGCTCTATCCACTGAGCCAAACCGGTTTCGGCTGTTTTTGTTTTTATAAAGGGTAAGGAGGGCCTCTGGGCAGCATTCCGCCAGGCCGCTTACTCTGCAGGCTCTCAGCGGCAGCCCTCCCCGAGACTGGGGGACTCTCGCAGGGCTGAGAGGACTGGGAGCTGCCATCTTGTGGCTATGGGCGCTGCCATTTTTGTCGCGGAGTGATGGTTAATTTGCATATTACTCTTTTATTAGATAGGATGAGTGATATTTATCTTTCTCTGACTGGCTTATTTCACTTAGCATAATGCTCTCCAGTTCCATTCATGCTGCTGCAAATGGTAAGAATTCCTTCTTTTTTACCGCACAGACAACAGGGGGGTGAGGGCATGAGTGGGGGGGGATGGGGGGGTAGTGAGGGGATAAGGACACATATGTAATAACTTAATCAATAAAGAAATTAAAAAAAATAAAATACAGTAAAAAAATGGTTGCCTCAGTTTCAAGTGTACGTCTATACACTACAATGTTCATGGAAGGGAGAAGCTACAGGCTTTCTCATTAGTTCATTAAAAATTTTTTTCAAGTTTATTGAGATGTAATTTCATACTCTAAAATTTTGAGTGTTTGATTAGAAGAGTTGACAAATGTGGACATCTGTGTAATTATCACCACAATCAAGACACAGAGCATCTTCATCACCCAGAAAAGTTTCTTTGAACCCCTTCCCACAAACCTCCAGCAGTCCCTGATCTGTTTTCTACCACTCTAGATTAAATTGATCGTTTCTAGATCTGCAGAGAAACGGAACACGCAGTGTAGATTCTGATACTGCATGGTGATTCTGAGATTCATCAGTGTTGCCACATGTATCAGTACTGTAGTTCATCCATTTTAACTGAAGATTAATATTCCATTGTTTGACTATACCACAGTTTGTTTATCCATTGACATGCTGGCAAACAGCTGTTTTTTTTTTTCAAGTTTTGGCTATTATGCACAGAGCTGCTATGAACACTAAGGCGCAAGTCTGTGTGCACATGTGTTTTTCTCTTGGATTATCTATCTATCTATCTATCTATCTATCTATCTATCTATCATCTATCTATCTACCTACCTATCCATCCATTTATCTATCTTTTTAAAGAGATAATAAAATTATTTCCAGAAGTCTTCCATCAGACTTTTGCTTATGTATCACTGGCCAGTCCTGGCCACCACCCCCCCCCCCACACACACACCCCTAATCCAATTACTAGAAAGAGGAATGGGGTCACCTTGAAGCAATCAGTTCACATCCTTTGGAGCTGGGGGCTGAGGTCCTCCCTGGAGCAAGTTCCCTCCCCAAATAAAATCGGAAGAAGGGAGAGATGGCTCTTGGGTATGCAGTTAACCATGTCTGCCTGTTTACTTTATCTGCAGGTGTTTTTACTACAGAATATGGTAGCATCATTATTTACTTTTCATGGTAGAAGCCTTTTCTATGACATAAAGGTGCTTAAGTATATCTGTTGTTGACAGATATTCAACAATCCTAGAAATAAGGCAAGAAGAGAAACACATAAAAAAAACCTTGACACAAAGAGAACTGCTCTGGAGAATAAGATTTGAGGGCACGAGTGTTATGTGGAGAAATTTTACCAACTGGCTGCCAGATGTGGGCCTGCCCTGGGCTGAGGCGCAGCTGGTCTGCCCTCCAGTAAATCAGATGTGGGAGGCAAGGACCATCTGGCACATAAACTTGGCAGAGCCTGAAAAGACAAGCTAACTCACGTGTGAAGTTATTATTATTGTGGATCCACATGAACGAAGCCTGGCACTGCAGCAGGAGGGGCTGCCTCCTTCCCCGGGCTCCTTTCCTGCTGCTGCTGACACGGGGCGGGGGGAGGGGGGGCGGAGGGGTGGGGTGGGGTGGGGGGCGACTTTCCTGGTCAGAGCTGGCTGGGCTTATGCTCCCAGGAGCTCCAGGAGGGCTGGCCCTTTAATCTGACCTCACTTAGCACTTCTCCCCTTTCTCACAACTCTTTCCAATTGTCTTCTTTTCCTAAGAGTTTATCTCCTTACTTGCTAAGCTTCTCAACTGCAGGGATCACATTTTATCTATAGTAAGTCCTCACTTAAGGTCATTGATAGGTTCTTGGAAAAGGCAACTTTAAGCAAAACAGCATAGATAAAGCCTATTTTACCACAGGCTAATTGATATAAATAAGAGTTAAGTTCCTATGGCATATTTAAATTCTAAATAAGCACCCAAAACACTTCCAATATTAAACATTGAAAAAATGTGAGCTATACACACATTTAAGAAAGATTAATAAAAATAAGCCAGACCATTATTTTCCAGTCTGCTTATTCCTGTTCGGAGTAACGGGTGGCAGGAGCCTATCCTGACAGTTCAGGGTGCCAGGCGGGCACCCTCCCTGGACAGAATGCCCTTCCATCACAGGGCACACTCACCCACACCCACCTCACCCGGACAATGTAGACACGCCCATTCACTCATGGGCACATTTTTGGGATGTGGGAGGAAACTGTTGTACCTGGAGAAACCCCACACAGACATGAGGAGAACATGCAAACTCTACACAGTGGCCCAGCCTGGAATTGATGTTTTTCTCATCAATGGTATGACAAAACAATGTTATTTAAGGACCTGCTGTAGTTTGTTCTCCGTCCCTGCTCCTAGCATCTTGCCTTGAACAAAGCAGGTGCTCACCAAGTTGTGAGAATGTCCTTGCCACAGGTAAGGACAAGTGGGAAGCATATGACAATAGCGTTTCCCCCTTCCACTCTTTGTATCTGTTTCTAGATATCTGTTGGTGAGTGACATCAAAGAAGGAGCCTAGCAACTAGTTTGTAAACCTAGCCCTAAAAAGTCCTGTTGGCTCCAATTCTCCATCATCTGCTAAGAATCATAAGCTGAGTTGGAAGACACCCTAAGAGTGAGCATTCTACAGATAAGAAGCCCAGACAGTTGAAGGACTTGCTCAAGGCCATATTGCTAGGTAGTGGCAGAACAGAAGAGTTATTTATAATCCACTTTATTTCTGTAAGGACTTAAGACAGGTTTTAAGGGTGACTAAAATATAATTTAGCACAATACAATTAAGAACAAAGGAAGAAAGCAAACAACTTAGAAAGGAGCTGAGAGTGAGGTCAAAACAGAATTGTATAACAAAAGACCACCTGGAAGGGGCCAGCCTCAGTCTTGACTCTAACCGTTCACACATCTATGTGTCAAAACAAAAAAGAAACCTAGGCAGACACAGAATGCACAATGTGCATGAAAGAGAAATAGTCCAGGAGCTCAGAGAAGACCAGTCATTGCTGGTGCCAGGATGTGACAGGCACTGCTCATAAAAAGAGAGCTGTGTGTTTTAACAAAAATCCTCAACAACTTGGACCCCCACAGAAAAAGCACCTCTTAATGCCGGGCTGGTGGCTGATGGCAACACAGTGAGACTCATCCTGAGAAAAAGCACTTCATTGTGGGGGTAGGGAAGAACTGAGAACCAAACCTAGGATCTCCAGTAGAGGAAAAATGCTTGTTAAATTAAGATGCGAAAAAATTTAACTCAGAATCCTGTGACATCAGGATTTCAATAATAATTACTGTTCTTAATTAGCACCCAGAGGCACTGCAGGCCCTAAAGTATTTTCAGAATCATCTAAGAGAAATTTTAAAAAAATTCAATCTGGTTTCATATTAATTTAGTACTTAATTAGTTACTGTCATCTGTTCTGGCTATTTCATATGTTTGTTGCCCCTTCAATTAGATTGTTATTTCTTTGAGGGCTGGGGTCCATGTATAGGGACAGTAACATTTTACTTAGCAAAAGAAATATGAGTCCTCTTAGATGGACTATAGAGGGGAAATCTCTGCCCGAGGAGGGGCCACTGGACTTTCCAGCTAATTCTTCTGAGCTCTTGGTGGATTTATATTGCTTCTTCCACAGAAATGGGGGCTGGAGTGGTGGTGGCACTGCTTTTCCACTAACACTATCCTTTTATGTCAGTCCCTTAATATCTTACAGTACATTTGAGACTAATTTGGAATATCAAATAAGACCTTATAAAAGGCTTGGGGATATTAAGAGAAAAATAATCACAGTGAATAATCTGAAATGACAGAATCTAATTTACAACCATTACCAACATCAATGCCAAGTGATCAATGCCATTGATCACTTAGAAATTATTGATTCACTGTGTTATGCAGATCATCTAAGTTTTGAAACATTGACATCTGTTACTATCACTACCAAACTCATTTTTAAAAGTCTTTAAGTACTGGATAGCTGTCAAGCTCACGGGTTTTCCAAAATTCTAATTTTAGCTTAAAAGTTTAAATTTTATTGTTGAAACAAAGACTGTCAATTGTTTCACTTTGTTCATCTTTGAGAAGTCTGCCAAATACCTAATTGTGAATAACCATAGTTTGTTTGCCCATCATTCCTTCAAGTAAGAATGGTGCTCCATAAAAAAGCAACTAATTCAGCTTGCAACTTAATCACACTAGTACTTTTCCTTGAGATCATCATCATCATACTTCTTTTTGAAGCAAAAGTGTTCTATAAGTACTTCCCATTTTATCACACAGAATATTAAAAGGACATACCAAATGGTCAAGATTTAATAAGTGCGACAATTGTGACTGCTTCTTCAAGGTCATTCTTGAGGACATTTTTTCTGCAAGTGCAAAAGATACAGTGGTGCCCCTGTCTTGGTTTATGCTGAGGTACCAGTATTTGCACCAACCATTTCTCTCACATCATCAGAGCAATTGTCAACACAATGAAAAAGGCAAATAACATCTTGGTATTATTATGAAAATAGTTCTTTTCTTTGTGAATCTTCTGAAAGATTCTAGCAGACCTCCAGAGGTCCAATGACCATACTCTGAGAACCACATCTTTAATCCTATACCTTCTAAGAATCATCTCAAGCCCATCCAGAATCCTTACACCCAGACCCAGGAGATCAACAGCCAGAATCTGAATGTCCTTTTCTGTCTCTTCCCTAGATGTCTGGTGCTTAAAAGAATAAGGTCCTTCAAAATAAAAAGAAACCATGTGTATTCGCAAGACCATGATCATACTAGACTGGGTGTGAACATCATTAGACCAATATTTGTAAAGAGGTGTCAGCTGGGATGGTCCATCCTGAGCTCTCCTAGAGCCCAAAACAGTGGCCTGGTTTGTTCTCTCTCCTCTACATGCCCTTCACATGAGCTGCTGTGCATGATGTTGCTGACTCAGAGGTGGTTCCTGGGGAAGAAATAGGCTGCCAGAAGCACTATTCTGGTATCTCAGACCCTCATATGCTTTTCTCTGACCAGGAAATCCATATGTTCATATCTTTATATCTGTAATTATGGTCACCACTCCTACGTTGATCTTTATCTTGCCCAGAGCAGTGCTCCGTTGGGGATGAGAAGTGCAGTGATAATATTGTAGGGTAAAGACCTATGGGAGCCTTGGGCATGCTGATAAATGGAGTGGTTCTTCAAAGCTGTATTCTTTTGTTTTAGTAAAAAAAATATAAAAATAACAAATATTTGTGTGCCCCACCAACCAGAATTGACAAATGTTAATGTTTTATCATATTTATTGTAGATCTATTTAAATAAAAGAAATAAAACATTACAAGCAAGATTTAGGCCCCCTACCCCTAAATCCTTTAAATATTCATTTCACACTTATTTTGAAGAATGGCAGTGAGGAAAGGGCAGGAAAGGGTGCTTGCCCTCTCCTCCTCCCAGTAGTTCAGCTTTCTCCAAACTCGCCAGCCCCATTCAGCAAACAAAATCCAATACAATTAATGGATAGATGCTCCAAAGGCAGTTTAGCAGCTGATCTCCCCACCCCACCTCAGGTTCCCCACCCTAACATGCCAACCTCATGCAGGACTCTTCTTGGGAGGAGTTTTGGAAACTGTAATTTTCCGTCTAGTGGCATTCATGGGGGTTTTGATGGGCCTTATGAACTGGTTCTCCCTGCAGTGCCCACGCCTGTTCTTTGCTTCTTGTCGGGCTGGAGTTACATAAGCAGTGCACACACGGGTGACTTGGTCAGACAAATTGGCAGTTCTCTGTGTCCCCAGTCAGGAGTAAGAGACAGCACAAACAACCCAGAGTTGCTCTTCTTTTCCCCTACTTCTTCACAGCTACTGTGTCAGATTGCCTGACAGTTTTTTGTTGTTTTTTAGCTGTATCTGAAACTAATGCCTCCAGCCTAGGAATTTCCGTTATATCACTCAGCTCATGGCAAGAGCAATGGGCTTCTCTGATTAGTGAAGTTGAAGAGCAGAAATGAATCACAGCAGTTTTGTATTCTAGAACATGGGCCTGGGTGAGTGAATGCATGAGAGTGGCCAAAAACACAACGCCAGCGACTCAATTCTTAATAATTTTAAATGAACTTAAGTCTGGAGACGTATGTTGAATAAATATCTCCATTTAATAAGCATTAGAGAGAAGGGTGAGGTGGTAGGGTTAGGGAAGAAAGGCCTGGGAAACTACCAGCTTCTGATAATCTTTTGCACTCAGTTTCCCTCTCCGTAAGGTGGGTCTGTTATAATCTGCTCTCAGAGGGCTGTCAGTGTGAGCAGTGTATTTTAAAACGTGCTTTGGAAAATACCTTACCACAAATCAAAGGCAATTGTCACAGGGACAGGAGTTGGGCTTTATACCATACAAGGAGAAAATGACAGACCTAGTCTCCTAGATCAGCCAAGCATCCAACCAGAAAAGCAGGAATTATTATGGCTCTTCTCAGAAAACTGGAGGGTGCTCTTACAAGCCAAATGGAATAAAAGCTATCGTGCGGAACTTTCTATCATTTGAGAATCAGGTAGAGCAGGACTTAAGAGTCCCGTATGGGTACCTGAAAATATCTAGGTAGTTACATGTAGAATGTGATTTTGACTAACTTTCATATGCAGACATAGCCTGGGAATTGCCCCTCCACAGGTATGGAGAGGAACACCAGGATAGAGTGATGACATCAAATTTCTTTAGCACAGGAGGATGCTGACCTAGTCCTTAGCACTTCAGCATCTTCAGCATTCTCAGACCTCCAATGAGACGGATGATTGAAGGCTTTTGGCAAATAAGCAGAATTAATCACAACCAGGTTAAGTGGTAGCTGAAAGTCAGTTGCTGAATAATATTGAGACTCTATCCCTACCCACTTACCCATCACCTCCAACAGGGCAGCCTTTTCTCTGATGATTTAGTTTTAGTGACATTCATTAGAATCAAATCTTCACCCCTCTACAGCCACTTTCCTAGAATTGATAGGAAGAAGATTTGGCAAACTAGACAAAGTCTTAATATGATAAGAGACTAATATACAACATTTAGCATATAAAGCAATTTGGTACTTTCATCAACTTAATGGTTTGTTGTATTTAAAGAACACAAGCAAAGATTTGATAATTATTTGGATTATTTATGCCACGTGGCTTCAGATACCAAAATGGACTAGACCACATCACATCTCTAGGTATATGGTGCCCACAGATTTTTGAGGATCTCTTGAGTTGGGTCTAAAAGGATGCTGCTGCATTGAGACTGGAAGATGAGGAGGGCTTAACCTTTGGTAGATAAGGTGACTTGTTTATGGCTGATGCTAATTCTGCATCCTCCAAGTATTCCTGGAGTCATTAGGCCAGCTGGGGTGGGTGAGATGCTGAAATCTATTGGTCATGTTTGATTTGGAGGCATATTTAGCACAAACTCTCTGTGGGGATATATGTTGATTTGTAGATACAGAGTCTCTTGGCTATGGTGTGTAACCATGACCTTTAGTGCTTGGCTCAGTGAATCATCCCATTCAGTAAGTGCTTTTATTGAATCCTTATTATGTATCAGCCAGTGTAGTAGGTGGTAGGGATAGAGAGATGAAGGACACAGGCAGTCCTTGATTTCATGTGTCAGTGTAGGAGACAGGTAAGTGGGAAAACAATTACCCTCAGTTTGGCAAGTGCTAAGGAAGCACACAGGAGGTGCACTCTGCCCTGTTTGGCTGTTGGCTGAAAGAGGGGGTAAAGTGATTCTTCAGCAGTCTTAAAGGATAAGAATAAAGGGCCGAAGAAGAGAAAGGGTGGGGTAAGGAGAGGGTGAGAGGCAATAGAATGTTATTCCAGGCAGAAGGACCAGGATGAAGAAGCGAGACACAAATAGATCTTTCGGCTGAAGCACCAGGTGTGCCTGTGGGTAGGGGAGTTGTGGGGGGAGGCAGGGGCCAGAGCAAGAAGGGTCTGGATGCCATGGACAGCACTGTGGACTTTATCTTAAAGGCAATGGGAAGTTATGAGGGTATTAATCAGAAGAGTGACAAGATCAGATGTTTAGAAAAGGTCGTTTTGGCAGCAGTGTGGAGGATGGAATGGTGACTCCAGGGAGAGCAGATAGGAGATTTTTGCTAGAGACCAGGAAAGAAGCAATAAAAATTTAAATAAGGAGATAGGCCTTATTCTGTATCAGACAGATCATGAATTTAATGTCAGTTCCTTCTAATATTAACTGCGTGACCTATGGCAAGTTACCTTACCTCTCCAAGTCTCACTCTCCCATATATAAGATGGTTCAATGAGTACTTATCTGGAAGGTTGTGAAAATTAATTGTAAATGCTTGGTACAGTGCCTGAAAAGCAGTAATCACTAAAAAATGACATCTTTATTCTTATTCTTGTTCTTGTTCTTATGCAGCCATCCTGATGTGGATAGTCTCTGTAAAAACAGGCACTGAAACAAGGACCTGGGGCAGGGCATCCCAGGAAGCACAGTGAGGAAAGTGAGACGGGGAGGGAGGAAAGCCAATGAAGAGGGTGTTACTGAGTGGGTCACTGCTGTGGGCAAGTGGGGCTCAAATTCACTTGAAACCCTCAAGAGATAGAAATTGTTCCTGCAAGGGATGGGAAAATTGGAGTATTTATCCACCAACACCTGCCCCTAATTGGCTGAGGGATGGCTCTGCAGGTCTTAAATCCTTAGTACAGACTGCTCTGTGCACAGGCCAAACAAGCTTCTGTGGCCCTAACTCTGGTGGGGCCCTGAGTCCTCAGCAAGTCTCAAGCAGCAGACACAGATGCTTGAGATGGAAGCTGTCATCGTGTAACCAGAAGTGTCCATTGCAGGTGAGGTGAACTCAGAGAATCAACAGTGGGGACATGGGCAGAGCGTCATATCTGCTATAGTGGAGTAAGGGACAATTAAACAGTATGTAGAAAGTAGGCCTTGATGAGTGGAAGTAAGGAATATGGTGAAGTCTTAGAATGACCTGTGTGTTTTTGGTTTGATCTAAAAACTGCAGTCCCATTAATTGAGTTTAAAACAATTGCCAGAGGAGTGGTTTTGGGAGTAATGGTGGCAGAGAAGAAAGGATGATTTTGACTTGGACATGCTGAATCCGAGACATCCGTGATCTTTTTTTAAAGAAATATATATTTATTGATTGATTTCAGAGGGGAAGGGAGAGGGAGAGAGAGATAGAAACATCAATGATAAGAGAGAATCATTGATTGGCTGCCTCTTGCACACCCCTTACTGGGGATCCAGCCTGCAACCCAGGCCTGTGCCCTTGGCTGGAATCGCACCTGGGACCCTTTAGTCCACAGACCAGTGCTCTATCCACTGAGCCAAACCAGCTAGGGTGACATCTGTGATCTTGTCTAGTGTCATACTGAGTTGGCAAATGAAATTTCCCTAATTCTGTTTTAAATTATGCAGGCTTCACTTTGACATGTTGAAATTCCTTAAACAAGTTTTGTGGGGGCCAAACCTGTACTCTGTTAATGAGTAAAGATCCACCCAACCTCCCACCCCCACCCCTACCCCTGCTACAAGAGCATGTTTAATCCAGTGCTTTAAGTGATGGCTTTTAGAACTGCCTGTCTTTTCCTATGTGCTGTTCACATTTTAGATGACTTTAAACCTGTGGGTAAATTGCCTTATAGATTATTTTTTTCTGAAGAAAGGGAATAATAAATACTCTCTTGAGTTACTGCATAGCTATTGAAAACTAAACAGTATTTTCAAAACCCTTTTGAGTTGTTGCAAAGCACAGTGCCCCATTGAGTATTGTATTACTTTGCTTCTGTTTGCTTTCAAAACTTACAGCATTCCAATTATCCTATTGTTACTGAATTCACTAAAGTTAATATGCTTGTTTACTAAAATGGAATTTTTAAATGATAAAAGCTTATATTTGTCAAGTGAAATAAGCTAGCTATTTAGCTAATTATACCATGGAACTCATCCTGACTTTATGTGTTTTATATTTTCTCTCCATGTGCGTATATATTTGTATTTGGAGATATGCATCCTGTTTTTGCTCTATTTTACAATGAATTTTAATAGATGTTGAAACCACTTATATTTTAATTTTTTGAAGTGGTTTCTTTGATGGATATTTTATTATAAGTATCATAGGACATCCAAGTCAATGGGGCCAGACATAAAAATATGAAATAGATAAAGTCTGGCTTTAGCTTTCTCTTTCAAGGTGACCTCCCACTTCTCCAAGGGCCTTCCCATGTCCCATTGCTCACAGTCAAGGTGCCCAAGGGTTGTCAGTATCTCCAAAGAGGTATTTGTGGTTCCATCATAATAGTCTAAGCCTGGTGAGTTTGCCTGCAATGTTTACTTTAGCCACACTTGTTTGTACAGTGTTGACTATACATGAGTGAAAGTGGAAGAAGTGAAGAGAACAAACCAGTGTCAGAGCAAGGCCAGACTTCCTGAATCTGTTTCATCTTCCTTAGTGGGCGGGGCTGCACTGACAGTTCTGGTAAAGACTGGCTCCAAAGGAAGGCAAGGAAAGAGGAAGAGAACATCTAATGGGTATAACTATAGGCCAGGCATTGTCCTATGTTTTCTGTACATACTGTATATTATCTCAGTTTAATAAAGAAATATGTTTTTTTTAAATGTACTTGATAATAAACATTTTTAGACAAAAACAAAAAGCCTCTTTTATATAGCTCCTGTTTCTCTGAGGGTTCTTGCTGCTGACCGCTAGAAGAGAAGAGCCTCATGCACCCCCTCTTTTATTATGTTTTTAAAAATACTTTTTAAGTACTGAATAGTGTGTTTGATATTTTTAAGTCCTAAGCAAAAATAAGGTCTTTTAATGGCCATTTCTCTAAGGGAAAAATATGACAATGAAGTCATAGAGGTTTTGCAAACCTAATTTTTGGAATAATGAAATAGCTTGCACAGTACAAAGTAAAATAATGACAATGACATAATTTTACTTTTGAAGGACTAAAGCAGGCACACACCTTCAGAGACTGGACACTTTTAGACTACAGTGTGGGATTATTCATTCTTCTGCTCTGCAATTGATGGGACTGCCCAAGAATAAAGCTTTAGATGTTAGGTCAATGCTCAACCACTGAGCCACACTAGCTGGGCGAGCTTTATATATGAGAATGGGAGCTCTGCTCCCCAGGGACCTGGTCATCAGGTTCTAGAATTGTCTGATAACATGGCCACATCCAATGTTTTCTGTTGGAACCTGAGGTCTGGGCAGTCTGAGCTTTTCAGGCACAGGTTCAGCTCAGTTGCCTGTAGAAACCACCGAACTTCTCACAGGCCGTGGGTGGTGAAGCACTTGTGTGTGCCCACCCTGCTGTTCAGCGTGGAGCCACCATTGGTTCTAATTATGACCTCAACAGGCAGCTTTGAGGGCTCCTCTGTTCAGTACAGTGCCTCACACTCCATAATTAGTAATAAAGGAGCACAGGCACGTCATAAATAAAAAGGGCTAAACAATAATCAGGCAGTAAAGGCAATGCATTGGGACTGTTCCACCTAACACTTTGTTTCTTTCAAGTTAAAAACAAAATAAACTTTTAATTATTCTTTGTTGTTTTATTAACAGGGGGGTGGGGGGAGGCGGGACAGGGAGAGAGAGAAACATGATCAGCTGCCTCCTGCACGTCTCCTACCTGGGATCTAGCCCACAACCCATGCATGTGCCCTGACCGGAAATCAAAGAGGCAATCTTTTGGTGCATGGGACAACACGCAACCAACTGAGCCACACTGGCCAGGGCAAAACAAAAAACTTTAGTTGCTTCATTTTATTTTTTTGCCTGGAATAACTCTGGCCACTTATTACCTGTGTGACTTTTGGCATTTTGCCTAACCTCACGGTGGCTGTTTTTTTTTTTTTTTTTTTTTTTTTTTTTTTTTTTGTGGTTTGTTTGTTTTTAATGTGTGAAATGGTGAGCATGATAGTTCCCATCTCATGGGGATAGACTGAGGATTAAATGAGATAATTCATGCAAAGTGCTTTGTAAGGAGCTCCACTCCTATGAAAGCTTGTTCAGTAAATGCTAGCTCTCATTATTATCATTTTAATCTCAAGTGAAATGAATGCATAGAGTATAAGGCATAGATCTCAAAAACCTTCCATTACATACTCTTTCAAACACAAACACACAAATAGATTGGTATAATTACCCCCACCCCCCACACACATGTACCCATGCTAGCATTGGTAGTGATCAATATTTTATCAATCTTATTTAATTTGGCAAATTTTAAAGCAAATTCCAAGCATCATGTCATTTCACACATAAATTTGAGTGTCGTTTTTATATTAACATCCATAATATGCTAAGAGCTTCTTGGAACTATATCTTCCTAATCTTGAACCCCTGCTCCTAGAAGTTACTATGGTTAGTAAAAGCTCTACTAATGTTTGCTTAATTAGTGAATGAACCATCCAAACAGTTTTCTTTGACTTTATGGTAGATGCACTATAAATATTTGTTGAGTGAATAAGCAAGGGCAGGAATTTTTTAGAGTGCCTAATGTTTATGGAGATGTACATGTTTTACAAAATCAACAAATATTTTTAATACTTTGATGAGGTTTTCCAATACTTGAATCCCACAGGGTTAATATTGCTGTGAACATTAATAGTGCCCAAATAACCAGCCCATCCGAGGTTTAAATTTTTTGTGATTTTTGTTTTTTTTATTTTTTCTTGAGATTTATTTTTTGTACTCAAATTATTTGTGAGTATCTGACTATAGGCATCTTCACGAAAAGCAATTAGCAGATTCTTCAAACACATGACAAATCCTTTATTACTGTGCTTATAAGTGATACGGTTTACAGAAAACCAAATGTAATTAAATAACATTGAACTTGAAATCTACCACAGACTCAAGATATACAAGTTATACTTGGCAAGGCAAAACTTCTCAAACACTAGATTGTTTTAGGTAAAAGACAAATTTCCATTAAGGAATTCCAACATGTTTTGTTTTTTGTCTTACAGACATTTCCTTTGGCAATAACTTCCACTTTAGCTTTTATTATATAAAAATATAACAAAATTTCATTATATACAAACATTACATTACACAATGTACAGGTTAAAAACACTAAGAAAATGTCAAGCTGCAAGTGAAATTAATGTCAATAGCATGATAAGAAAAATTAAATACAGCACACATTTCATAAAAATTACATTAACTACATTTGTTTTGTTTGCAAATACCAAACAGTACTAATGTGATTGGAAATAGCTCCCAACAACTTCATTTTAAGGCACATCTTGCATATTTATATATACAACACTGAAACCGGTCAATAACTTAGGGGCTTCTCAGAGTGACCTGTTTACGTGTGAAGACATGCAGCATGGGGTTACACATTTTCATTGGCTTCCTTCTTTGGGGACAGGTACCTGCCAGGTGGGGACTGATAGAGGGGTACCCCGATCTCCTGCAAGTCTGGGAGCCTGGCTGGACGAGGAGGGGAGAGCAGAGTGACTGTCCTGTCATAGTCTCTGTGCAGCACTTTCTCATAGACGCTCTGTAGCCCCACTGTCTTGGGCAGCTGGGCCTGGTAGTAATTGTCTCTGCGCAGAGGATCCCGAGGCAGCGATGTACTCTTACAGAAGGTGGACATCTGGGCTGGTGGTGGGTGTGTGGACGGCTGGGTGTTGGGCCCTCCACATGATGGGCTCCAGCAGCGGTCAGAGTGGCCCAGGATCTTGCACTCAGCCGTGCACGCCCACAGTCCTAACATAAAAGAGAGAAGGAGAGAGCATGAATATTACTGAGACTGGTATGCCTCCATCTTCAGTATGTCAGACAGGGTTAGGGTGGCTGAAAAGGAAAACCTGTATGAAGATGAACGCCAGTGACTGAAGATTTGAAAGGAACATTGCTGTAAAGCCACCTAACTCCAAGTTGGCTCAGCTTCTTTTGCTGGAAGCAAAAGCCCCCTCCCCGCAAAAAAGCCTGTCGGGTCGGTCGCTAGCATCACCCCTGCCTCTGCCAACCAGGGTGGGGCTGTGCTTAATTCAAACGGTGAAGCTGCCTCAACCTTGCGTTTTAAAGTTAATTGTATGGGGCCTGCCAGAGTCTGGAACTCCAGGAATGAGAAAAGTGGGGAAGAGGGCGTGGCGTGGGCAACAGAGATTGAGAGGAGGGAATCAGTGTCAAAAGGGGAGGGAGAGGAGGAATGCTGAACTTGGAAGGAAAGAGGAGTCCTCACCACTCTGCATATGGTTGATGAGGTCCTTTTTCAGAGCGTCCCCACTGATGTCGGAATCGCTGTCATTGAAATCACTGTCCCCTTTGCCGCTATCTTTGCCGCTGAACTTCTCTGCTTCTCGGCCAGAGATGGTGTTGAAAGAATGTCCTTTCCACACCGCCACAGGGGGCGCCGGCTCTGTTCCGAAGCCAGAGGCGCCGCGGTAGGGCTGCAGCAGGGGATGGGAGAATCGGGGGTGAGGGTTGGGCAAGGAACAACAAGACAAAAAAATATGTGCGACAGGTTAGGCATCTATCTGGCACGCCCACCCAGACCCCTCCAGTCTCTTCCCCCAGCCTGTCCGTGGAGCACGGAGCGGGGCGCCCAGCCGAAGAAGGCCTCACCTCGGCGTGCGCGCCGCGGAGCCGCTGCTGCCCCTCGAAGTGACAGGAGCTTTCCCCGGTGACGCTGCCGCCCTCCGAGCCCGGCACTTCGGCTGCCGCGACTGCGGGCGGGGGCGCGTCGGCCGCGGGGCTGCCAAAGGGCGCTTTGCCGCTGCCAGGGAAGGTGAGCACGTCGAACATGTTGGGTCTGGGCCCGGCTCCCCGGGCGGCCTCCTCCGGGGAGCCAGGAGCCGAGGCGCCGCCGCCCGCCGCCCCGGGCCGCTCTTCCCGGCAGGCCCCCCCTTTGCGCACCTCCTTCTTGCGGCGATTGCAGGTAGTGGCGATGGCGATGATGGCGGCCAGTAGCAGCGTGCAGCTCCCGGCCAGCACGATGATGACGATCAGTGGCGTATCCCATTGTAGCGCCGACCCGGACGCTGCGAGCCGCGAACCCGGCGGGCGAGAGCGCTCTGGGCTCCCGGCACCGGCGGGCGCTACCGGCCCCCGCCCGCCGCCTGCTGTCACCACGAAGCTGACTGTGGCAGTGGTAGAGAGCGGGGGACGGCCGCCGTCGGATATGACCAGCAGCGCCCGGAACACGCGGCCTAGCGGCTCCTGAGACAGATCGCCGGTGAGCACGATCTCCCCCGTGCGGCGACCGATGGCGAAAGCTTCTCGCGGCTCCTGTTGCAGGAGATCGAATGCCAGCTCCCCATTAGCACCCTCGTCCGCGTCCCGAGCTTGCACACGCGCCACGGCTGTGTCCCTTGCAGTGCGCCCTGGGACTGCCACTTCCAGGGAGCCGTTGGCCGGCGCCGGATGCACCAGGACTGGCGCGTGGTCGTTCTGGTCCAGCACCCGCACTTGCACCAGGGCGCTGCTGGAGAGCTGAGGGACACCTCCGTCGCTCGCCTGGATGCGCACGTCGAGCTGGCGCAGCGTCTCGTAGTCGAAGCTGCGCAGCGCATAGATGGCCCCAGTAGCCGGGTCCACTGAGACATAGGTGGACACGGCGCCCCCACCGCGGCCTACCTCAGCCTCCAGCAGCCGGTAGGTGACCTGGCCGTTTCGGCCCAGGTCCGGGTCCCGGGCAGCCACCGTGGCCAAGTAGGCGCCAGGCGGGTTGTTCTCGCGCACAGACACCTCGTAGACCCGCTGTGTGAAGAGCGGCGCGTTGTCGTTCTCATCACCCACGCGCACCGTGTAGGGCCTCACAGTGCGTAGCGGGGGCGCGCCGCGGTCCTCGGCCACCAGCGTCAGGTTGTACTCAGCAATTCGCTCACGGTCCAAGGATGCAGCGGTCACCACCAGGTAGCTGCCCGCGTAAGCTGGCTGTAGCCGGAAGTGCTCGTGCCCGTAGAGGGCGCAGCGCACCTGCCCGTTGGCGCCCGAGTCCCTGTCCGAGGTGCTGACCAGCGCCACCAGGCTCTCGCGCGCCGCCCCCTCTGGCACCAGCGAGATAGCACTGGCCTCTGGTGTCCCGGGCCCGGTAGACGAGGTCGTGACCGCCCCCTCGAGAGCAGCAGCAGCGGCGGCGGCGGCGGCGAAGGGCGAGGCGGCAGGCGCGCCCGGGGCGGCCAGGGGCGTGATGGTGATGTCCGGCGCGTTGTCATTGACGTCGCGGATGCGCACGATGACCTTGCAGGTGGCTGAACGAGGCCCTGGGCCACGGTCCTGCGCCCGCACGTCCAACTCGTAGGTGTCCTGGCGCTCGTAGTCCACGGGTCCCGCGAGGGTGAGGCGTCCCGAGCGCGGGTCGAGATGGAAGAGTCGGCGCGCCTCCAGCGGGGTCCGGGCGCCAAAGGAGAACACGACTTCGCCGTTGGGGCCCTCGTCAGGGTCGGCCGCGTCCAAGTCGAACAGCAGCGAGCCCACGGGCGCGTCCTCTGCCAGCTCGACCTCGGCCACAGCTCCCTGCGGGAAGGCCGGGCTGTGGTCGTTGGCATCCAGCACACGCACACTGAGGGCGGCCGTAGCAGAGCGTGGCGGGCGGCCGCCGTCCTGGGCCACCAGCTCCAGGCTGTAGGCGGCCTGGCTCTCGCGGTCCAGCTCCTGCAGCAGGACCAGGTCGGCACACTGGGCACCGTCTGCTCGAGTCTGCAGTTCCACGCGGAAGGGGCTGTGTGGCTCAGCCAGGCGCACGCTCTGCAGTCCGTTGGCGCCCACGTCCTCGTCCACTGGCACCTCCAGGGGGATGCGTGTGCCCACAGCCGCGCCCTCGGACACCTCCACGGGGATCTGGGCCCGTGGGAAGTGCGGCGCGTGGTCGTTGACATCCCTCACCTCGACCTCCACGTGCACCAGCCGGAACTGCTCCTGCGAAAAGCTGACCACATCGAAGGCCAGCACGCACTGTGGGGCCTGGCCGCACAGTTGCTCGCGGTCCAGGCCCGCATCCCCGACGGTCAGCTGCCCATCACCCTCACGCACACGTAGCAGCGAGCTGTTGAACTGCTTCATCAGGCGGAAGCTTGTGTCTCCGGACACTTTCATATGTAGGTCCTCAGCCAAGGTCCCAATGACCGTGCCAGGAGCGTCCTCCTCGAAGGTGCTGTATCGCACTGTCTTGCTCTGGGCCACTGAGAGCACCCAGCAGAGGCTAAAGAGCTGCAAAGGTAAAAGGCAGGGTCTACCCCCGCGCCTTACTGGACTCATGCCGCCAGCCCCAAGTTCTATTCCAAAATGCTGAAGAAAAGATTCCTCTCTGGTTTGCAGGTCCGGACCTGAGTCCCGGGCTCCTCGGAGCACGCCTTTTGCCAGCTCCGTGCGGGAGAAGTCTGGCGGCTGCAGCTTCGTGGCTCCGGCGGGCTCTGAGGACGCGCGGCGGACCCGCGGACCCGCCCTCGCTCTGCACACCTCCCTCCCTCCTCCTAGCTGCTGCTGCGCCGCCGCGCGCGCCGCCTCCGTTTTTATAGCCGCCGATATGCAAATCACCAGAGCCAGGCAGCCAATGGCGACCGCGTCCTCGAGCTGCTCCTACGTCAGCCTCTGACAATCCCTTTAATGTGGAAAGGCTTAGAGGGGAAAACAAGAAAGGAAAATTAGGAAATCTTTCCTTTGTTTCTTTAACTCCTTTTGCTTTTCCTTTTCTGCGTGTAGAGGAGTTAGCACAGGTTCTGTTCTTTGTTTCCTTCCGGTGCCGGCTGCTTGATCGAAGAGCAAACACGCTGGGATTTCTTCATGGTAGCTCAGGACCCCCCACCCACTCCCTGCGTTTTGTACCTCGGAGGCTTCCAGGCGCTAGCAGCCCTCTCTCCATAGACTAGCTCTGCCCGACGAGGCTTGGCTCGCCTCCTCTCCCTGCTTCCCACGGCGCCCTGAATAGCCTCTCGATTAGGAGCCCAAAGGAGAAGGGAAAATTGATTTTATTCAAATTTGTATACGCAATTGTGTTTTACTCCTGTGAGCCCCGGTGATCAGAGTTGCTACTTCTCTTTCAGAAAAGAACCCTGCGATGTGTTAGTATGCATGTCACTGTCCAAATGGCTTTCTTAAATCCTGGGCGCTAGTAGGCAAGGAAAAAAGTTCCAAATAGGATTTAGCATAAGCTTGAGGAGATTTGGAAAGGTTTCAAAGATCAGTCTGTATCAAAGGCTTATGAAGCCCTCGTTAGCACTGGAAAAAGAATGGCGTGGCAGGCGATCCCTTTGGAGGACCCAATGTCTGTATTATTTCACGGTGACAAGCTAAGGGGAGAGAACGTTGAACAGTTTCCACAGTGGAGTTGGGCTAACTTGAATATAATGAGCAAACGCCACATGTATCCATTATGTTCCTCTATTCATCCCCAATCACCGCCATGACTCTCTGGCTAAAGGGTGAAGGGCGCTGAATTCCACACAATACCAGGCTCATATTAAAGTGCATTTAGAGAACTTTCCCTCCTGATGCCTGTTCCGCCTATTTAGAGGATTTTCTTTCTTGTTCTAATAGGGCCGCTCTGGGAAGAAACATCCCGTTCCAGAAGAACAAAATCACAGCGTGATGTTGAAACCTGGGGAACATAACCATCTGCCTAGGAAAGTGTTGAGCTTCGGCATTGCCAAACTCTGGGCTGGTCAGGTATGCCTGCCCCCCCACAGGCATCCTCCCCCCGCCCCGTTCCCCGCCCCCCCCCCCCCCAGTATCCCTAAAGATCTGGAAGATGGGTCTCCAAGCAGGAACAAGAGGAATTCTTACTCATTCTTGTTGAAGAGCTTTACTGAGCAGGCTATGAAAATATGCTAGAAAGGGGAAAGGTAACAGCAAAAGTCACACATTGGAAGATTTTTTTTTTAAAAAAGGGCGTTGGATTTGATAAGCAAATTCTCTTCAGTAAATAATCTTTTGAATCCTGATTTTAGTCCTGTTCTCAGATTCCTATCTCTCAAATCCGAGGGAATGTATCCTGTTGTTGTTGGTTTTGTTTTGTTTTTTCCCCAGAAAAGATACAGGGGTCTCCTCAGAGTAGGAGACCAAGCAGGGACCTGGGTGGACAGTGGGGGTTGTGGAGGATAAAGGAGGTGCTTGGAGTTGCCAGGGAGCAAAAAATGCAGCCCTAACCATCAATTAAAAAAAGCTTTTGTGAGATTGCAGGGTGGGCGGTGGATAGTTGGAAATTTCCTTTGAGCTGCCATACCTCTCGGTTCCCTTTCCCACCGTTTCCACTTTGCAGCCTTGGAAATACTAAAAGCAACGAGGCCAGGCAAGCCAGCCGCGCAGGGACAGGAATGGAAGGGAGACGCCCCCTCCAGGAGCCCAATTGTCAGCCATCTCTTCCACTATTTCCCCCTACCAATTGCCATTTAATACCTCTCTCTCTCTCTCTCTCTCTCTCTCTCTCTCTCTCTCTCTCTCTCTCTCTCTCTCTCTCTCTCTCCTATCCTCTCCTCTCTCTCTGGCCCCAAGAGACATTTATTTCTCTGGGGTTCTGCGCAGCCGAAAGAACTTTGTCTTCTTTCTGAACCCCGCAACTTTCCCACCTGGCCTGCTGGTGAGCTTTGGCGCCCCCGGGGTCCCGCCCTCTCTCCTCACCCATGTTTCTGGTTCGCCCTAGACCCGAACAGATTCAGAACTCGGCAGCCTGACAGCGGCCTCCCCTCTGCTATTCGCGTAACCCCGAGAGTCAGGCCCCCGCCACGCGGCTGCTGCTGAGCGCAGAACACGGCGAGGAGGGGAAGGAGAGAGGGCAGTGGGGCCAGAGTGGCGGAGAACTGATGTCTTACGCTGTTCCCATGGCTAGACCCTTGTCAAGAGCCCGGCCACGGGTCGCTGCGAGCCGGACCTATATCTGTGGCTCCTGCCCCCGGCGCCTCAGTTCTGGACTGGGCCGTGGCAGCTCAGCGCTGTTCATTCATTCATTCATTCATTCATTCATTCAGCGGGAGAATCGGAACTACCTAATATATTTACTCAAAACACTTCTATGCCATCAACCACATTCTCAAGACTGAAATAAACTAGGCGTATTTTGAGGGAGTGAAGGGTTAGAGTGGTGCGGAGGCAGGTAACAGTGAAGAGGAGGAGGTGGGGTGTGGGTCCAAAGGCTTTTATCCTCTGCCAGTGCCTGGGCCGCTCGCATCCCGCAGCTGCGAGCGCGCAGCCCTGGGAGGGGCACCGGGAGGAGAGCGTGGGGCCGGAGCGGAGGAGCCGGGCTGCGAGCCCCGCTGCGGAGGCCGGCGCGGAGGCCCTTCCTTCCCCGCCGGCCGCAGAGGTGTGAAGGCACGCGAGCTGAGTGCGCTGCGGCCCCGCCGCCTGCAGCCTGCAGCTTACGGAAATGCGATTTTAATAGCGCACCAGAGTCTACAGCACCTCCCGGGGAAGCTGACTGTCCAGGAGGTAGGGTCAGAGGAGTAGGGGCAGGGAGAGGAGCTCGCCCGCCCCGGAGCTGATCCCGCCCCACAAAGGCCCCTCAAATCGACTTGTTATCATACCAAAGGCCTAGGCTGCCTCAAAGGAGCCCCTTTCTCTCGATTTTTTTTTTT
Source organism: Plecotus auritus (assembly GCF_963455305.1). Taxonomy (NCBI): domain Eukaryota; kingdom Metazoa; phylum Chordata; class Mammalia; order Chiroptera; family Vespertilionidae; genus Plecotus; species Plecotus auritus. Next base: position 86,239,625 of record NC_137772.1, on the reverse strand, counting down.
TTTTAACTACCTTGTCCGCAACTGTCTCGAAATCCTGAGAACAAACACAGGCCCACAATGGCCGGCATTTTCTCGGGATGCAAATGCTGCGGACTCCCAGAGCTGGGTGTCTGTCACCGCGCCTAAAGCCCGCTTTGTGAAGCTCGCGTGCGGACCCCGAGATTGCACGGGCGTCACGTGACGGATTAGGGCTCAGGAGCGTTTTCAAAGCCGCGACAAAGCGGGGCGGGGGGGGGGGGGGGGGCTCAGCCTGATCTGATATCTCCCACAGTTTAGCGGGCAAGAAAATCAGGATATATTTTCATATGTAATAGGATTATCTTTTCCATTTCAAGTTCTATACAGCATGTAATTTATTTTTAATTAGGATTATATCTGCTAGGAAAGAGAACTAGACTTCGATGGAAAGTGTAATTCTTAAGGATGGATTGGGAGAGGGGTTATTTTTTAACCTTTTAACTTAAGAAAAAGTTCTGGGCCGTCGGTTTTCCTCCTACAGGCTCACACCCTCGTTTGAACCTTGGCGGGCTAACTTCGGTTTGCTCTCTAGAAATGTAACCAAGAGCTTTTCTACACTCCAAACACTTTATATTTTTTAAAAAAGTGACCCCCACTGTTACTTGGTTGTCAACACTGACACAATGGCTTTTAAACTTTTACACCAAACCACAGTGCAGCATCCTCCTGGGATCCAAACTTATTAGCATTTAGACACTGAAACAATTTGGGAGTGAAGGTAACTAACTGTTGTTCCATCATTACTTTTGGATTGATGCCAGCACCAGATGCTCAAAACCCTGCACTCTTCCCAGGTCTTGGGCCACTCAGCCTTCTGTGCCGTTCTGTGTCAGAATGCTGGGGGATGCCCACTGGCCTGGAAGGAAGCAGAGCTGTTGACTGAAGGCACTGGGAGCATCCTACATGGGTTCAAATATGAACATTACCACTGATTTGCTGTGTGACATTGGGTTGATTACTTGATATCTCTGTATCTTAGTTCTCACACGTATAAAATGGGAATAATAATAGTATTTGTAAGGTTGTCTTCAGGACTACGTAAGATACAGTATCAGCTTGGGAAGCCCTGAACACATGTTAGTTATCACTTATTAAAGCATAAGGAAGAAACATTGGCAGCCATATAATTTAAACCTTTTATTTTATAGGTGAGGGATTTGTTCAGAAAGGAACCCCTCCCCCCATTTCCTGATTGTTTCTTTGCTGTAGTTACAACTGTCCATCTGATTCCTTTGCAATCCCTCCCTCCTTCTAGAAATATTAATAGATATAGTGGTAGGTATATAGATACAAAAGGAAGGAGAAAATGGTCATGTGAGGGTTCAAGTAACTTTCATACCTTCGTGTCATTTAAAATTTTTTGGGTACCCTGCTTTCTGGTTAAGATCAGATGATGACAAAAAGGGGTAGAGATGAACAGGACATGCCCTGCTGAAGGAGCAGCAACCTCAGGGACATGTAGGACTGAGGGCTGGGATGGAGGGTGTTATGAAGGGCTGGGCAGGGGCACAGGGGTGAAGAAAGCCAGAGTGAGCAGCTAGGTGCTTTACACACCCACGTTAAGGAATTCTAGATTTATCCTTCAAGCAATGGGAACTGTTGAAGGATGTCACCCCTGAAATCAATAGGCTCACTAGGGCAGTGATTTTTAACCTTTTGTATCTCATGGCACACATAAACTAGTTATAAAATTCTTTTTATTTATTTATTTATTTATTTATTTATTTATTTATTGTTTAAAGTATTACATATATTAGTACATATATCTCCTTTTTTCCCCTCATTGACCTTCCCCCAGCCTCCCCTAACCCCTGTCACATGCCCTCATCTCACCCCCACCCCCCAGTGTCTTGTGTCCATTGGTGTGCTTATATGCATGCATACAAGTCCTTTGGTTGATCTATTTCCCTCCCTCCCAACACTCCCCAGCCTTCCCGCGTATTTTGACAGTCTGTTGGGTGCTTTACTGCCTCTGTATCTATCTTTTTGTTCATCAAGTTATAATGTTCTTTATTTTCCATAAATGAGTGAGATCATGCGGTATATTTCTTTCATTGCCTGGCTTATTTCACTTAACATAATGCTCTCCAGGTCCATCCATGCTGCTGCAAATTGTAAGAATTCCTTCTTTTTTATAGCAGCTTAGTATTCCATTGTGTAGGTGTACCATAGTTTTCTAATCCACTCATCTGCTGATGGGCATTAAGGCTGTTTCCAAATCTTAGCTATGGTGAATTGTGCTGCTATGAACATAGGGGTGCATATATCCTTTCTAATTGTTGTTTCTAGTTTCTTGGGATATATTCCTAGAAGTGGGATTACTGGGTCAAATGGGAGCTCCATTTTTAGTTTTTTGAGGAAACTCCATACTGTTCTCCACAGTGGCTGCACCAGTCTGCATTCCCACAAGCAGTGCACAAGGGTTCCTTTTTCTCCACATCGTCACCAGCACTTATCGTTTGTTGATTTGTTGATGATTGCCATTCTGACAGGTGTGAGATGATACCGCATTGTTGTTTTGATTTGCATCTCTCGGATAATTAGTGACTTTGAGCATGTTTTCATGTGTCTCTTGGCCTTCCTTCTGTCTCCTTTCGAAAAGATTCTATTTAGGTCCGTTGCCCATTTTTTTATTGGATCATTTATCTTCCTTTTATTAAGTTGTATAAGTTCCCTGTAGATGTTGGAGATTAAACCTTTATCAGTGATATTTGCAAATATGTTCTCCCATACAGTGGGCTTTCTTGTTGTTTTGTTGATGGTTTTTTTTTGCTGTGCAAAAGCTTTTTATTTTGATGTAGTCCCATTTGTTTATTTTCTTTTTAGTTTCCATTGCCCTAGGAGCAGTATTGGTGAAGAAATTGCTTCGGCATATGTCTGAGATTTCTCTGTCTGTGGATTACTCTAGTATTTTTATGGTTTCCCATCTTATGTTTAAGTCCTGTATCCATTTTGAGTTTATTTTTGTGTATGGTGTAAGTTGGTGGTCTCGTTTCATTTTTTTGCATGTATCTGTCCAATTTTCCCAACACCATTTATTGAAGAGACTGTCTTGACTCCATTGTATGTTCATGCCTCCTTTGTCAAATATTAATTGGACATAGTGGTTTGGATCGATATCTGGATTCTCTATTCTATTCCATTGGCCTGTATATCTGTTCTTGTGCCAGTACCAGGCTGTTTTGAGAACAGTGGCTTTGTAATACAGCTTGAAATCTGGTATTGAGATCCCACCTACTTTGTTCTTCTTTCTCAGGATTGCTGTGGCTATTCGGGGTCTTTTTTTATTCCAGATGAATTTTTTTTTAAAATATATTTTATTGATTTTTTACAGAGAGGAAGGAAGAGGGATAGAGAGTTAGAAACATCGATGAGAGAGAAACATCGATCAGCTGCCTCTTGCACACCTCCTACTGGGGATGTGCCCGCAACCAAGTTACATGCCCTTGACCGGAATCGAACCTGGGACCCTTGAGTCCGCAGGCCGACGCTCTATCCACTGAGCCAAACCGGTTTTGGCCCAGATGAATTTTTGGAGAGTTCTTTCTAAGTCTGTGAAATATGCCATTGATATTTTAATGGGGAGTGCATTGAATCTATAGATTGCTTTGGGTAGTATGGACATTTTAATGATGTTGATTCTACCAATCCATAAACATGGTATGTTCTTCCATCTGTTTACGTCTTCCTCTATCTCTTTTTTCAGTGTCCTGTAGTTTTCCATGTATAGGTCTTTTACCTCCTTAGTTAAGTTTATTCCCAGGTATCTTAATTTTTTTGGTGAGATGGTAAATGGGATTGCTTTTTTAGTCTCTCTTTCTGTAAGTTCACTATTGGTGTATAGAAATGCCATAGATTTCTTGGCATTAATTTTGTATCCTGCTACATTGCCGAATTAATTTATTAAGTCTGTTAGTTTTTTGATGGAGTCTTTCGGGTTTCTTATGTACAATATCATGTCATCTGCAAATAAGGACAGCTTTACTTCTTCTTTTCCAATTTGGATGCCTTTTATTTCTTCTTCTTGTCTAATTGCAATGGCTAATACTTCCAGCACTACGTTGAACAGGAGTGGTGAGAGTGGGCATCCCTGTCTTGTTCCTGTTCTTGGGGGAAATGGTTTTAGTTTTTGCCCATTGAGTATGATGTTAGCTGTGGGTTTATCATATATGGCTTTTATTATGTTGAGGTATGATCCTTCTATTCCCATTTTGTTGAGAGTTTTTATCAAGAAAGGGTGTTGGATTTTGTCAAATGCTTTTTCTGCATCAATTGATATGACTATGTGATTTTTATCTCTCAGTTTGTTTATGTGATGTATCACGTTTATTGATTTGTGGATATTGTACCATCCTCGCATCCCCGGGATAAATCCTACTTGGTCATGGTGTGTGTTCTTTCTGATGTACTGCTGGATCCGATTTGCTAGAATTTTGTTGAAGATTTTGGCATCTATGTTCATGAGGGATACTGGCCTGTAATTCTCTTTCATTGTGTTGTCTTTATCTGGTTTTGGTATTAGGGTGATGCTGGCTTCATGGAAGAAGCTTGGAAGTGTTCCTTTCTCTTGAATTTTTTGTAATAGTCTGAGGAGGATAGGTTTTAGTTCTTCCTTGAATGTTTGGTAAAACTCCCCTGTGAAGCCGTCTGGCCCCGGGCTTTTGTTTGCTGGAAGTTTTTTGATGACTGCTTCAATTTCTTCCATAGTTATTGGCCTATTGAGATGTTTAGATTCTTCCTGATTGAGTTTTGGAAGGTTATATTTTTCTAGGAATAATATGTCCATTTCCTCCAGGTTGTCCAGTTTGTTGGAATAGAGTTGTTCATAGTATTTCTTAAAAGATACTTTGTATTTCTGTGGGGTCTGTGGTTACCTCACCTCTTTCATTTCTGATTTTGTTTATTTGGGTCCTCTCTCTTTGCTTCTTGGTGAGCCTGGCTAGAGGTTTATCAATCTTGTTTATCCTTTCAAAGAACCAGCTCTTGGTTTTTGTTGAACTTTTGTATTGTTTTTTTTTTTTGTCTCAATATCGTTTATCTCCATTCTGATCTTTATTATTTCCTTTCTTCTGCTTACACTGGGCTTTTCTTGTTGCTCTCTTTCTAACTCTTTGAGTTGTAGGGTTAGGTAATTTATTACCATTGTTTCTTGTTTTTTTTTTCAGTAGGCTTGTAGAGCTATGAACTTCCCTCTCAAGACTGCTTTCGCTATGTCCCATAGATTTTGGATTGTTGTGTTTTCATTGTCATTTGTTGCCATGATGTTTTTTATTTTTTTCTTTGATCTCTCTGGTAACCCAGTCATTGTTTAATAGCATGCTGTTTAGTCTCCATGGTGTTTGATTTTTTGGGGATTGTTTTTATTGTAGTTGATTTCCAGTTTTATGCCACTGTGGTCTGAGAAGATGCTTGATATGATTTCTATCTTCTTGAATTTGAAGAGACTTTGCATGTGACCTAACATATGGTCTATCTTTGAAAATGACCCATGTGCACTTGAGAAGAATGTATATTCTGTGGCTTTGGGGTGAAATGTTCTGAAGATGTCAATTAATTCCATCTGGTCTAGTGAGTCACTTAGGATTGATGTTTCTTTGCTGATTTTTTGTTTAGAGGATTTGTCCAATGGTGATAGTGGGGTATTAAAGTCTCCTACTATGATTGTATTGCTGTCAATCTCTCCCTTGATATCCTCCAGGAGTTTTTTTATGTATTTGGGTGCTCCTGTATTGGGTGCATATATGTTTACCAGAATTATTTCTTCTTGTTGGATTGCTCCCTTTAGTATTATGAAGGTCCTTCCTTATCTCTTGTTATGTCCTTCACTTTGAGATCTAATTTGTCAGATATAAGTATTGCTACCCCAGCTTTCTTTTCATTTCCATTCTCCTGAAAAACCTTTTTCCATCCCTTCACCCTCAGTCTGTGTGTGTATTTTTTTCTGAGGTGGGTTTCTTGTAGACAGCAGATATGGGTCTTGTTTTCTTATCCAATCCATTACCCTATGTCTTTTGATTGTGGCATTTAATCCATTTACATTTAAAGTTATTACTGATAGGTACTTATTTGTCACCATTTTTATTCTTTACCCCTGTGTTCCTTTTTCGCTTCCTATTTCTTTTTTTTACAGCAGACCCTTTAGCATTTCTTGCATTGCTGGGTTGGTGGTAATAAAATCCCTTAGTCCTTTTTTGTCTGTGAAGCTCCTGATTTCACCTTCAATTTTGATTGATAGCCTTGCTGGGTACAGTATTCTTGGATTGAGACACTTCCTTTGCATGACTTTGTATATTTCATTCCATTCCCTTCTGGCCTGATGAGTTTCTGTTGAGAAATCAGTTGCTAGTCTGATGGGGGTTCCCTTGTAGGTAACTTTCTGTCTCCCTCTGGCCGCTCTTAAGATTCTTACTTTGTCATTGGTGTTTGCCACTTTAATTATAATGTGCCTTGGCATCGGTCTTTTGGGGTTCATTTTGCTTGGGACTCTGTGAGCTTCTTGGATTTGTGTGGGTTTTTTCTTCCTTATATCAGGGAAGTTTTCTGTCATTATTTCTTCAAACAGGTTTTCTATTCCTTGCTCAGTTTCCTCTCCTTCTGGAACTCCTATTATGCAGATGTTGTTTTGTTTTGTGTTGTCTCAAAGTTCCCTTGGGCCAGCCGTGGGCAAACTACGGCCCGTGGGCTGGATCCGGCTGTTCTATCCGGTTCTCTTGCTCTCCCCTCCGCTCCTTTACTTTGAATTTATATTAGTTCACACAAACACTCCATCCATGCTTTTGTTCCGGCCCTCCGGTCCAGTTTAAGAACCCATTGTGGCCCTCGAGTCAAAAAGTTTGCCCACCCCTGCCTTAGGCTCTCCTCCTGCTTTTTAATTTTTTTTTCTAGAAGCTACTCTATTTGGGTATTTTTTCCTACCTTGTCTTCTAGCTCACTGATGTGGTCCTCTGCTTCTTCTAGTCTACTCTTGATGCTTTCTATTGAGTTCTTTACAGCAGCGATGTCATTTTTCATTTCTTCTTGGTTCTTCTTCATTTCCTCTTGGTTCTTACTCATATTGTCAAATTTATCTTCCATTCTTTTCAGCCACCTTATGACCCTTTCTCTGAATTCTTTCTCTGACAGGTTGCTTGCCTCCATTTTGTTTACTTCCTTTTCTGGTGATGCCTGCTTTTCTTTCATATGTGGGTTTTTCTTTGTCTCCCCAGGGTCTCTCTTCTCCAGGTGTCTGGTTATGTAGTTCTCTCTCTCCTTATCCCAGGCGAAATCTGACCTTTCTGTGGTGGAGTGTAGAGCTCCTCTGAATCTGCGTGTTTGCGCCAATTGGGGACCGGTGTTCTGGGGTTTGCAGCTGTTTGGTGGGTGCCGTATTTGTAGATTTTCAGGCTTCCAATATCATCCACCTTCCCCTTCAAGATGGCGTGACCTCCTTGCCTGAGCCGGTTGCTCCATGAGGGAACCCAGCAGCAGTGGGAGCTGCCCGGTCAGGGGAGCCCCGTGCAGCAGTCCCCCCACCTTCTCCTGGAGTATAGCTGTCCCTCAACTCACCAACAAACACTCCCCGTGCGACCCTCAACTGTTCTTTCTATCTGCTCTGGGACAAGGCTCGGGACACATCTGTCTATTCCGCCACCATTTTTTTTTCTAGTTACTAAAATTCTGTGGCATACCAAAAAATTATTTTTTTGCTGATCTGACCAGAAAAAAGTATAATTTTGATTCATTCACACCAGACAGCTATTGTTGTTTTTTTAAAAAAATATATATTTTATTGACTTTTTACAGAGAGGAAGGGAGAGGGATAGAGAGTTAGAAACACCAATGAGAGAGAAACATCGATCTGCTGCCTCCTGCACATACTGGGGATGTACCCGCAACCAAGGTACATGCCCTTGACCAGAATTGAACCTGGGACCCTTCAGTCCATAGGCCGACACTCTATCCACTGAGCCAAACCGGTTAGGGCCAGACAGCTATTGTTGTTGGATGTTGTAATTTTTTAAATTTGACAATCTAAGGGAAAGAAGCCAGTGCCTTTCACTAAATAGTCAAGTGTTGCATGTTTTAAAAATTATTGTGGCACACCAGTGTGCCACAGCACACCAGTTGAAAATCACTGCATTAGGATAAAGGGAGGGTGAAAGATGAGCAGGGAACGGAAGTGGAACAAAAAGTCTGAACTGGTGGACTTTGACCTGAGAGGGAGGGGAAGGGCAACTCTCTCAAAATACTGATCAGGAAACAGTGCCTACCTAGTTAGTGGGTCCAGCTGAACCCCAAGAAATCCAGGGCAAAGAAGCATGCATTTTGATGGCCCTTGCTCCCTGGGGTTCAGTCAGAGGACTGTTTCCTGATATGTCAGTCTTGTTTCTTCTTTAGCCAGAGGGCGCTGAAGCCAGCAGTGTGGGAAGAGCAGGTAAGTGATACTTCAGCCATCACCAGTCCTCTGGAGAATGCAGTTCCTCCTGGGCACCTCCTCTTTGATGTCTTTTCCAAGGACAATGTAGGTGGATGGGAGTGGGAGGAAGGGTTTTCTTTTTGCTCAGAAAGCTGATGCTTCTCTGGGTCCAGCCAGGAGCAAGTCTGGAGTCACCTCAGTGTATCTTCTGTTGGGTGTCTGTCCAAGATAATCATGGTGGGGCTGGAAAAGGCAGTTTCACAGCTGGCAATGGCCTGGGGGTGTGGACAGAGAGCCAGCATTTACTTTATTGCTTGAGCTTGAGTATGGGTGGGGGTGTGTGTGTGGGGGGGCAGATTTCTATGGAGCCCTTTGGTTGGAAAGTGTGGGATATTGGATGTGGCCTGGGCTCCTAGGACCTTGCTTATGGTTCATGGGCACATTGAAGCAGAATTAGATTCGATTACAGAGTTCATGGTGGAAAAATGAGGTTTTAGTTAACTAAAGGAGCCCTCAGCAAGGAGCAAAAGAACCGCAAATCTCTGCTCAAACCATGTGCAGGAGTTGTGCAGTTAGATAAACTGGGTGGATGAGCTGCTTTCAGAGCTCAAACCATGTTGCTGAAAATTTTGAGTTTTATTACACATGATTCAAAGGGAATTTAAACAGAAAGCTAGAGCCTTTACAGAGATAATTTTAATCATTAACTAGTCTAATTTTTCTTCTCTCAATGTCATTGTTGTGTCATGCGGAAGACTTCTGACTCAGGCTTCCTTTGCATCTGATGGCTGAACTCCCTGCTCTAAGTGGGTCACAGTCCACTTTTGAAATGGAAATGCAGTCTGCACAGCAGCCTCATCCTCAGAGTCCTGGGACCCTGGCCCAGCCAGGGCAGAGTGGAGCCCGGCGTTATATATTTCTCTGTAGATTTGAGAACAGTTTTAGGCCATTGATCTCACGTCACCCAGCATCAAGATAGAGTGACGGCTGATTAACTGCATGGTGACAGGCTGTGGCCTTGGGAAAGAAAGTCTAGATGTGGGATAAAAAAAATAAGTTGATGGATTAGTTATTGGCCTCTCAATTCCCTTCAACCTGGATTTTTTTTTCTGAACACTTTAGAAGCATTTATTTTTAGGTAATTTTACAGTTGTCTTTTTGTCCTTCAGAGGTGCTTTGGTCTATGGCTCAGGGAATTCATTTTTATTTATTTATTTAAAATTTTAATTTATTGCTGAGAGAGAGAGAGAGAGAAAGAGAGATTTGTTGTTCCACTTAGTTATGCATTCATTATTTGATTCTTGTATGTGTCCTGACCGGGGATCATACCCACAACATTGGTGTATCTGGATGTCACTCTAATCAACTGAACTACCCAGCCAGGATGCCTCTCAGGGAATTTAGATAAAATCATTATTATATGTAGTGCTCAACAGCCTCTGGAAGTCCACAAAGCCCTCCTCATAGGCCTAAATCCTTAGCAGGCTTTTACCTGCACGAGCAGGGAACTGGGATGCATTAATGCTGAGGATCCTTTAGCAGCATTACCTGGCCTGCAGTCCTCAAACACTGCATCTTTAACTGGGGCCAGGTGAAGAGGAACATTGGTGGAAGTGGAACTAGGAGATGGGATGCTCCATGGCCAATATTTAAATGAGTATTTTTCCCCAAAACCTTTTGAATCCTCTCTTGATTTCAGCTCCTCTGTCCAAAGGACAGTAATCACATGCTGTTAGTCCAAGAAGGGCTGGGGTGCTTCAGAAAGATTTTGAAGGGGTGAGGTGAGAGGGCCAAGGAGGTTAGGGGAGAGGGAGATTAGGGGAGTGTGGCGGATCATTTGTGTTTGGGGATGAATAAAGGTTGAATTCTTGCTGCCCTGGATCCAAGCTCTCGCTTTGGTGTCCAGTGTGGGAATCCAAGATGGGGAAGAATGGGCTGCTCCATGCATTGAACCAAGAGTCCTCCCGACACGGCCAGCCATTTGTAAGGCATCAATCTTGCTTTGCATTGCCTGGAGAGCCTTGTATAGAGGCCCATGGTCTCAGAGGACTGAGAAGAGGGTTAGATGGAGGGATCAGAGCCCCTACAGGGAAAAATAATGTGACAAGCTGTCAGAACATGGCGACTGGGTGACTCCTATTCCCTCAGAGGCAAGGGGGCCCTGTCGAGCCCTGCATCCTTCAGGCTGGGAGCTGGGAGGAGGGAACAATATAGGATGTGTGATGAATTACACACCTTTCCATCAATCCCCAGTGGAGGCTTTTGCTGACTTCTGGAAAAGAAGGAGTGGAGTGGCTTTTTCTAGGAGTGGAATGTTTTGAGTAGAATATTTGGGAGAGGGATTCTAATGATAAGGAGTCATGGGATCTTTAGGGATCAGAAAAGCTGTTCACTGAGGTCAACTCTAGAGTAGGCCACTTAGGAGGAAATTCAGGGGAAAATAGTAAAATATAGCATGTTAAGCCTGATGGGAGTTATTTAACTTAGGACAATTGTATCAGTCTGGATGGACCAGGTTGTGCTTCAGTAACAAACATCTGCCAAATCTTAGTGACCTAAAACACCAAGTGTATCCTTTGCCCACTCTGCATGTCCAACACAGTTGGACTAGGGGATGTGCTGTATGCTGTCCTCATTTGGGGACTCAGACTGATGGAATAGCCACCATCTATCTACAACTTTCTCCTGCTGCAGCAGAAGGAAGAGGGAATGCAGCAAATTGTATTTTGGCTCTGAAAGTTTTCCACACAGATATTACAAACGTCACTTCTGTTCACATTTCTTTGTCCATTTCAAAGTTCTGGTAATGAGCTCATTCTAATAGTCATTAGAAGGCAAGCTTAAGGGAACAGAGCAGGAGAGCTGGACAAAGCCCTTAGACAGACTGAGTGCCTAGGGCATGTTCTGTGAGCTTTCTCATTCTCAGGTTTTGGACAAACTATTACTTTTTTTTTTTTCTTCATCAGGAAAATAGTAGTTGGGAGAATTGCTGGTCAAAGGCACACATGTCTCTAAATTTAAGGAGGGTCAAAAATAAGTTAGAAGTGTTCTCATGTGACACATTCCTTAAAGTATAGGCTAAATTACAGCTTTAGACTAATTAGTGAGGAAACCCCCCAAGAGTGAAAGATGGATTATTGGTAATGGGAGTACATGTCCTCTAGCTTGTATTTGAAAAAAACTTGCACAAAATTGTCTTCATTAATAAGAGTCCTAATGGCTTTTACTTTTATCAACCAATTATCAGGATCAAAAACATTTTACTAAGCATCTTTCAGAGTGTGAAACTATGTTCTGCTGCATGCTTTACAGGTGGGTTGTATCACCTGCTTTTAGGGGTTCCCAATCATTTGGATGGAAGTACTCAGGGCAGCTAAACAAATATTGAGAACAACATGAATGTGAATAAATGTTTGCTTGTTTGTTTTTCTCCCCTCTCCCCCCAGGTATTCAGTAGAGAACAGATCACAAGCAATATTTAGGAAGAATGGAACCAGGAGAACTTAGTATATTAGTGTGTGCCATACACAGTACTAGGCACTGCATATAAGCTTGCTCTCTAGGACATTATAGTCAGTGGGGAAGGTAGCTGAACAACTTTAGTGATAAATTTAGTGACAAATGCCCAGGCGAGAGGATATGATTCTAGGAGCTCAATTAAGAAGAGGAGGAGATGGCTTAGGGAACTTCCTGTGAGAAGGAGGAGGCTATTTTAGGCCAAACTGGACTTGGGATTAAGTATAAGGCAGAAATAATTGCCATTGTGTACCTCCAAAACTCTATTTATAACTACCAATATCCAAAAGACACAGGGACTAAAATATCTCCTGTTAGATATGAATATGATCTAATATTCATATTTTTTTGAAGTAGGTGGGATATAAGTAATTATAAAATAACTAGAGGCCCGGTGCACAAATTTGTGCACCAGTGGGGTCCTTTGGCCGGGCCTGTGGGATTGGGCTGAAACTGGCTCTCTGACTTCCCCTGAGGGGTCCCAGATTGCAAGAGGGCACAGGCCAGGCTAAGGGACCCCACTGGTGCATGGTCAGGGTCAGGGAGGGATGCAGGAGGTTGGCCAGCCAGGGAGGGACCACAGGAGGGCTCCAGGGCATGTCCGGCCCATCTTGCTCAGTCCTGATGGGCCAGACCCCGGCAGCAAGCTAACCTACTGGTAGGAGTGTCTGCCCCCTGGTGATCAGTGCACATCATAGTGAGTGGTTGAGCAGCCTTAGCATATCATTGGCATATTACACTTTGATTGTTTGAACAGATGACTGGATGACCGGACACTTAGCATATTAGGCCTTTATTATATAGGATACAATAGTTTCATGTAGGATTTAGAGAATTTGAGGAGACAGGATGCGATGCTGAGATTCTGGTCTAAATACTGCTTCCAAATTTGTTAAATGAAATTGAAGATGCTTACTCTACCTATCTCAGAGTTGAGGTGAGGGTTCTATGACATACTGAAGAAATGCAGAAGCATTTTGTGACTGCAAAACATTATATACATCAGCCATAGTGCTGATAGGACACTTAAACTAGAGGAACATGGAGCCAGCTTTATAGATGTGTGGTGAGTGGGAGATGATGAGGGAAGGGAAGCAGCTTGGAGCAATTGCTAAAAGGCTAGAGAAAGGCTAGATCTGAAGTTCATGGGGCAGATGCAAAGGGGAGAAGGATAGAGCTCAGCCCAACTGGGGACAGTAGGAGCTAAGGCTAGACATGGGTTAGAGAAGACTTTGTCCATTGCTTTATCCTCAGTGCCTGCCATAAAGAAGTCAGCAATAAATGTGTGTTGGACTATTTGAATGTGTCTGAAATGAGCATCCCCTTCAGTTGTACCAGGGGCATGATGTAGACCCCCTGCCTCACACACATGCGAGAGACTCCAGGTTAATTTTTTTTTTCAGTATGCATGTATATATTTATTTATTTAACTTTAACCATCCCTCAGCCTTGTCATTTGGCAACCATCAGCTTGTTGTCTATATCTATAGAATTTTTTTCTGTTTTGTTTTGCTTATTCTTTATTTTTATTTTTTTTAGATTTCACATGTAAGAGAAATCATACGATATTTGTCTTTCTCTACCTGACTTATATCACTTAACATAATACCCCAGGTCCATTCATGCTATTGTAAATAGCAAGATATTTCTTTGTAATGCTCAATAATATTCCATTGCATATATATGTCACATCTTCTCTATTCATTTATTTATCAATGGACACCTGCATTGCTTCAATATCTTGGCTATTGTAAATAATGCTGCCATAAACATAGGGGTCATTATGTATTGAATTATTATTTTTGTTCATTTCAGATAAATACCCAGAAGTGAAATTGCTGGGTGGAATGGCAGCTCTATTTTTAATTTTTTTGGAAAACTTCATATTGTTTTCCATAGTGGCTGTGCAAATTTACACTCCCACCAACAGTGCACATGGATTCCCTTTTCTCTATATCCTCGCCAACACTTGATATTGGTTGATTTTTTTGATGATAGTCTTCTGGTTAATTTTAGTAAGTGTGAATTGAGAGAGGTGGCCAGGCAGACCCACTGTCCAAGATTCAGCTCAATGGGCATCTCAAGACCAGTCAGGCCAAGACAGGAAGCTGCTGCAACTTGGACAGCACTACTGAGAAGTCATAATGCCACAGACGCAATGAACCAGTTCCAGACTGGAATGACATCCTGCCTGTTCTGCTTGCTCCAGGTTCCATACCTATAAACATTTGGCTCTTGTTCCCTGAGAGTCCCCAGATGGATGCCAGTTTCCTAAGGCAGGCCTGGCTGCCTACTCTCTGTCTGCTCAACTCCAGGCTGGTCAAGGCAGCTTCAGCATCTTCAGCAGATCTTCCTTCTTCGTCAGGATCTTTGTGACATTCCTCTTTCCCAGCCTTCAGCTCTCCTGACACCAAGCCCAGCTTAGACTCGATTCTAGTTCATTCATAGGTAAGCTTATATTACATGTCATTTATCAAAATCACATTTATATATTACATTCTGTCTCTAGGACAAAGGAACATAGCTCTAGCACATATCTTGGGAAGGTTGTTACTTATCGTACATCCTTTCAATATGTCCTGGCTGGCTTGTCTTGTCACAGTTTAAAGGTATTGTCCAAGGCTGAGGACACAGTCTGCTCCTGATAATAATCGCAAAACTATTTCCAAAAATGGTTACAGGTGTTGAGCACTTGATTTTTGCCACACAGTGTGCTAGGCAGTTCACACACTTAATTTATTCTCTCATCACTTCTGGAAAATAGGTATTATTATGACAATTAAAAAAATGAAATAATGTCTGCAAGGAGTCATAGGTGACTAATGGCAAGGAAAAACTTAAATCCAATTCTACTGGTGCAAAAGCCCATGCACTTTCAATGGTATGAAGCTCTTCCCCAATGGCACCACGGTCTTGCTCTCCAGGGAACCAGCTGCTCTTTCGGTTCCTCTGTTCTTCCTCAGAGGCCCTCTTAGGTTTTCAAATGTGCAAGACTCCAGCTTTTCCATCTTCAGCCCTGACCCCTCTCCTGAGCTCTATTCTATGCCTTTTAGTGGGGCATTTGGTTTGCTACCAAGCTATAATTTCTCAGGCAGCTGGCAGAAAACAAAATTCATCCCATCACTTCTCCAACTGGTTCTTTTTTTTCTGATTGCTGTCTTTGTCAGTAGCACACTGTCTTCAGTTTTTTGTTTTTTATTTGAAGGTTGTGTCATGCTCCAAAATGCCACTTGCATCTAGTTCTAACTTCCTGTGTATAGTCTCTACTGTTGGTCAGGCCTCTTCCACTTGGGCCCGGATGATTAAAATAGCTTCTAAGGTGAGCTGACTGCTAGAATGCACAGCACCTTAGTGTATATTAGAAAAGGCTCTGTTTTCTCTGGAGGAATGCAGTCCCATGCCAGGGCACATGGCTTGGCAAGCAGAGCCATTCCTGGAATTTGGTTCCTCAGGAAGGAGAGCTTGTGCAGTGAACAACCTGCACAACTATGCATGGTGACCCTGGAAGAGAGCCCTCTATTTGCCTCGTGTTTCTCTTTCAAAACATCCTCCAGGGGAACCAAGATGGTGGCACAGGTAAATGCCTGTACTCGCTGCCTCTCACAACCACATCAAAATTACAACTAAAATACAGAACAACCATCATCCAGAACTGCCAGAAAGCTTGCAGAATGGATGTCCTACAACTAGTGAAGTTAAGAAGAAAGCACAATGAGACTTGTAGGAGGTGCAGAGGTGCAGAACGGGCTGGTCGAGCCCCAATGTGCCACTTTTTTAATAGGGAGGGAGATTGTCTCTGTGGAGGCCACCTGGAGGAGCAAGGGGTCCCAGTCTCACACCAGACTCCCAGCCCAGAGTCCTAGAGCTGGGAAAAGAAGTTCCCTTAACTATGTATGGGCTGTAAAACCAGTGCGGATTGGAGCTAGTTGACACAGAGGCTGCTGGAGACCCAGCTGTTCCTCTTAAAAGGCCGGAACCACAAACTGAACTTATAAGGTCTTGCTTCCTGAGCTCCAGCACCAGGGTGAGGCTCTGGGGGACACATTTGTCTGGCATCATGGCAGGAACTTGGGGGTGGCTTTCTCCCAGATGGAGGTACTCCCAGGGATCATTGTTCCTGTGCTGGGACCTCCCCTCTTTGCAGGGCTGACTGGCAGCCATTTCTGTTTGTTCCACCCTGGTGATTCCCTAAGACCCCACCTCAGCCAATTTACAACCCTACCCAAGCTTCCTGCAGCTGCTTTTGAATATGAATGGCCTGTCCTTGAAAATCTCAAATAAGCTGCAGCTGGGTCAGGGAGCCCCAAACCTAATAAAAGGCCCAAGGCCAGCACCAGCACCAGCCTGCCTTGCTTCACAGCTGGGCCTTGTCTAGGCACTTCCAACCCTGATACAAAAAGGAGGAATCTGCAGATCTCTCTGTAGCTCCTGCTGGGTGGCCCCAGGCAGTGGCTGGCTTTGCACCTCCCTGGAGACCCGAGAGCCAGTGTACCCAGTGGTCAGTGTGAGACCATACCAGATTACAACTCTTCACATCCATAAGTGACACACTCAAGGGGCAGACTCAGTGAGCACCAAAGCCCTATTGAAGCAAGTCCTGCTCCATAGGGTGTCTCCTACATAGCAGCTCTTCCACTGTAGTAGCAGCTGGTCTTCACAGCAAATTGGCCTGGAGGTCAATACCTTCCAATGACACCAACAGCAATCAAGTCTCAACTACAGCAAGACTGTGCTCACAAAGGGGTGCACCTAGAGCAGGGGTGGGCAAACTTTTTGACTTGAGGGCCACAATGGGTTCTTAAACTGGACCAGAGGGCCGGAACAAAAGCATGGATGGAGTGTTTGTGTGAACTAATATAAATTCAAAGTAAAGGACATGAGGGGAGAGCAAGAGAACCGGATAGAACAGCCAGATCTGGCCCGCGGGCCGTAGTTTGCCCAAGGCTGACCTAGAGTGCCCAGCTCATGCTCTCCCAGCCTCACCTGAAGGGACCCCATGGTGTCTTAGGTACTTGGTATCTGCAGAATCCCCTGGGACCTTTCCTTGATCTGGGAAATGGTCCCTCATACTGATTACTGTGAATTTCTGACCAGTTTAGCAGGATGGTATTTTATTTTATTTTATTTAAAAATATATTTTTGTTGATTTCAGAAAGGAAGGGAGAGAGATATATATATATATAGAAACATCAATGATGAGAGAATAATTGATTGGCTGCCTCCTGCATGCTCCCTACTGGGGATCAAGCCCACAACCCAGGCATGTGTCCTGACTGGGAATCAAACTGTGACCTCCTGGTTCATAGGTTGATGCTCAACTACTGAGCCACACCAGTTGGGCAGCAGGATGATGTTTTAGAGTTAGATTTAATAAAGATAATAAAGTGTGAATAGTTCTTTCACATCTGTATTTACAAAGTTTTATACCTGCCTTAAAATTTTCTTCAGGTCTCTCGCATCTCTTTCTATCTCTGCCTCTGTCTTCCAACTCAACTCCTTTTCACTGCTTTTTGTTCCTTCTGTGGCTGGTGTGATAGTATGGGTCTGGATTGTCTGCCTCAGAGGGGGCCTCTCTATGAAGTGAGCAGATACCAGCTGTGAGTGGTGAGTGGCTCAGAGCACAGGAGGATGGAGCCCTGGCCTGGGAGCTCTGCCATAGTCAGTGTAGGGCTCACCTTAATTCAGGTCACGTTCTGTGCCTTCTCCCCCTGTCTGAGGGCTGAAATATAGGGGCCAAAATCAGTCATGAACCTGGGATAGAGACCAAGAAACCCAGTCAGCCTGTCTCTGTCCAGGCCCTGAGTCTGATGCCCCAAAAGGGTCTCTCCATAGCAAATTGATCTCCAAATCCCTCTCCTCTTCCTTAGTAATACAATCCGAAGTTTTATCTGGGCATGTGACCATCTGGAATCAAGACTACATTTCTCAGCCTTTCCTGTAGTTAGGTATGGCCACGAGACTAAAGTCTGGCAATGGGATATCCTGTGTTATTTTGGGGAAATGGCCTGGGTTGCTGTAACCTTATTTGTCTTTCTTTCTCTTTTTTTTCTGGACTAGCAGTTGGCATACTTCTGTAAAGAACCAGATAGTAAGTATTTTCAGCTCTGTGGGTCATGTGATCTCCATTTTCAATTCCACTGTTGAACTTGGACAGCAGCTACAGAGTATACATAAATGAATGGGTATGGCTGGGTTCCAATGAAACCTTATTTGCCCAAACAGGTAGAGGGTTGGATTTGGCTGTGGGTAGTATTTTGCCTGTTGCTGGTGGTGGCTGGAGTGAGAGCAGCCGTATTGGACCAAGAGGTGGAAGTCATGTACAGGATGGCAGAAAAATAAGCTAGAAGGACCCTGAGTTCCCAGTGTTCACAGAGCTACCCTATGAGCCCTCTGGATTTCATTTATATGAGAGAAATAATTTTCTATCTTGCTTAAGCTACTGTCAGTTGCAAATGAGCCTAATCCTGACTAATACACCGTTCATGTGTGGTTAAGCCCAACTCACCAGACAGGAGTCTATTGAAGACTATGGCATGAAAGCTCTAGCTAGGAATGAGGCAGGCATTTTCCAGCAGTGCATTCTGTACTCTGTTTACCTCCAGAATTTCCCACCCATCTCGATTAAGCAAGGCCACAAATAAAACTTTGCAGTTGATTTTGTGAGACCCACAGGATGGGGAGGGGCATGCAGAGAAAGTCCATGCAACTGACAGGCCCTGAGGACTGGCAGGATGGAACATTTCATGGGGGCAGGCGGCCTCTGTCAGCTCCGCACACTGGCACCCAGCTCTGACACATGCTCATGAGATTTACAAGGTGCAAATCCAAGTGCACTGAGTTTAGCACTTTTTTGGCTATCAGTCAGAAGCTGTCCCTAGAAACAGTAGTATTGGGAGAACCTGTGGCATCCTTTAATAATTCTTTCAATGATTTGGTTTCTTGCGTCCGAAGGACTGACTCTGTTGAATTCCTTGGGGGAAATCCAAAGCCCAATTCATAGGATATGGGAGTCTGACGCAAACAGAAAGAATCACAGGGTGCTAGGAAAAAAGCTATGAAAAAACTTGGCCCTGATTCCAAAAATGTTTCATTTCCCTTAGCGGTTGGAATGTTGCAGCTGACCCCTTGCTAGGAGCCTTGTCCACTCTTCTCATTCCCCAAGCAATGCTGCAGTTGCTTCTGGGGGCAGACTTCTGCTTTATGGAAGGCATAGGGTTGTTATTTCTGGAGAAGAGAAGGCAGAGTGGTAGTGATGTGCCCACATACTATCTTCAAGCATTTAAAGGTGTGTGTGTGTGTGTGTGTGTGTGTGTGGTACTTAATGAAGCAGTTGTGGGCAAATTATTGCCTGTATTTCAGGAAAGTGGGGGGGGGGGGTGAGGGGGGGTGGATGAGGAATGGGCTACTTTCAAAACAAAAGACATAGATTTGATTAGACATAAAGAAGAAAATCTTAGCCTTCAGAGTGATGAACTGCTCCACTGGGAAGCTGAAGTGAAGGTGCCAAATCCCAGATGTATATGGCGCTGGGTGGGGAGAGGAGCACAGACTTCAGAATCACTCAGCTCTTGTTTCACATCCTGGCACAGTCTCTCACTTGCTGATTGGCCTTGGGCATGTTGCTCTGTGCCTTAGTTACCCACAGGGCATGCAGAGAAAGTCCATGCAACTGACAGGCCCTGAGGACTGGTGGGTAGTTTTGTGATAACTGGCGACTCAGGCTTCTTCTAGCTTGTTTTTCTGCCATCCTCAGTAGGTACTTTCACCTCATGGTCCAAGATGGCTGCTCTCGCTCCAGCCATTACACATGCATTCCAGACAAAGAATCAGAAAACTACTACCCATAAGCCAAACCCAATCCTCTATTTGTTTTGGTGGATATGTAATAATACTGCCAACTTGCCAGGGATGATGTAAGGAATAGATGCAATACTGTTCATCACAGTGTTTTATCCAGAACAAATGGTCAGAATATATGAAATGACAGATGAAATCCCATGTGAAGTTCACACATCCAGCCCAAGTGAGGCAGCTTAATTACTGTCTGGTGTCTGTGCAGGCTGGATTGCATTGAGGACCAGGACAGCTTCTACTGTGAAGGCCTTTCTGGCTTCCTTCCTTCATGTCTTTATCTTCTGAATCTCAGGTCAAAGCTTTCCTTGGAAGCCTTTCCTGGCTTGCCTGGCTTGGTCAAAGCCCTCCCCAACCCCCTCAGCACCCCGTGGACCTTGCTTTGTGGCACTGTCATTGGCAGCTGCTATTCATGGCTTATAGGATAATTTAGTTGATGCCTGTCTTCCCTACCAGGCTCTAAGTTCCCAGAGGGCAGGGCTATGTTTTTCTCATCACTGTACCCTTAGCAGCCTGCAGAGCACCTGGTGCATAGTAGATGCTCAATAAATGTTTGCAGGATGAATGAATAAGTGAAGGCTGTATCCTTTGGGTTGTATTTACATTTGTTCTTTCTGTTCTCTCAGATCGATTTGCAAAACTATTTTCTTAACATGACCGGTTTGCCCTTGGTCCCCAGCTTCAGATGCCTGTCAGGGGGGCTTGTACCTCAGAGAGCTCCAACACATCTGGCTGTGAAGGCAGGAGGCTGATCAGAGGCTTCCAGAGGGTGTAGGGTCAAAGGCTTGGGAGCTGCCAGGTAGCTGGAGAATTTTGCTTTAGCTGGGCTGCTGCATAACTATTTCCTCTCAAAGGTTTTGGGCTAATCAGAATTTCAAAGGATACTTTTAAATGTAATAGGATTCTACCTGAAAGAGCAACGAGTGAGGCGGTGGAGCTGTTTATTCCTCTAGTTGCTATTCTAGGCTTGTAGCAAAGAGAGATAGGGCCTCGAGACTTTATTTTTTTATTCCTGTACAAAATGAAAAATGAAATGGGATGGCAAGATGGCGGTGATGGCAAGCCCACAAAGAAATACTCCACCGGGCTCCTTGCCTCAGTTATTGTAAGGAGAACGGAGGAGCACAGAAAGCAAACAACAGTGTCATTCTTAGCCAGCTGGTTCTATGAAGTAGAGGTCAAGTTTCCTCTTCATTCTCCAAAACAGCCTTAGTGGGTCTTCGTGGGTTAGATAGATCCTCAAATACAGACAGCATTCCATGCAGAAAGTGTTGAAAATCCACTTGAAAGTTAAAATCACTACTATTAGCACTTTTCATTGTTTTTATAATTGTGTCTTTTGACCATAGTAGTCTTGGGAAAATTGTGTGGAAGATAAAAACACAACCACCAAACAACCCCTTCTCAAAATTGTGGCAGCAGGAGTAGGTAGGGGACCTGGGAACTCTCCCAGTATGCAAGTACATATGGCATTTGAAAAGATCTGCACCTGCTTTTCTCAGACCAGCTGGCAGACTATTCAAAGAAAAGTACTGTTCTTTCTGGAAATACTCAAGAATGAAAGCATCTGCAAAGGGGCTGATGGAAGCTTTCTGGGATCGATTGCATGAAGATTGTGCCAATCGTCATTTTAGAAATTTGAACAGGTACTGTGTTTTAGAGTGGTATTGAGGTTTTGACACCCTGTAAGTTTTGCATATTCCCCAAAATGGCAGCAGCAGCAGCACACAGCTGCTTCGCACATAAAATTGTCATTTCCAAACTCAGCTGCTTTATAACCATGTTCCAGGTGCTACCCTGAGATGCAGTGGAACAAGAGTGTTGATCAGCCCCTCTGAACAGCAGAAACATCAGGCAACAGCTGGGAGGTGGCCTGTGCAAATTCCTAAGTGGGCCCTGTCCTGCCGTGCCTCCATGCCCGGCATTCAGAGAATTAATTCATTGCAAGAGGCATCCAGGTGACCTGCCTCTCATCCACTGGCCATCCTGGAGCCTGCATCCTTGGTTCTGCTTCTTGGAGTCTAACCTCGTGGAGACAGTTAACTGAAATTTAATGGAAAGCACGTGAAAAGAATGATGTATTTGGGCCAATTCAATAGCTATCTTAGAAAGCTGTGCCTGGGAATTATTCCTGAGCAACTATACTTAATTCTCACAGAGCACACATGCCTGAAGGGTACAAATAGCCAACACTGCTACTTAACACCACCCAGGGCTCCTGCGCTGCCTTTTGTTGAGTGCAATTGCATTACCTAATGAATAATCAATGTTTAGCTGACACCTAAGGGTCTAAATACTAAGCCTGAATTAAATTTACTGATTTGTTTTCTGTTGCTAAACTTTACCTTATTCTCCTAATGTTGAACCCCTCTTGTGGCACTGACCTTCAGCCCACCAGTTTCAGTGGCCATCCAGATGACCCGTGGGACTGTGGATGTTACAGTTTAGGAGGGATAGGAGACACACACACAGACACACACACACACACACACACACACACACACACACACACACACTATTGGGCCCACCTATGACTTTAACCCACTATTACCAGCAGCTGCTTTATTTTTTCTCACTCACTCATTTATTCTCTCACTCAACAAATATTTCTTTGCCAGAGACTCAGCAGGTGCTGGACCTGAGGAATGATTTTTGTTCTGTCCCCACCTTGAGGAGTTCGAGGTCCTTGCAGTCCCAGGGTGTAGCAGTAACCTTGATGTTGGGCTTTTTCTCTGGGTTTCAGATGCTGGCATGGACCAAACCTGGAGATTTAGGGTCAAGGTCAGGCTCTCCTGGGTGTGCAAAGTTCCTCCATGAGCTCAGTGGTGTTGCACTGCCCGGTGGTGGCAAAGTCCTCACTACAGAAGTGAATGTTTTCATCTTTTCACTTGTAGAAGTCCAGCGTGGTATGTCAGAGCACCAGAGAGGAAGGACCATCTTCTATTCATTTTGCTTTCTCAGCTCTGGCACAAAGCCAAGCGTGTAGTAGGAGCTCTCAAAATGAATAAAATGTGAATGGATGTATCTGCTCAAAGCGTAGATCTTACTCTGGAATCAGTGCAGTCATCTTCCCAGATGAAGGGAAGCTTTATTGTTCCAGTGGATTCTTCAGCTTCTGAAATGCAGACAGGAAAGAGCTATGCATCATCTCCCCATGGATGCTGCCAAACCGGATGTGGCTAGAGGTGCCACCTGGCAGAGTTCTCTGTTCTGTGGGCAGTCCATGGACATTTGCTGCCAATGGAAGTTGGCAGGAAGTGGCTACATTTAGAGACTGATCAGAAGTTTGGGCACCAAAATGGTCACTGGTGTGGTGTCCCTGCTACACCTCTCTCTCGCTCTCTCTCTGGATCCAGGATTTCATTTGTTCAACATGTAGCATGTGAGGTCTGTCCTGGTTATTGGAGATATACTAGTAATTGTGAGCAACACAGACACAAAAAAAAATCCCTGCCTTCATGGAGCATTTTATAGAGCATTCATGTGAAAGTGTGTGTGTATGTATGTGTGATCAATACACATAATACATACTTAAAGGAGTGTATTAGAAAGTTTCAGGTGGTAAGGGGATAATTTTATATAGAGTGGGCAGGGAAGTCTCATTGAAAAGGTGATGTGTGAGGAACAGATCTGCAGGTGGTGAGGGAGTGAGCCGCGTGGGTTTCAGGGGAAAGGAGATTGCAGACAGAGGCAACAGGAAGTGTTGGCCTGTTATAGGTTGCACCTCAGTGTTTAGGAGTAGCAAGGAGACCAGTGTGGCTGGAGGTGAGGGGAGGCAGATCAGGAAGGGCCTTTGCGGGAAGGAGAGGAGCAAACATCACCCATGGGTCTCTCCTCACCAAATTCCTGCAGCTTGTTTGAGGTCCTGCACAGGTCAGTCATCAGGAATCTGAATCAAAATTTGCCAAAAAGAGAAGAGGCAGTCAGTGGCCTGAGATGGGGACAGAATGCTGTGATTTCTCTGCTCCCAGTCTGTTCCTGCATGGGCCGGGTCTGGGAAAGGAGTTTGGAACTCTTAAATTAGGTGCCTTGGGGAGTTTAATAAAAGTACTGCTTACAAAGTGAGGGTAGAGGGTACGGAAGTAAGAAGAGAAAGTGCCATGCCCAAGAGGTCAGCCATATCGGGAACCCATAGCACTCCTAGGCCCAGAGGAGCAGAGGAGGGAGCAGTTGCTGGCAGCAGAGAGGACAGCTGTGTGGTGAGGTACACCTTGTAGAGCCGTGATCTTCAGTTAAGGGTATAGTCAGTGCATGGTGACTGATGCAAGACAGTGGAGGTAATAGTTGTCCACACTCATTTTCTGCTTTCCTGCTAGTGCTTCCCATGGGCTGACTTTGACTGGACACTGGAGGGCAAGGGAGCTCGTGGATGTGGTCCACATGGTCCAACTTCTGGGTACAGAGCTGGGTGGAGGAGCATGGAGAGTGGATCTGAAGGAGTGAAAGGAAGACATCTGACATGGACACTCAGGGCTCGAGAGAGGAGGGGATATGGGACGAGTATAAAGTGACACTGAGAAACCACAGTCTCTGCCTAGCCTCTTCCAAGTTGCTGCTCGGAAGCCAAGTAGCCTGAGGTGGTCTCACTGCTGCCCAGTAGGACCACCCGTCACCTGATGCCCAGTGAACTCGCCTTTGGAGTGATGCTCATCTATGCAGAGACTGTCCAATGACCCACCTGCTCATCATTTATGAAAAACAACCAGTATACTTATTTGTGCCCACATATAGGAGGCAGAAGATTTAGACCCATTTTTTAAATTTGTTTTTTTTTTGGTTATTCCTCACCCAAGGATATTTTTCCATTGATCTTTTAGAGAGAGTGGCAGAGAGAGGAAAAGACAGAGAGAAACATCGTATGTGAGAGAAATACATTGATTGGTTGCCTCCTATACACACCCTGACCAGGGCCCAGGCTGGGGAGGAGCTTGTAACCAAGGTACACCCTGGACCGGAATTGAACCTGAGACAATTTGGTCGCATGCCAACACTCTATCCACTGAGCCAAACTGACTAGGGTTCATTGTTTGTTTAATTTAATTAAAAAATAAAAACTACATATATTTAAGGTGTACCACATGATGATTTATATACATACTAGAGGCCTGGTGCATGAAAATTTATGCACTGGAGGGGGCATTCCTCAGCCCAGCCTGCCCCCTCTCACAGTCTGGGAGCCCTCAGGGGTGGGAGGTGACCTGGCAATCAAGGGAAGGCAACACCCCCATCACACCTCTGCTGCTGCCACTGCCAGCAGCGCAAGCCTTGGCCTGCCCTGGTTACCTGCACCTCAGGCCGGCCCTGGGTGGCTGGGGGGCTGAGGGGACTGGGAGACTCTGGAGGTAGGTGCACGGAGCAGCTGGACCCACCTGGCAGCAGACCTGGCCGTGTTGCATGCCTACTGCCCCGGCAGGGCTGAGGAAACTGGGCACCGCCATCTTGTGGCTGTGGGTGCTGCCATCTTTGAGGGTGTGGCAGTCAATTAGCATATTCCTTCTTTATTCAAGCTAATTTACATATCAACTCCATATAGTTACTTGGGCAGTGTGTGTGTGTGTGTGTGTGTGTGTGTGTGTGTGTGTGGTGAGAGCTCTTGAAACTACTCTTCTAGTAAATTTCCAGTGCCCAGTATTAGAATACTGTATTAGTAACTATACTTGTCCTGCTGTACACTAGATAGCTAGATTTCTTGAGAGGTAATGCTATCATGAAGGCAGAGCCTTATCCCCAGCCAAGGTGGGACCAGACTGAGCCCATTTAGCAGAACTGCAGTCAACAATGTTGTTTCAGATATCGGGATGTAACCAGACACATTACCGGGCCAGACAGGACAGCCTCAGAGCTGTGCCGCTGGAGGGTTATAGTTTCTACAAATTGTCAATGGCATTAGGGATTAGGTCATGTCTCAACATCGTGGATGTGTTCTCTTTGGTTACAGAACTGACTTTGAAATTGATGATATGGAGGACTGGAAACCTTTCACATTTTATTACTCCAGATAGAGCCCCAAATCCTTAGTATGACCTGGCCCCTGCCTACTTCACCACAGCTTTGTGTGGCACACTCCCCTTGCTCCCTGCACCCCAGCCGCCTTGGGGCCTTATTGCTGGGCCTGCAAGAGCCATGTTCCTTTCCACCTCTTGGTCTGCTTCTCTTATTCCCTCTGTTTCCTCCTCTGTTCCCTTCTCGAGCCACTTTGCTGCTTAATTTCTACTTAACTCAGAGTCACTTCTTCGTGGAAGCCCTCCCTGACATCCTGGGCAGGACAGGGCCATCACTTGCATGCCCTCAGAGCATCTTTCCCATCTAACACTTCTCACAATTGTCATTAAATCATTAACTGAATAATTACAGTTGCTTAAGGTCTGCACCCCGCCCTCTCCCTCCCCTCTCCACCACTTGATTGTAAGCTTTGATTTGCTGTGCCCAGGGCCTGTGATAAAAGAAGGCACTCTGTAAATATTTGAGGGAATTATTGACCTAAAGTTAAAAATGAGTTAGAAGTGGGTGTACACACTCTGCACAAAAAATAAATAAGAAGAAAAAGGACATACTCACCCGCCCTCTCCCCACCCAGCCTTTCTTGGCGCTGGGAATGAGAAATCGGAGGCAGTGATAGAAAGCAGTGGGAACGGGGAGCAGACACAGGCAGAGTTGCCCAATCAATTCCCCAGACACCTGGGGACGATGAAGAAAAGCTGTTGTCAGATGTATCAACACTGATCTCCTGTTCTCTAGCAAAAGAAAACCCAGTCGAGCAATATCCACAGAAGAAAGCTTTAAGAATGAGAGACTAGTAAACCACCCACTCTGCTGACTGATTTGCAAAGGTCTGGGCTAGAGGCCTGAAGTGGTAACAGGTTCAGGCCATCAGAAATTATTTTAACTGGTGTCCTGACATCTGGGGAATCCAAGAGCCAGCAAAACACAGTGGGCTATTTATAAACTGTTTGTAGCTCTCTAGACCAGTGGTCGGCAAACTCATTAGTCAACAGAGCCAAATATCAATGGTACAACGATTGAAATTTCTTTTGAGAGCCAATTTAAACTTAAACTATATAGGTAGGTACATTGTTATTAACTTAATTAGGGTACTCCTAAGCTGGCTGTTGCTAAAAACTCAAGGGGCCAAAGAGCTGCATGTGGCTCGCGAGCCGCAGTTTGCCGACCACTGCTCTAGACCATCAGAAAACAAACCATCATGGCATCCGTGTATCGTTGCTAGAATTTACCCAAATTACAAAGTAGTCAGGGAAAAAAAACCAATAAAATGGCAGGATTAAAACTTAAATCTTCATTTCTTGATGGCAGATTTATATATTTGGGATGGAATGGTCTCTGTGGAAAGGGTCACATTATAAACTTAGGCCTGACAGGCTCTAAAGAAATAATGCCTGGCCCCAAAGGAGGATAGAGTTTATAGGGAGCCCAGAGAAGTGATTTAGGGCACCTATGAGAATGTCAAGAAAGAGACTGGTGAAATAGGTAAAGAATGCAGTGGGAATAGGAGAGTGAGTTATGGGGACAGAGGCAGATAGACAAAGGAGACAAAATTAACTGATAGGTACATGGTCATTGTAAACTCTCATGAATGCATGCATGCATTCATTCATTCACTTCAATTCTTGTTTTTCCCTCCTACAATTCTGTTTTTAAAGCGCTTTATTGGGGTATGATGACATACAGAAAGAATAGATATTTAATGTATATAACTTGATGTGTTTGGAGATTAGGATACAACTATGAAACCATCACCACAATCTTATGTCATAAGCATTAATCACTTCCAAAAGTTTCCTCTCATTCATTTGTTGTTGTTTTGTTGTTTTCCTTTTTTTTTTTTTTAAATATATTTTATTGATTTTTTACAGAGAGGAAGGAAGAGGGATAGAGAGTTAGAAACATCAATGAGAGAGAAACATTAATCAGCTGCCTCCTGCACACTCCCCACTGGGTATGTGCCCGCAACCAAGGTACATGCCCTTGACCAGAATCGAACCTGGGACCCTTGAGTCTGCAGGCCGACGCTCCATCCACTGAGCCAAACTGGTTAGGGCTGTTGTTTTCCTTTTGTGGTAAGAGTACTTAACATAAGATTTATCCCCTCAGAAAAATTTTAAGTAAACAATACAGTACTGTTAATCATAGGCCCTGTGATTATTCAGAACATATTTATCTTGCATAATTGAAACTTCCAACCCTTTGATTGAGACAGGATAGAAAGAAGTTAGAGAAAACTCCCAACAAGTGGAATGAGGAAGTAGGAGTGGACCTCTGAGGCCAATAAGCACTAGGTCCTCTTATCAGAGCACCACCTCCACATGTGATCAAAGGAAAATAGCTTATGGCAGGAAACTCCCATGGTGGACGAAGTCAACAGCAGCAAGGACTGGCTAAAGCCAGATTAATC
Source organism: Plecotus auritus (assembly GCF_963455305.1). NCBI lineage: Eukaryota > Metazoa > Chordata > Mammalia > Chiroptera > Vespertilionidae > Plecotus > Plecotus auritus. The sequence goes on along the minus strand of NC_137772.1, from coordinate 86,211,435 downwards.
CAAGATAGAGGAAAAACTGACCAGAGACTGACCCCAAAGTTCATTGTTACAGTAAAAGCTGAGACCACAAGTGAAAGGGGCTCAGGGGGACAGATGCCATGACACTTCCTGAATGGACCATCACCCCCCTCACAACCAAAAGGAGAGTCAGAATTTGGCGCCACAACGTTCATAAACATCTTACCCTTGAAAACACATAAAATCCCCAAGAACTGATGATGCCGGTGTGCAAACCATGAGTTTTCCTGCATCCACTCAGATGTGTACTTTTGCATCTTTCATAGCTGCACAGCCTAGCCTCTTTTTCTTTATCTAAATAAAACTTGTTTTCAATCTCACTTGGACTCATTCTTGAATTCTTTCCTGCATGAGTCAAGAGCCTGGAGGTCCCTGACCCTGCTGGGGCAGCCACGCTGCTGGGGCAGGGCTGCCTGGCTCAGAACCTGTCCAGGACATGATCAGCACTCCTCACTGCTTCCTCCCTCCTGTCCCTGAAACCACCATTCTGCTCTGCTTCTATGTGTTTGACAAGCAAATTCCTTTATTTTTGCTTCAAATTTTGAGTTTATGTTTACTAATCATGACAATGTTATTCCTTTCAGTTTACATTGACCTGCTAAAGGGCCTAGCGTCTAAGGATTGATTAAGATCCTTCTGTCCCTTTTCACTGTGCTGACTCTTGGGACTGCTCCATTCTCTGCTCATTTCTGTTACAGGCCTCTTTTTCAAAGCTGTAATAAAAACGGCTCTGATTTACAATAGTTGATACAATAATATACAATGGATTAAAAGATATCATATCAGACCATATGCATAGTTTTAACACATTATAATAAAACAGAATTCAAGATACAAATAATATGCAATAGAATACATAACAATATGCAGTAGAATGTAAAAATAAAGTCTATTCCTATTTATCGCAGATAATATGGTGAAAAGGAAGTTCTGATAAATTGAAGATTGCGGTATATTCAGAATTGGAATCAGGCCCGGACACCTCCATCAGCTGAGCAAGATATCACTTGTATGTGTGACTTCAGCAGGTAGTGGTAGAAATTTCTACTCCAGAATTCAACCTCCATAGCCTTTGATTTAATCTTTTTGGGTCTCAAGTCTTATTAGGAATCGTTAGTAAATTCCAAACATCCTGGCGTGGGGTCATGCTTTCAGTATTTATTCCATGACCCTATTATTACTGCTTTCTATTTTCCACTTTCTAGTTCTCATTTCCTATTTCAAACCTGAAAATTCATAATTCTTACTTCTTACTTCTTCAGGTGCCTCTATTGAAGTATCGGGGGGAAGAGGGAGAAAGCTTGAATATATTTTTCCCACTCTGACTCAGTGCCAAGTACTTTTCCACTCCTAGCCTTCCAGAGACTGACCCCCCCCCCCCTCCCCAACTCCTTTCCCCTGATTCTAAAGTACATAAAACTGCTGGAGTCTTTTGTTTGGGGCTCTCTCAACTGTGTGACAATTCCCATGTCTACTCTGATGCACCTGACTCTCAACTGGTGAACCTTTTCCTAGGGGAAAAATAAAACTCCTTAGCATTTCCTTTAGTTTTAGCTTCTTGCTTATTCCATCACAGTGAATGATTAAAGACTTAACTCTTTCATTTTTGTTGCTTGTTGTTTTAATCTGCCACTCCACTTGACAGCTCAGATCTCTCTTCCAGCACAGCTGAACTCCTGACATTTCCTCAAATACGTTTTCTTCCCATTCTTATCTGTGCTTCTCCTTATGACATTCTAATTACACCTAAGTTAGAGTGTTTAATATTGTCCTTAGATCTCCAAGGCTTTTATTTAATCGCTCTTTTCTTTAGATTGGATAATTTTTGTTGTTTATCTTCAGGATCAGAATTTTTCTTCTAAATACTCTAAATTTGCTAAAAACTATACAGTGAATTTTTCAGTTCAATTATTGAACTTTTCAGTTTAATTATTGTATTATTTTTAATGGTTTCCATTTTCTCTGCAGAGATTATATACCTTTTCATTCATTAAAACTATTTTTCTTTATGACTTGGACATATTTCCCTTGTTTTTTAAATATATTTGTAACAGCTTATTTGATAAATTACATATATAGAACACCTCTAGGTTGGTTTCTGCTACCTGCTTTTTTTCTTGACTATGCATTACATTTTACTTTGGAGTGTGTGTCTAGTAATTTTGATTGTATACTGGATGTTGTGGGTGAATCAGTGTGAAGACTGGATTTTGTGATATTTCTGTATTAGTTTTTGTTTTAATAGTGAGATTTCTGGTAGATCACCTTGAACTTGTGTAGGACTGATTTTATGTTTTTTAAGAGCATGTCTGTGAAAATTCCAACATGTTTTCAAAGAAAGCCCTTTTAACTTGTTAGACTTGATCTCTAATCTCTGTTTCTTCTGATTTTACAATCTTGTCAAAGCTTGGTTTTACACTTTGGTAGGTAGGCCTATTGTAAGCTTTACGCTGGAGTATGATTCTTATTCTTGAGGAGCTGTATTTCTGGTGTCTCAGTTGGATATCTGGGCTATGAGGGGGTGTTATCAAGGTCTTTCCACTTTTTTTTTTTTTAATCCTCAACCAAGGACGTGCTGAGAGAGAGAGAGAGAGAGAGAGAGAGAGAGAGAGAGAGAGAGAGGAGAGATCTATCGGTTGCCTTCCCTACATGCCCCAGCTGGGAATTGAACCTGAAAACCAGGCACATGCTCTAACCAGGAATCAAACCAGCAATGTTTAGGTGACAGTTGAGCATCTCAGTTGGAGACACTCAACCAAGTGAGCCATTCTGGCCAGACAAAGTCTCTCCACTCTTGCTGACAATGTCCCCCAACACTTTTTTAACCTCTAATATTTCTGTTCTGCTCTCAATCCCAGAATAACCAGGTTCTGTTATGCCTAAACTCATATGTACAGTTCAATCTTGGCTAAATACCTGCATGACTTCTGAGGACCCCCTCCACATGGTTCTTCCACTACTGTGCCCCACCTTACAGAATCCACCCACTCCAGTTGCCCAGACTCTGTCTACTCAGCTCACCAGGATTTCTGTGCTTTGCTTGGTCTCCAGCCTACTGCCACCAGCTCGGGACCTGTGAATTTCCTTTCTTTCAAGAAATTGGTTTTGTGATTTTTTAATGTGATTTGTGAAAACAATTACATCGTATGTTTTGTCCAGTTTTAAGTTGTTTTGGCAGGAGGACTAGTCTAGTATTAGTTATAGGAAATACAAGTCCTCACTGTGGATTCTTAAACAAGGGGTAATGAAAGGGTGTTGATGGATAAGGAAAATGGCTATCTAACACAAAATGGGTTATAGAGGGGAGAGCTTAGAGTTAAGACCATGAGTAGGAGTCTGCTCAGTCTTCTATGCTGAGAACTAAGATAAGGATGAGGTTAGAATGTTAGCAAACAAACAAAAGGGAAATACCATGATGGAAAAAGAACTATTGTTAGTTATTGATAAATTGGATATGAAGAATGAAGAGGCTTAAAAAATGGGTCCAGAAAAGGCTCCAGAGTTCTTATCTGGAGATAAGATAAGAACTCTGGAAGATTAATACTGAAATATTTATGAATGAACTGATATAATGTCTGGGATTTGATTAAAAATAATCAAATATAGGAATGAGGGTGGGGAGAAGTTGGAGCTATAGATGAGACAAGACTTACCATCTATACTAATAAAAGGGTAATATGTTAATTAGACCTGGTGACTGGACATCTTCCAGATGTCCAACTTCTTTCTGGAGAGTTAGGGGGTGACCAGGCTGGCAGGGGGGCAGTTGGGGGGCAGCCAGGCTGGCAGGGGGTAGTTGGGGGGCAACCAGGATGACAGGGGGGCAGTTGGGGGGCAACCAGGCTGGCAGGGGGGCAGTTGGGGGACAACCAGGCAGGCCAGCAGGGGGGCAGTTGAGGGGTGACCAGGCCAGCAGGGGGGGGAGTTGAGGGGCAACCAGGCCGGCAGGGGGACAATTGGGGAGTGAACAGGCTGGCAGGGGGGCAGTTGGGGGGCAACCAGGCCAGCAGGGGGGCAGTTAGGGGGCTATCAGTCAGTCAGTCAGTCAGGCAGGCAGGCGAGCAGTTAGGAGCCAGTGGTCCCGGATTGCGAGAAGGATGTCCAACTGCTGATCCCTGTGGGATCGGGCCTAAACTGGCAGTCAGACATCCCCCAAGGGGTCCCTGATTAGAGGGACCAGGCTGAGGGACCCCCCCCCTCCACCATGCACGAATTTCATGCAACGGTCCTCTAATGAGATGATAATTGTTGAAGTTAGGTTATGAGTACACGAGAGTATAGTATTTGGCTTTTTCTACTTTTGTATATATTCAACACCTTCAAATTTAAAAATTAAAAACAACAAACAAACAAACATATAACATGACTAGGGTTATGAAACTGGGAGATGAAGTGGGGAGGAATGCCCAGTTTGAGGTAGGGGAAAAGGGATAAGCCAGTGGCAGTTTGTTAATGTCTAAAACAGGCTTTTATGCAAAAATGTTTTAAAAAAATGCTTTACTCAAGCTGGCTCATTCTGCTCCTTTAGAAGTGTCATCAAGTGCAGGATGTATTTGATTATCTGCTTGAAGATGTGAGTCATATGGCACATGCTGAACAAAGGCCATGGTATCTAAAATGCTCACTTATCCAATTTTGGATTCAGTGCTGGCTGCTTATATTCACTGTTAAAGCCCTGAGTGGTCCAGTTCAGACAAGATAGACAGGCTTGGTCAGACTCTGGCACACATCTCCCTGAGTGGTTCCTGCAATGATTTCTGGAGGCATTTTGCTCTCTTCCCCTTTCTGCACCACCTCCCTGGCTAGCTGTGTATGCCTGGAGCCTCCCTGAATCTTTCTTGCTCTCACCTGCTTCCTCCAAGTAACTGTGGACTCCATAATTGAGCCCAAGAGAGGGGCCTGTTCCCATAGCCTAAGGAGTTTCAGGAGAAGTAGAGAGACTTTTCTACAAGTTAAGAAAAGAAAGAAGAAAAGCACTCATTCTCCTCTCTTACTTTTTACTTTCTTTTCTCTTTCATTCAGCAAATCGTTTTCCGTGCCTGCTGTGTGCCAAGTTTTGTGTTAAGGATTGATTGGGGTCTCAAATGTAATGAAGACACAGTTCCTTCCTCAAGGATCTACAGCCTGGGAGGGGAGGGAAGACATGCAAACAGAGTGATAGGGAAGTTACAAGTGCCATGCTCAATCTTTGAACAGGGACCAGTGAGGCACAAGGAAGGCATGGACAGTCATTACTAAATTCTCTTTCATTGGGTTTGGGTTTTCATACTGTCCTTGATACTTATGTATAATCTAGAGTATCTTGGAATCTCAATTTTCTCACTTTTAAATAAGACTAAGAGTACATCTATTTAGAGCTATTGGAAGTGTCATATTAAAAAATGTCTAGAAAGATTTTTGCAAACCATAAAAGTTGATAATGGGTGTTGTTATTATCATTTCTTCTTCCCAGGCACACCAGTGATAACCAGGAGTCCATTTTTCCCCCCCAGGAGACAGTCAGCAGATCATTGTCACCTGCTCACTGAGCCAAATTAAGAAATGCTGGGGACTGCAGCCATTTCCAGGGAAGATCCATAAGTAAGAGAAAACTTCTTTCTCCATGTAAGTAATAAATCTTCTGCCTATTGACTTTTAGAAGTGTAGAGCCAAATGTCCCTTTTGTCTGTTAATACCAACCACCACCTTAACATTTGTTTTTCTGCACAGTTTACAAAGTACTTGTAGAGCCGTAAATCATTGGTGTCTCATAATAACCCTTGACTTAGTAGAATAAATTTCATTTTGACCCTTTTTTATAGATGTGGAAAATATGGCCTAGAGGAGTTAAAATATTTGCCCAAGATTCACAGCTAGTCCAGGCAGAATTCTGGTCTTCCTAATCCTTGAAATCATCAGCTCCTGCCCGTGTAAGTATCTATAGCATGCAGGGTGTTCCCTTCATGTCTTTAAAAGGTTTCAAAATATTTTTTTAAATGTTTAAGGAATTATTTGTGTCTTGACACATCATAGATACCTGAAGCTCCCAGCCCCTCCTGCTGTCACAATAAATCAAACAAACAAATAACCATCTCCATTGTTTTGTGGATTATTTCCCCATGAGGCAGATGTTTACTTTTTACAAATGAAAGCTCATTGTTGTCAGGAACATTTAAGAGGCTTAACCTGTCTCCTCCGGCATATGGCACAGGCTTTTCATGATAAAACTGGTTGTGTGCAGCGGCACACAAAATTGCGAGCCTCTCTCCGAAACCTCATCAGTGGCGACTGCACAGCAACATTGCTTTCCTATGCAGGGGCTCGTCTGGGCCTCTTCCACCGTGAAAGGAGAAAAAAACAACATCAGGCTGTTTCCTTTGGAAGAAAATACTCATATTTTAATGGGTATGATGTCATGAATTATTAAACTAGCTTAACTTTAAAGCTGAGCTGAAAGAACACATAGTGAAGAATGACCTTGAGACTCTTGAAAAATGGGAACGTTGATGGTGCCTGCAGACTCTGAGATGGATTTCTGCTTTAGTTTATATTTATGCAACTGTGAAACTTGTTCCCTTGTTCCCAGAGAAATCCTTTGTGCAGCCGTGTGGAGAAAGTTATTACATTTTAGTGCAGAGGAGCTGTAAAGTTTCTTTCCTTGTGTCTCATGAAAACCAGAGTGCAGGCGATCTTTGTGCTGGGGGATCCGCCCTGAGGAATGACAGGCATTCTCTCAGAAGACAAAAGGGAACAGACAGAGATTGTTCTTTAAAAAAGAGTCTAGCACTAGGTTCTTATAAGGGATTTGTGCAGCCCTGGCCGGTTACAGTGCCCTCTTGTTTCTGATTCCAGGTGAATCAAAGAACAATTGGGCCCACGAGGACAGAGATGATCTTCCAGCCCCACTGTAGCCTGACCACAGGACCTGCCCGGCAGCAACTTCACCATAACGAGTGCCCTTGGAGAGTGCCCTTGGGGAGTGCCCTAGAGCATCTGTTGTATATGATCTTTCAAAGCTTTGGGTTTGGCGACTCCTGGCTCATTCTCTGGCTACAGATTACTGGGCAAAATCATGGACCCTAATAGTGGGATGAGGTGCCCTGTGTCCTCCAATGGGTAGGGAAGCTATGTTTACACCCACAGAAACAAGTGACTCCATCTCCTCTTCTGTCTTCTATGTAACACAGTTCAGTTAACAGTCTCTGAAGAAAGGAAAGGAGTATGAAGTGGGGAGGGTGGAGAAACTCATAGTTACTGAGAATCATTAAATGCTTGGCTCTGTCTTATTAAGATTCACCATGTAGGTGTATGGTATCATCCCCATTTACAGGAGAAGGAACTGAGGTTCAGCATGTGAGATTTTCAGCATTACAGTTCATATGGGAGGTGGGAGGAGGTGGGTGCTGGTGATTTTTGTCTCTTTTTTTCCCTAAGGATTTCCTATTTTTAACTTTTAGAAGGGCTATTTTTTCTTTCACCTATCACCTTCCTTTTTGCCTTACTACTTGCTCTCTGAATTTCCTCTTTTCCCCTCAAATCAAGTCTGCAAGCCCAGGGAAAGCCAGTTTCCATTATTATTTTCTAAGATTGAGCTCCTCTGGTCTCCAGAGCCTTGTCTCTATTGTATAAGCATTTCTTTGCAAAATGGTCTGTTGAGAAAACAGTCTTGAGAAAACAATGCACAATTCCTAACCTCCTAGGGAAAATTATTATTTCTCCAAAAAGAAGGGAAATAATGAAAGTATGTTTAGTAAGTAACAGTCAGGATAATAAAGGGGGAAAAGGCAGGAGATTCAGAATCAAGGTCAGTTTCCTCGGTTGTTGGATTACAGCAAGCATTTAATGGTAATAAAATCTTTTTCCTGTATAATACATTTTATATGAAAACTGCAGCCATTTAAATGAGGGATTTTATGTCTGCACAACCTTTATTGAGCAGGAAGGATTAAAAAAATGCTTTTTTTTTCTTTTCTTAAAAAAAAAAAAAATGCCTCCTGGCTCATTGCCTCTCAGGCCACAGAAGTGAAGATTCAGGGTGGCGAGTGTCCAGAGAGGCCTGCGCAGTTCCTTGCTGATGCCATTTAACCTCAGACCCTTGTTATTCTGGGCCTCTGTCTCTCCTGAATAAACAGTAAATCTTTCCTGATGGCGTGGCAGCTTTATGATGTGGATTCCTGCCTATTTTCAGAGGAGCATGGGAGAGCCTTTAATGTATTTTCTCTCCTTTGGCTGGTGATTTAGCCAGAACCTGTGTCTGTCAGTGGGGTAAGGCTGGTGGTTCAGCCTGTCTCTGGTACAGGGCAGATAGGGTTTACTGTGGTGTTATTTTATAGGTTGTCTTGAAACAAATTAATTCTTCTGCTGAAGGTTTATTGACTCATGATTTCCCAAAGGCTTGGAATTTGTGATCTACACCGGATCTTAAGATAGGAAGATAAGATATCAGGACATAGGTAGGTTTTCCTTCTACCTCAGGATCATGCAGGTGAAAGTTGGTTCCACTGATTTTAAGGCTGTTCATTTGGGCAGACTGGAAGTGGTCTCAGAAGGTTCAAGGATACGTGGACATCAGATATAGCAGAAGGAAAAACTCAACAGAGCAACCACATTTTTTCCTTGGTCATTGCTGATATTCATGGCGTAAACTGTTGAACTGGACTATTCTTGGCCATGAGTATAATATAGAGGAAACAAAAACACTTGGTATACAACTTATGAGTACTTGAAAAATGCATTTGTATAGGAAATTATCTGCTGAGGGAAGTAGACTATTGTTGGTGGGGATCTGACCTATAGCACAAGATACCTCCTCACCTATAAATAGCTGTTCTTTGAGTTAGAATGAATTACCTGAAAACGGCAGGCTCCACATTTTACATCTTAAATTGCCAGAGCTGCATTTCCCATTGGGTGGTTAACAGCACCTTTTAAAATCTGCCTTTTCCTAGTACATTGACCTGATCTGACTGTTCTTAGCCACAACTTTAACAATGCTTTAAAAATAGCCCCGAAGCCAGCATAGTGGAGAGACCATTTACTTAAACAACTATTTTTCCCCCTGTAATGTCATGTAGATCTAAGCCTTTTTTGTACCTTTCCACTACAACGGCAGCATATGGTCTTTTGTTACAATCAGATATTCTTGTGGGAAGCAAGAGGCCATGGGTGAATGGAGAGGATATTATTGTCTAGTCTAAAGCTATTGTTTTGAGCCCTGAACTAAAGTTTTCTGCAGTTTCATTTTTTAAAAACTCAACCTTTCAGGAAGGTTTGGCTGATATGCTCTGATTTTTATTTTTGATAGTGTGGGACTAATGTTTACTCCGGGCTCCTGAAAATTGGTTCAGTCAACTTTCCTGGAGGAGAAAATGTGGACAAATACTGTTAGTTTACTTTGTGCTGAAGCATTAGTTGGTAAAGAAAGGAGATGACAGTCTTGTGAGCCAAAAAGTCATGATCTTTTTGCTTTTGAAGTATATATTCCTGAAAGCCTTAGGAAAGGCCAGGGAAAAAGGCAATGAGAGCAAGCGGGCTGGACGTAACTTCGAAAGCCATCTGCTATGCTTTGGAGAGAATCACCGCATTAGAAGAAAACATCTTATCAAAACAATGAATTTTTGTTACGTGGGACAGGATAAAGAATATAATTTCACCAAGCAGACACCCCGGCACACACAGTTATTTGCACAAACACACGCACAAAGGGAAGAAGGAATGCTGAAGCAGAAGCGTGCTCGTGTGCTTTATAATTCTGGACTTGTTTTTCAAGTTTTGAATTAATTAGATACCATGTTGAATTCCAAATGTGATAATTAGGCAAATTAATGCTGCAGTGAAGTTATTAATGAGGCAAAATATGCTAATATGCTTCTGATAAAGAGCTCTTCTTCTGCCTTACCAAGAAATTGGCAAACATCTTTTATTTGGGGCCAGACAGCTTATCTCAAGTGATTTACTAAAAAGGTTCTCGGCCGTATGCTGTGAACAAGTGTTGTAAATAGGGGTTAATGTCTAAATTTTTGATATGTATAAACCTCGACGTGGTGCAGCAAGTCCCGCAACACTGTTAGCCTGGCTTCTGAGCGGCAGCAGGGCGCAGAAGGCCCAGGGCTGGCTCTTCCAGGCCCTTTAATGCCCGTTTGAATGCAGCAGACCCCACCACTGGCCGGTGTCGTCGTTATTAACACCGACATTCAACGTGAGGTGAATACTGCTGCCGACCTGCCAACCTGATGGTTTCTTTTTGGCAGACTTGGTGTCTCCTTTGGTTTTTAGATGTTCGAAACTCCTAGCCCAGAATCATTAGGGAATCCATTTAGTGGTTTTAAAGTGACACAGCAGGATTTTCTCTTTCCGATATTAACTCTGCTGTTCAGAGCTCATTGTGGCTCAGCGGCCCTCCTGAGACCAGGGAGAAACACCACTTACCCAGGGGGATCTGGCCGTTAAAAACAACATTTATGGAAAAATGAAAAGAATTTTCCCTAGGAACATATCACTATTTTACTTCTTTTAATCACATACTCCATGAGTATGGCCTGTATAACTTTGATTCCTTCAGATATCATTTTTGCTAAATGAGTTTCATTCTGCACTCCAGGTAGGAGAGTTCTGACTGTAAATTGAGGAGGGAAGATGCAGATGCTTGTTTGAGTGGGACAGACCAGTTGCCAGCTGTTGGCTAGTGAGTGCGGTTGAGGTGTGTTCTGTGGCAGGAGACAGACCATTTATTAACTGAAAAGCATGCACAGAAAGTGGATTAGTTAGAAATGCATTTGACTGCAAGTTACAGAGAGCCTTGCAAATGGTGGTTTTAGCAAATAAAGAGTTTATTTCTCTCCCATAAAAAGTAGACCAGGGTAGGTGGTCCACAGCTGAAACGTGTCTCCACCATGTCGTTGAGGTTCTTCCCATCTTCCAACTGTATCGTCTTAGTGGGTGGCTTCTGTCAGTGTGGCACAGGGTGGCTGCTGGGCCTCTGGACGTGACTCCTGGGGTTCAGGCAGGAAGAAGAGGAAAGGGTCAGCCAGTCAGTCTCTTTTGAAAAGCCTCCCTAGAACTTCCATTTATAGCTCATTGATCAGAATTGTGTCAAATGGCTGCCCCTCACTGGAAGGTCATAGATGAGTTTGGATCAGTCTTTGTTATACTTCTTTTCTTGGGGACCATGATCCTGGGAATGAGGTTGTAACCTCAGTTACCTGCCCTCTAGGGTACACACCTGAAAATTTGGCTGCACTAGACAAAATTTGGCTGCATAGACAAATCTGATATTTGGCTTCCCTGACAAAGGAAAGTTAAGTAATAAAACCATTTTACTGTCCCTAGACCAGTGGTCGGCAAACTGCGGCTCTCGAGCCACATGCGGCTCGCGAGCCACGGTTTGTCGCTCTCTTGACTAATGAGTTTGCCGACCACTGACCTAGACTCTCAATTCCAATAATTACAGGCTGTTGTTGTTCCTTGTGATTAAGCCCCTATCCAGTGGTTGGCAAACTCATTAGTCAAGAGAGCGGCAAACCGCGGCTCGCGAGCCGCATGTGGCTCACGAGCCGCAGTTTGCCGACCACTGCCCTAGACAAAGGTAGGGTTGTGTGATGAATAAATCTATGGACTTTAGATTGAGCTATGTGATTTGGGACACATAGCTTTCACCTCTCTGACCCCAAGTTCCCCTATTTGTGAATTAAAGAATGTTCTGGGGTTATTGTTAGGAAGTACTTGGTGTAACACTTTTAAAGTATCTAGCTCATCATATTTAGCTATTTAGCTCGTTAATAAGTAGTAGCTGTTTAAGGTGGTGAATTGAATTCATAATGAGCATTGATAATGAGCTAATGTGTGATGGGAAAGAATGGTTATACATAACCCTTTACCTTTTAAGAGAGTGGTTCTGGTGGAATTTTGCTGAATGGATCGATGATCAGGAGGATGTAAGTTTGAATGGATAAAGTCGGTAGACAAAAGGTGGAGAAATTGAGAAATGTGGGAAGGAAAAAGCCCGGATGAGGAGGTGGGGAGCCCAGAAGCAATGCTAGACGGAGATGGTGGTGAGAGAAAGGAGACCCGACGGCTGCAAGGTGCAGAGGGAGGCCTGATAAGGGTGCCTAACGGGGAATTTTTCCAGAAACGGTGCACTGCATGATGGAAACCCTTTTTCTGACTCACCTGAAGAACCTTCTGGAAAAGATGTCTGACTAATCCTTAGGTGAATGTAAAGAAATCTTAGGGCTTACCTCAAGCTGGTATGAAGCTACAATTGACACATAGTTTCTGGAATATTTATTTCACACAGGTCCCATCACTAAGTAAGTTAGGTTTAAAGCTGACAGACACACAGAATGCAAATGGAAAGGACACATGTGAATTCAGTGTTTGCTTGTCTGAAAAACAGAAAGTGACGATTGAAGTTGTGGGTGAGATTTATTCCCCTTCCATACTGCTTATGAGTGTCTTCGCATAAGATGGGAAGACATCGCTAGGTACTGCCCTTCCTAGGTCTTAGTTTCTCTGTGTGATCAAATCATAACATGTGTCTGACTTTAGCATTTGAAAATAAAATACTTATTTTTTAGTTTTTTTTGGCACAACACACTTCTAAACAAAAGCCAATTACTATATTTGGTGCTTGATTGGAAAATGCAAACCAGCAATCTGTTTCAAAGCTGGAGGAAAAGCTGGCCGCTTTGAATGCATTGAATAATGAGTAAGTCAAGAGATTTTCAAGGGTACTTGTGAATGTACAGTTGATTCTTGAACAACATGAGTTTGAACTGTGCAAGTCAACTTAAATGTGGATTAAAAATAAATAAATACGTGCAATACTATAAATGTATTTTCACTTCCTTATGATTTTTTAAAAATTTACCTTTATTGTTGAAAGTATTACTGATGTCTTCTTTTCCATCCCTCATTGACGCCCTCCCCAGGCCTTCATAGCACCTGTCTGTGTCCATGGATTATGCATATATGCATACTAGAGACCCAGTGCATGAAATTTGTGCATGGGGAGGGTGTCCCTCAGCCCAGCCTACACCCTCTCCAATCTGGGACCCCTCGAAGGATGTCTGACTGTCTGTTTAGGCCCGATCCCACCAGAGGGATGTCCCACGGGCAGTTGGACATCCCTCTCACAATCCAGGACTGCTGGCTCCCAACTGCTGGCCTGCCTGCCTGCCTGATTGCCCCTAACCGCTTCTGCCTGCCAGCCTGATCACCCCCTAACCACTCCCTGCCAGCCTTATCAACTCCTAACTGCTCCCCTGCCAGCCTGATTGCCCCTATATGCCCTCCCCTGCAGGCCTGGTCACCCCCAACTGCCCTTCCCTGCTTGCCCGGTCACCTCTAACTGCCCTCCCCTGCCAGCCTGGTCACCCCTAACTGCTCTCCCCTGCTGGCCTGGTTGCCCCCAGCTGCCCTCCCCTGCCAGCCTGGTCACCCCTAACTGCTCTTCCCTGCTGGCTTAGTTGCCCCCAACTGCCCTCCCCTGCAGGCCTGGTCCCCCCCAACTGTCCTCCCCTGCAGGTCTGGTCCCCCCCTCCCAACTGCCCTCCCCTGCAGGCCCAGACCCCCCCAACTGCCCTCCCCTGCAGGCCTGGATCCCCTCCAACTGCCCTCCCCTGCAGGCCTGGTCCCCCCCCAACTTCCCTCCCCTGCAGGCCTGATCCCCCCCAACTGCCCTTCCCTGCAGGCCCAGTCCCCCCCAACTGCCCTCCCCTGCAGGCCTGGATCCCCTCCAACTGCCCTCCCCTGCAGGCCTGGATCCCCTCCAACTGTCCTCCCCTGCAGGCCTGGTCCCCCCCCAACTTCCCTCCCCTGCAGGCCTGGTCCCCCCCAACTGCCCTCCCCTGCCAGCCCGGTCACCCCTAACTGCCCTCCCTTGCAAGCCTGGTCCCTCCCAACTGCCCTCCCCTGCCAGCCATCTTGTGGTGGCCATCTTTGACCACATGGGGGCGGCCATCTTGTGTGTGGAGTGATGGTCAATTTGCATATTACCTCTTTATTATATAGGATAAGTTCTTTGATTAACCTTATGATTTTTTAGTAAGATTTCTTTTCTCCAGCTTTATTGTAAGAATCTACACTAATAAAAGAGAAAGATGCAAATTGACCATACCTCTGCAATGCCCACCAGCCAATCAGGAGTGAGTATGCAAATTAACACAACAAAAATGGTGGGTTAATTTGCATACACAGGCACGGAATGAAGACTGAAGGCTCCGGCCTGAGGAAAGACTGAAGACTGAAGACTGAAGACTGAAGAGGCTTGGCTTCTTCGCTGCGGCTGGAGCGAAGGCCTGGGTCCTGGGTGCCAGAGGAAAACTGCTGCTGGCAGCCAGGGGAAGGAAGGCCTTCGTGCAACAGACCTCTAGTACAGTATATAATACATATAACATACAAAATATGTGTTAATCAAGTGCTTATGTTATTGGTAAGGCTTCCGGTCAGCAGTAGGCTATAAATAGTTAAGATCTGGGGGAGTCAAAAGTTATATGTGGATTTTCGATTGCACAGGGTTGGTGTCCCTATCCCTTGATGATTGTAATGTGTCATGAAGACACCCATTCATTAAGAGCTTGAAGAGGTGAAGATAACAGTAGATAACAGAGGTAACACCTGAGATTTGGTTTTCACTTTATGGGCGAACTTTAGGACTTAACACTTGGGTAAAATATGACTCCATTTGATATTATTTAACAAGCAACAACCACACTAATATGTAGCAAATCACTATCACTGCAGAATTTCTCATTTGTATCTCTGTCACACCAAAGTAGAAACTTAGCTTGAATCAATTCAGAGTCTCCTCTCCTTTTCCTGGAATCGAGGTCTAAGTTTGGGCTGTGGGTAGAGGGGCTTTGTGTCCTCAGAGGAGTGGGAGGGAGCATCTGATCTATTCGCCATCTGCCCACACACTTGCTAGGACATTCTCATTTTATGTGGTGACCAGTGGTCTGTTCAGATGGATCACTCCTTGGAACTTGGTCATAACCACATCCTTTCCCAGTCTGCTTCTCTTTTAGCTGCTTTCAGCCCTCACTGGAACGTGGGCATGATTGTTGCTCCCTAGTCCCTCTGGGGCCACAGGAAACTCACAAAGCTGACCAGGACCTTCCACCTTCACACCCGAGCAGGCATGTGCTCCTGGTCTCTGCAGGCACTTGGTGGCCCTGCCAGACCATTGGGCTCTCCTAGCACAAGGCAGGGCTGGGCTCTTGGGATACCTGGTGTGGGGTGATTTGGGCAGGGGCAGGGGACAGAGCCCTTCTCGGAGGCTCAGAGTTTTCTGAACCTCTGAGAGCCCTTTCTCCTTTCTCTAGCTGGGGCCAACTTCACCAACTCTCAGGAACAGGAAACACGGACTCTGACTGATCACATTTCACTCCAAATCTTTTGTTTATGCCCTAAGTCCTAGGCTTCTGAAACTTAAAACTCTTTTTTTCTCAAACTATTGCTCTCATTTTATTTCGTGTCAGGCCTTCCCTGAGGAAACAAAAGCAGAATTCTCATCTGCCTGAGTGGTAGAAAGTATTGTTGGAAAAACTGGTGAACACCAGTTAATGTTTCAAATGATTACCTGGGACTGACTAATATTTAGTAGAAAGAACCGGAAGTGCTGTGCCAAGGTCCTGGAGGCCATCTCTGCCTCCCTGGTTGCCTCCACCACCGTCTTAGCTCCTGCTTTCCTGAGCCTCACCGAGAGAACTGGTCAGACATGCTATTCTTGAGGACAAGAAGCAGGCATTTCTTCTTCTCACACATTTGAAGGCTTCCCTCATGATTCACAACAGCCCCCTGCACACCTACAGGCAGGCAAACCACACTTCCTATTTATGGGCCGCTGACAGTTCGTTTTGTGATTTCAAAAACACCAAGGGCCAATGACTTAGCATCTCCCAGGTGGGTGCAATAATTTTGGTAAAAACATTATTGGGAGCTGGGCAAGCCTAACCAGGAGAGATGCTGTGACTCCCTCTCGGAGCCCGGTGAACTCTGAGGAAGTCTTTCAGGTCTAGGAGTGATTGGAATGTGCCATAGAAAGACACACATTCGTTAAGAGTTTGAAAGGGGTGAAGAACAGTGGGTAGCGGGGGAGCACCTGAGACACGTGTAGCAGCACAATAATTGTGAGAGAAAGAAGGGATTTGGCAGCCAGGGGATGTTCCCCTGTCCCTAAAATTTGCTGTTTCAAAAGAAAATCAAGGACTCAGGAACTTTTTAATTTAATATTTTTTTTTATTTTGCAAAATATATGTAACAAAAATTATCACTTAAACCATTTCTAAGTGTATATTTTAAAGATATCAACTACATTTGCATTGTTGTACAACCATTGGCACTATCTCCAGAAATTTTTCATCAGCTTGTATTGAAACTCTGTACCCATCTATAATAATAAAAGTGTAATATGCTAATTAGACCAAATGTCCTTCTGGACAACCTTCCGGATGAAGCCGGGGCTGTGAGGGAAGCCCGGGTTCTGGGTGCCAGAGGGAAGCTGGTGCTGGCAGCCGGGGGAAGGAAGGCCTACTCTTGCACGAATTTTGTGCATAGGGCCTCTAGTTAAACAATAACTCTCATTCTCACCTCCCAGCCCCTATTATAGATCTGTCTCTATGAAATTGACCATTTAGGGTACACCCTGTAAGTGGAATTAATACAAAATTTATCCTTTTGTGTCTGGCTTATTTCACTTAGCAATTTTTTTCAAGGTTCATTTATGCTGTTAAAGGTTGAATAATATTCCATTGTATGTATATATCATATTTTATTTACCCATTCATTTGTTGTTGGACATATAGCTTGTTCCCACTTGTTGGCTATTGTAATAATGCTGCTAAGAATATGGGTGTATAATGTCTAGTCATGCCCCTGCTTTCAATTCTTTTGGGTATATAACCAGAAGTAAAATTGTTGGATCATAGGGTAATTCTATGTTTAAATTTTTTATTTTATTGTTGACAGTATTATAAATGTCTTCCATTTTCTCCCTTTTTGCCCCCCTCCACCCAACCCCTGTCACACTCCAAGTCTTCCCCATGCTATTTTCTGTGTCCATGGGTTATGCATATATGCATATATGTTCTTTGGTTAATCTCTTCCTATCCCCTGCCTCTGGACCTGTTTTGTTCATCAATTTATTTTGTTCATTAGATTCCACATATAAGTAAGATCATGTGATATTTGTCTTTCTCTAACTGGCTTATTTCACTTAGTATAAAGACTCCAAGTCCATCCATGCTGCCTCAAAGGGTAAGACCTCCATCTCTTTTACAGCCATGTAGTATTCTATGTTGTAAATGTACCACAGCTTTTTTTATCCATTCATCTACTGATGGGCACTTGGGCTGTTTCCAGATCTTAGCTATTGTAAATAATGCTGCTATGGACATAAGAGTGCATATATTCTTTCTGATTGGTGGTTCAGGATTCTTAGGATATATTCCCAGAAGTTACATTTAAAGTTTTAAGTATTCACCATACTATTTTCCACAGCTGCTGTACCATTTTACATTCCCACCAGCAACTCACAAAGGTTCTCATTTCCCCACATCCTTACCAACTCTTGTTATTTTCTATGTGTTTGTATTTTAAATAATAGCCATCCTAGTGGGCATAAAGTGTCATCTCATTGTGCTTTTGCTTTGCATTTCCCTAGTGATTAGTGATGTTGAGCATCTTTTTATGTGTTTATTGGCTATTTGTATATCTTCTTTGGAAAAATGGCTATTCAAGTCATTTGCTCATTTAAAAAATTGTGAAGTTAGGTTTTTTGTTGTTGAGTAAACCTTAGGAACTTTAAATTCCATCCCTCTTTCTTCTCCTTAATGAAATATAGTCATATATGGATATTTTTGTTAAAAGAAGAGAGTAATTTAATCCTACTTCCTCAGCATATGAGTCCCTTTCCAACCTGGCCCCATCTCCCTGTCCAAACTGATTTTCTGCCCTGACCAGCCCAGAGCTCCACTGCATTCATTTACCTGCCCAAATAACTTTCACACCTCCAGACCTTTGTAGAACTCATCTTCCCTGTGAAGACTTCCTTGCTCTGCCTCATTTGTTCTTATGGTATATCGGTTGTTCGTTCGTTCATTCATTCATTCATTCATTCATTCATTCAAGAAATACTCATTGAACTGTTGGTGAGAATGCAAGCTGCTGCAGCCACTGTAGAAAACAGTGTGGAGTTTCATCAAAAAATTAAAAATAGAACTGCTTTTTGAACCAGCAATCCCACTTCTGGGAATATATCCTAAGAATCCCAAAGCACCAATCAGAAAGAATATATGCACCCTTATTTTCATAGCAGCGTTATTTACAATAACCAAGATCTGGAAACAGCCCAAGTGCCCATCAGTAGATAAGTGGATAAAAAGCTGTGATACATTTACACAATGGAATAGTATGCGGCTGTAAAAAATAAGGAAATCTTACCATTTGTGGCAGCATGGGTGGACCTGGAGATTATTATGCTAAGGAGAACAGTATAGTGTTAGCTAGAGGGAAAGGGGTTAGGTAGAGGTGGGCAATAGCTTTCATAATGCACATCTTCTCCTCACAAGGAGTAGTTTGCAATTAGGACGTGGTTTTCCTGCACACTGGGGGTGGAAGATACTTTGCTTGAGGCAGTGGGCATGTCATGAAGTGTGCAGATTATGTTTTGTTGAGTTGTACAGTTGCAGCCTGTATGATTTTGCGAACCAATGTCACCCCAATAAATTCAATAAAAAAGGAAATGTTCATTGAGCACATATTGTTGCCAGTGTAAAAATTAATAAACAGAAACTTCACTTAAAATGAAGTCTGGAGGCTAGAATTCATAGAAGTGTCACTCAATGCACACTCCTGACCCCAACAGGAAGACATGTACCTTGCATCTAGAACAGGAAGTGATACTACGGTAGTTAACTACCTCATTAGAAGAAAAGATTCCTCCTTGCCCAGTAACAGCTCAGCCAATGGGAGACTGCCATACTTAGCGAATGAAAAGTCACTCTACTTTTAACTTTCAGTTTCCTCTGTCAACATCAAAACATTCAAACCTGTAAAGAATTTTTGTGAGTTTATTTGAGCCAAACTGTTGACAAATGCCGGGAAGCAGAACCTCAACGAATTGAGATAATGCTCTGGAGAATGGCGCGTTACATCTATATTTATACATTGCAGTCAAAGGAAGGGACCTAGGTGCGTTACATGAAATCCATTGGTGATAGACTAGAGAGGCGGGAGAAAGCAAAGCTGGGGTGGGGGTGGGGTGGAGGGGGTTCCCCCCTAGGATTGGATAAAAAATAAAATGATAGACACATACTTAGGTGGGTTCAGGAACAATTAACATGATAACAATAAAAGAATTTGTGGTATATGTCCTGGTGCCCAGGCACATTAGGTTGTGCCCCAAGGGGTCTAGAAAAAGGGAAGTTACAAGTTACTCAGACATTTCAAGGGTATGTTATCATAGATGCAAAAAGACAGATAGGCTCAGTTAAGGTAAAGGTTGACTTTGTCAGTGAAGATACCAGCCTAGGATGTAACTACCCACCAAAACTGCTTTTAGTTAAAGTTTAATTTTAGGCCATCTTTTGTGGTTCCTTTAGGTCCCTGAGTTTGCAAGACCGCCATGCAGGCCTTCCCTGAGCTCCTCAGGTTAGAGTGTTGTCTCTTCCGTCCACACCTCCAATGGACTCCTCACTCACAAGCCTCTTCCAAGTCTTTAAGAGTGTTTTTCTCTTTTCTTGGACTTGTCTGTGGCCCATCATTAGACCATATGTTCCAAATGACAATTCTTTGTTCTTCCCAAATAAACGCCTTTTGCTGGAGAAATATCTGGCTGCCTATTTGTTTAAGGTCCACACCAGGAACAAAGCACAGTGCCAGAGACTGGAGATTCAACAGTCAATTAAGCAGTTGCTGCTTTCAAGGAACTCATGTCTAGTGGTGGAAGTGGATAAGTTATCTGTCAATTACAATTCACTGTGAATAAGAGCAAATGCAAGTAGAGGGTGAGGAAGATTATCTTCCTGAGCTGATAGCTGGAGTTAGTATTTATATACTGTTGTGAACATTCTCATCTTCTGCAAATTAAATGTGAGCTTGTGTTTTATTATTTTTACTAGAGGCCCGGTGCATGAAATTCATGCACTTGAGGTGGGGGGGGCGATTGCAGGAGGGCACAGGCCAGGATGAGGGACCCCACTGGTGCACGATTGGGACTGGGGAGGGACATGGGAGGTTGGCCAGCTGGGGCGGGACTGTGGGAGGGCTCCAGTGCATGTCTGGCCCATCTCATTCAGTCCAGATTGGCCAGACCCAGCAGCAAGCTAACCTACTGGTTGGAGCATCTGCCCCCTGGTGGTCAGTGCACCATAGTGACTGGTTGACTGTCTGCCCCTTGTTGGTCAAAGCATGTCATAGCGAGAGGTTGAGCGGCCTTAGCATATCATTAGCATATTACGCTTTGATTGGTTGAATGGCTGACTGAATGACCGGACACTTAGCATATTAGGCTTTTATTATATAGGATTTTTATATCCCTTAACAGAGTCATTTGTAAACAACCATCAGCTGGCTTCCATAATGCACATCCTCTCCTCACAAGGAATCGTTTTGCATTAGGAGGTGGTTTTCCTGCACACTGGGGCATCTGAAGGCTGCAATTCAGACTGTGTATGTTCAGGCAAGCATGGAGGGAAGTGTCTGGAGGCTTGTAGGCCTAATCCCTCCCTGACTGGGCTTACTGCAAGTGTACATGTTTGTGGATGGGCATGAAGAGTTATGGAAAATTCATTGTCCATCCTGGCATCATGCACAGACTGTGTCTGGCACACAGCAGGAGCTCAATAAATGCTTCTGAAATTATTGGACGCAATGTATCATGGAGGAAATTTTATCTCCTTTACCAACAATGAATCCATAGTCTAGGGCAGGAGGGAGTAGAGCAGTTTGAAAGGTGAATCATCATATCGAATTTGATTCAGAAGAAGCATATGGTGAAGTATTCATTGCTTTTTTGAGAAACAGGTTGCTTATCTGGGCTTTGGCAGTCCTAGAGGAAGGTATAGTGGGCTCTACAAAAAAGGGAAAGGGAAAGGACTGTGGAGGCAGGAAACTTGGGAGGGACAGGCCAGAGGGGCCAGACCCATTGTTACAGGGAGAGATTTACACTTGAATGCAGGGTTTAACTAGGAGCAGGGAAAGGACACTTCTGGGGATTACTGAAAAGGAAGAATGAACAAAGTATGGATTTTGAGGGGAAAAAAAGAAAAAGGATTTAAGATATTGGTTTTAGGATTTAGAAGGGAGGATTTAATTTGGAAGATAAGGGCTTTACTGTTAGATATAGTGACAATTAAACACTGAAATCACACAGTCTGAACTGCAACCTTCAGATGGCCCTTCAGTGTCCCAGTGGGAGGGTAAACCACTTCTAATTGGAATACTGCTCTGTGAGGAGAGGACGTGCATTATGGAAGCTGATGACTATCTATAAATGAGTCTGTTTGGGGCAAAACTCCCCTTTTAGCTAAAATCTGTTACTTAAAGGATTTTTTATTCAAAAGTTTGAAATAGCTCCTTCCCTCCTCCTGTCAGGCTCTGCTGCCTTCCCATCATCGGTACCACCAGCAGGATGAGAGGTCTGAAATCAGAGTGCAGGAAGCCATCAGCCCATTGAGCAAGTGATAAATCACTCCTAAATGCATACTGAGCAGGGATTTGTGATGTCTCCTAAAACACAAACAAAACTCTGGTTGGGTCTGCCCTTCCTGGTGCCCGAGTTATCGGGTCTTGTGGGGGACATCAGGAGGCTTGCAGGCCTAACTCCTTCCAGACTGGGCTTAGCATGTGCACGTATCTATGTGCAGGCAGGAACGAGGCTTTCTGAGACCCAGCGCTGATCCTGAAGAGTGCTGGACCAAGGGGAAGCGAACACATTACCTGGGTGAAGGCTGGAAGCAGCCTTGGCAGTTTGCCTCCCTGTGTGATAGGAAATTTTGGCACCTCTTTCTCCCA
This sequence comes from Plecotus auritus, assembly GCF_963455305.1. Classification (NCBI taxonomy): domain Eukaryota; kingdom Metazoa; phylum Chordata; class Mammalia; order Chiroptera; family Vespertilionidae; genus Plecotus; species Plecotus auritus. The sequence continues at coordinate 86,189,427 of NC_137772.1, read as the reverse complement.
CCCCTGCTGCTAATGGTTGTTCAAGGTTCATTATTCATGCAAAAGCCACTTGGCTGTGCCCCAGTGGAGAGGAAGACCTGGGTAAAATCCTGGATCTGCCTGTTAATAGCCCTGAGGTTTTGGACAAGGTGCTTAAGTCTCTACTTTGGTTTTCTTATTTGTAAAAGTGAGATAGTGTTATTGAGAGGAATATGTAGGACAATTTTTATAAAGTGCTTGGTACCATGTGCCACCCTCAATGACTTGCACATAGTAGGTGATTTACAAAGGGGGAGCTGCAATGCTACTATCAATGGCAGTGATGCCACCCAGTCAGGTATGCAACGATGTAAAATGTTTTTGTATACCTTAATTTATTTTAAGCCTCTATTCAGATTGCCAGGAAATTTATTCTCCAGCAGTTCAGAATCTCAGCCCACTGGCCTCCTGGGGGAGATCTGATCACCGGTCACTGCGCCGCATGCCCGCTTCCCCTTCCATGTTCCCATCAACCTTCTGGGTTTCTGTCAGCAAAGATGAAGGCTGCATTTTCTCCTCCCATCTTCAAGGCCTCTTCAGATCTGTCTTTTATGTGGTTATTTCTGCTCTTTTCTTGGACAATTGGAAAACCTGCCTGTTCCCCACATCATGCTGGGAGTGTTGAAAGGCCTCTTGGACTGGTTGCCTGCAGTCCCCACCCAGCCACCGCAGGCTACCACTGACTCTGTGTTGGCTTCCCCTGGCAAGTGCTCCAACCCATGGAATCCCCGGGAGTCTTCATTGGGCCCCCCACTCCACCGGCCTGGGGCTGTGGTGGAGATACACCCCAGTGTCCTTGACCTTTACCACCCCTTTGCCTGCACACATTTTCTGTGAGACTGTTAAGACAATAGCTTTCTCCTGAGCTTTTGGAATGCAAAAATCTTTGCCTTACACTCAGCTGTGAGTTTCAAATTTGAAACTCCCAAATCAAGAATTGACTTTTTCTTTCTCTCAGCATTTCTGTTGTGCCATCCATTTCCTGAGGCACTTAGTGTGGGATTCGGAAGTGTGTGCCTGGGGAGAGAGGGGTGGGTAGAGGGAACTAGGGTATTTCAGGGCATGAGAACCTTGGTTAAAATCTCAAAATATTTCTCCACTACACTGCTATTATTATATGCATCCTCCACACAGTTTTAGCCCCGTGGAGCTGAGTTGCAGATTGATTTGCTTCAGTGTTGGAGCATTCAAGGATGATTTCGTTTTGACCTGTTGATGGTCAAATTAAAAAAAAAATTAAAGAGGCAGATAGCGAAGCAAAGAAGAAAGTTTGACACAATTCCTGGTTCGTTTAATGGGGAGCTAAATGCAGCTCTGGCCTCATTCTGTGTTTCGGTCTCCCAAAGGTCAGGCACTTGATCTGTTTTCCTATTTCCTTGTTCCACAGTCCATCATTGGATGCTTGGCTGCCTAGGCAACAGCATTCAGGGCAGCTCTCAGCGACCTGTGCCTGGAGAATGTTTCAAGTTCCATGCGTGGAGCATTTTGTGTAATCTGGGGTGCGTTCTTAGTCTTCTTATTGTCAGTTTATAGCCTTGTGCTGACTCAGAGAAGCTGCTCAGACCCATTTGTGTATCTTTTGGGGTATGGGATTTGAGAGGAAAGAGTTATCTATATTTCAGAGGTATTATCACAACCATGTTCAAGGGACCATATTGATGCTGGTGGCATCTCACTGTGTCCCCTCCCTTGTAAGTGTCTGATCAATGTTCTTTTTAACTGTACTATGTTGTCAGCTGGGCACTTGGGACTTTCACTTGCATAGCAACCACAGGAAAAATGCAAGCAACAATATTTATATGTCTGCACAGATTCACCAGCTATGATAAAATGGGATTTGTAGGATTGAATTATGGAAGCAATACTAAAAAGTTCGCCACTACTGCCACTACCATCACTACCAGTAATAACAATAGTTGCATTTATGAAACATCTCTTTTGTGCCTGGACTGAGCTAGATTCTTTTGTTTGTTTTTTAAATTTTTATTGATTTCAGAGAGGAAGGGAGAGGGAGAGAGAGAGAGAAACATCAATGATGAGAGAGAATCATCCATAGGCTGCCTCTTGCACACCCCCTACTGAGGATCAAGCCCGCAACCCAGGCATATACCCTGACCTGGAATCGAACCAGTGACTCCTTGGTTCCTGGGGTCCTTCAACCGCTGAGCCACACCTGGCTGGGCCTGAGCTAGATTCTTTACATACATTATCTCATTTAATTTTTCCCAACAAGCCTAGAAGGCAGGCACTGCTCTCCCACTTTATAAATAGGAAAATGAGTTCAGAGAGATTAAATGTTTTGTCCTTGGTTACATAGAAGGTGAGTGGAGCAGAATTTGAACCCAGATCTGTCTGACCTCAGCATCCTTGCCTGTTAGGCTGGGATGGCACCATGCTGCCATGATTGCTGAGCATCTTATTGGCATTGCTGAATCCCTAGCATTGGTCCACGCCTAATGCATAGTAGGTGCACAAGCACACTTACAAGAAAATGATCAGTTACTCATATTGGAAATTAATGCTGTGTTCTGCAGTGTTTCATTTCTGCTCTGAAGAAAAGCTGTGTAATAGATGCAGGTCCTTCCTATTCCAGAAACCATCAGTTCTTCCTCAGACCCACCCACGTATCTCCAGACCACCCTTACTTCCTGGTTTGGCTCACAATCATCCCATATCAGGATACTGAGGTGGTTACCCAGCTCATCTTGCTGATGCTTGTCTTTTGTTTTCCTCTAATCTAGGCTCTACTCAGTAGCCAACATAATTATTCTAATATAGACATCTGCTCACAACACTTCAGAGATTCCCTATTGAAGCATGGTAGCAATCAACTCAGGTAGAAACTGCTGTTTGGCTTCTGTACTTATTTGTTTGCTAAAACAATAGAAAGTTATTTTGATTTTCTGAACTTATGTATGCTATCCCAATACTCCATTGATGATGGTTTGAATATCCCATTGATTGTGATCTCACTGGTCATCGAAGCACATTCTTCTGGGAACCAGGACAGCTCAATTATTCCAAATTGTTTCAGTAGCTACAGATAACGAGTTTCGGTTGACTCAGTGGTCCTGGAATCTGGACAGCACAATTACTCTAAATTGCCCCGGTGGTCCCAGATAATGTGTTTCTGTTGATTCAGTGATTCATAGATACTTTAGATAACTAACTTGCTCAATTTCGCTTCTGTAAATGCTTTGCACGAAACAGGTTTCTCATTCCAGACCCAAAGATGTAATCGATACCTTTGTGATATTCTGCCAATATAAGCCAGATGTGGCGAGCCTGATTTGGAGTGCTGAATTGCTCCCTCGTATGCCGCCGGCTTTTAATAAATGACTCCATAATTTGACTTCTTGAGGCATCCTTTGTAAGATGGGGGTACACTACAACACCATGAGCTACAAAGTTTGACTCCTTCACATGGCCTTTACTATTTCTCACAATCTGATGCCTCCTGCTTCTAGGACCTCATTCCTCGCCATTCCTCAGGTCCATACTCTGCATCTTAGGTACACCTTCTTATGCCTACTTCTGGGCCTTTTCACAGGCTATTCCTTTCACTTAGAACACTGCTCTCCTTTGCCATTTACCTGGCCAACTTCTACTCATCCCCTACATCTTGGTTTGTATATCTCCCTCTGAACAGCTTTCCCTGATGCCCTAAGCCTGGGAAAAAGCCCCTTCCGTGTGCTCCCACAGTGCACTGCACTGCCTGCTTCAGAGCCTTGACCAACCCAATCACACTGTGTTCTCATGACCCTCCTTCCCCACAAGACAGTAAACTCCACAGTTAGTGACAGAGTCCAGCTCTAGGCCTGGCATTGAGTCAGCACTTAATAAATATTTGGTGAATTAGTGAAGAGTTGTGTTTAATCTATTTCGTATAGGTCATTTTTTTGTTTTGTCAATTCTCATATATTTTTTCATTGATTTTTTTTAAGAGAGTGAAAGGGAGGGGGGAGACAGAAAGAGAAACATCGATGTGAGAGAGACACATTGACTGGCTGCCTCCTACACATGCTCCATCCAGGGCGGGGATTAACCTTACAACTGAGACATGCACCATTGACTGGAATTGAACCCGGGACCCTTCAGTCAGCAGGACAATGCTCTATCCACTGAGCCAAACTGACCAGGGCTATAAGTCATTTTAAAAAAATGTATATACACACACACACACACACACACACACACACACACACACTAATAAAAGAGAAACATGCAAATTAATCATCACTCTGCTACGTCCACCAGCCAATCAGGAGGGAATATGCAAATTAGAAGGAGAAAGATGGCAGCTGCCCAGCTGCTCCAGGCGCAGAGTGTCCAGGTGGGGCAGGACGCCTGCTATGAGAGGGAGGGCGGGGCTGGGGGGGAGTGAAGGGATCTACAGGAGTGGCACTCCAGCCACAGAGAAGACGAAGACTGCAGAGTCTGGCTGGAGTCTGCAGCGAAGCAGTGAAGACAAAGATGGCAGACTGCAGCCTGAGTCTGCAGCGAAGACGAAGGCGGTAGACTCTGGCTGGAGCCTGAAGCAAAGATGAAGGCAGACTCTGGCTGGAGTCTGCAGCAAAGGCGGCAGACTTCGGCCGGAGCGAAGGCCTGGGTCCCAGGTGCCGGAGGAAAACTGGTGCTGGAAGCCAAGGGAAGGAAGGCCTATTGCACAAATCTCTGATTTCAGAGAGGAAGGGAGAGGGAGAGAGAGAGATCCCACACTGGAGAGCGAGCCCATAACCTGGGCTTGTGCCCTGAACCGCCCTGACTAGGAATTGAACCGTGACCTCCTGGTTTGTAGGTTGATGCTCAACCACTGAGCCATGCAGGCTGGGCTATAAGTCATTTTTGAATCCGAATAGCTTCCTGAAAGTTTGGGCTTGGGAATGTCATTATACTTGGGGGTAACCCTTTCAAATCAGTGAATTAGAGATGGCTTCAAAAGTCCTTGATTCAGTCTTTCAGGAACTGTGGGGAGGCCTTTGTTAGATTATGGGGGTTTAACTGTCTTCAGATTAAAAAAGGTAAGAGATGCAAAATGTCATTTTAAAGCACAGACCCACGGACTCTACAAGTGTTCTCTTTTACTAAATTGAGTTTTGACTAACATTAGACAACAGAGGGAAACCACATTTTAACCTGCTTAATGAATACTCCCATTAGCATTTCACCAAATATTAAAGAATAGAACTACATCTCCTTGTTGCTTTCTCACTTCCTTCCTGTCCCAGTCAGGACTTAAGCTGCTGAAAAACGTCTGCTCTGGCTTTTCCTTTTCAGAGGAATTGTCAGGGCCTTGAAAAGACTCTGATTTTCAGACTCTCTCTCTCCTGCAGTGGAAGGACCAGATGGGACTATTGACGACATGGGGGAGCTAAGAGTTCTAGTCTCTTGGCTCTTATCCTTACTCTCATACAATTCCTCGCTGGATTTTCATACCAATTCATGCTCTCCATGCTTTTCCTCCTGCACACCCCTAGCTCTTGATCCAGGGATTATATTTGGCAGTTCAGGTTTCCCAGGCTTCAACATTTGTGTGCATTTGCAGGGCTTTCTCAGAAAAGGCCCAATTCTGGGCTGCTATTTGAGTAAAGGCCATGTTTATATCCATTCCCACCGGTTCCACTGTTGCTGACACAACCTCCCCCTCCCTCCCTTCCTCTCCATCTCAGACTCTTTGAGGCCTGGGCACTGCGCTCTTGCCTGAGCAGAGAGTGAGCAAACAGCTGCATTTAGGGGGGTGTCTTTAGTGCCATCTGCCACATCCACAGCGGTTATTGGGATAAACTGATTTGCTAGACAAAATGGTTAACAACTCATGAATAAAACTTAGAAAAATTCTGAAAGGGATGTGGGTACAACTCTTCTGAGGCCAGAGCCCTTGTGTTCCTTTCATGCCCCTCCCCTTCTCCCACCCACCAAATATACCCCATCTGAGCCTTGGTTCCAGTAGGAGGCAGCTGCAATCAGGCTTGGGGAGAGACCCCTTTTTATTTTTAAGATGGTGTGTGTGTGTGTGTCTGTGTGTGTGTGTGAAGTATAACTTATTAACAGAAAAATTCAAAGCATACATATAAGTAAAACCATGTGTAGCCACCTCCCTCAAGTCAAGGAATAGAATATTGCCTGCACTTCATATATGACTCCCAACCCCTCCCACCCCATCACAATTCCTTCCTTCCCTCAGACATATTCACACTATACTGAATTTTGATAATAATTTCCTTGCTTTATGTTAATGTTTACCACACTCAAATGCATCCTAAAACAATAGGGTGGTGTTGAATGTTTTTGATATTTTAAAGGTTTTGAACATTATCAAAATGGAATCATATTTTGCATGCTCTTTTGTCTTTCATATTGTTTTTGCTCAAGATTATGATGATTCCTTTTCATTGCTGTGTGATAACAATGGTAAAGGCATTGATTGCCTTTACCACAACTTATTTACTCACCCTACTGCTGATGGGCATTTGGGTTGTTTCGAGTTTGTGGTAAATGTGGACCACGCTAGCCTTGAGCATTCTAGTCTACGTATTCTGGCACATGTGGGCGTGCATTTCTATAGGGCACATTCCTCGGAGTGGGATTGCAGGGTCACAGGAAAGGGGCATATTCAACTTTCCTAGATGATGATGTGCAGATTTCCAAAGTGGTCGCTCCAATGAACAGGTTTCTCAGCAAAATATGAGTTCTAATGTGCCGCACAGGAGACCAAAACTTGGTCTTGTCAGACCTATTAGTCTTTGAGGCTAATGTCTTTTCTTCAGGGTTGGCCCAGTGAGTACCAAGAGCACCCTTGTTAGTGGCTTCCAAATGTTCTTGGAGCGAGAAGGGGCTTCCAGTCATCTCCCTCAGGCACAGATGGCAAAATGGCATAGTGGGATGCTCATCCGTACTAAACACAGGCAGTAGGTGGCTCCTCAGAGAGAAGAGTGATCTTCTCTCCTGGCTGATTTGCTCTCCTCTTTTGGAATGCACTATCAGTGCTAACAATGGCAGTCAGACTCCCAGAGCCATCTGGGGCTGGGGCTGCTGTGGGAAGGACATCTGCTGGCGGCTGCATAGGAAGAAAGATGTGGCAGGACTAGGCACCACCCAGGGGCTCCTCACTTGTGTGGACCTGCTGCCTAAAGCCAGTTCCACACAAAACAAAAAGGCTTCCTCACTCATTTCATTTGCTCAAGAGGAACCACCAGTGGTCACCGTGGGTGTTCCTAAAGGAAGGAGGTGGTAATTATTCCTAGTTAACGGACCCAGCCCAATCAGCCCAGCTTTTCATCAGGTTCAAGTTCAGCATTGGTTGCTGTCGCTGCTCTTGTTAAGCCTCCAGTATAAAATTGGACAGTGTAACCTAGCTTCTGTGCTGTTGTGAGAGCAAAATGTGAGAGCTCTTTGAAAATGATCAACGTATTTGAGTCTAGAGTCACAGATTCCTAGATGAGGACCTTACTATAGAGACTTTCAGGAGGAATTGTGGTTTTAGGTAAAGTTTCCCCCTCTAAGACCCAACCCTCCAAGGATGATAGCAACGGGAAGAGTTTCCATTGCGGGAGGGGGTGCGGGTGTGGGGGTGTGGGGGAGGGAAGACTGAACCTTGCTTCATACTCTGTTCTTCTTGGTTAGTTCTACTTAACTATTGGGGGGGGGCACAGGGTGAGAAGTGGGATGGGGCACATTTAACTGGAGTTTGTGGACAATTGAAGAAAAACAGGTAGAAATGGAGGAAAAAACAGCCATCATCACCAACTAGATGATGTGGTTCTCAGGCAGGGTTACCCGTCCTCCCTTTCAGCTCCTGTCTCCTCCCTGTTTATCACCTGCCTGTGTCAGTGTGGCAGAGGCCCTCTTTAAGCCTTAGTCTCATCAGAATGACCTACAATGGGTCCTCTAAGACACCTAGTTAGCTAGGGACTGTCTCGATTTATACCTATTGTTCCAGCATAGTTACTAATAAGTGCCACTTTTAATTCTGAAATGCATCCTAGTTTGGGTGATAAATTATATGCTTTCCTATCTTGGACCACCTGACAAGTTCTGGTTTCTTGCAGGAGAATCTGCTCTCCCTGCCTTTAGGAGAGAGGCCACTTCCTATCCACAGCAGTGGCCTTCCCAGCAGGAGCTCTGGTGCAGCTGGATCCAAACCCCAGCTCTGCTCTTTATTAGTTGCATAATTAGGGGGCAAGTCACTTGAGTTGCCCTTGCTTCTGTTTTCCCAAGTGAAAAACGGGAGTAATGATAACAGTGCCTGGCATGGAGTAGGGGGCCAATACATGTTAGCCAATACTATTGTTACTCTAGGGCAGGGCAGCCCTCTGACAGAGCCCAGGCTGCTAATACTTCTGTTTGGCTCCCTCAGTGTTCTCAGTTTTGAAGATGAAAGCCTTTAGGAAGGAGGGCACCCTTCAGAAGGTGGCAAAGGAGTCATCATCCAATTCATGCATTGACCACATGCTACACTCCAGGCACCTGAGTTTGCAGCCCCTCTTCAAGCCTGGACAGGACAAGAACATCAGGCTGTTGTAGGTTTAGACTAGGCCACATGGATGGGTGTTACTATATGAGCATGTTCTCTCCCGCCTCTCTCCAAGTGAGACTCCAGCTCAGGCTCACACGAGAAGGCAGTTCCTAGGAAATCAGTCTCCTTTGTGCCAGAGGTGTTTCTTCCCACCCCCATGTTCCTTAGGGAAGTGCCTCTCAAACCTTAATGTGCATAGACACTGCTATGAAATTTATTAAAAATGCAGATTCTGGTTCAGGAGATCTGGGGTGGGAGGGGTCTAAGATTCTGCATTTCTAACAAGCTTTTAGGTGACCCTGATGCTGCTCAAGGATTTGGGAAGCAGTGGGACCTTGGGAAAGTGTTTCTACCTGAGGCTGAGAGTGAGGCCTCTTCCCAGAGCAGTCTGGGCACTTTCTGTGAGCAGCGAGTACTTAGCTCTCTTCACCGAGCAGCCCCCTACCTCCAACCAAATATTCATAAATGAATGGGCACCAGGAAAACACCCATCTCTCCATGCAGAGGCTGAAAATATAGTTAGAGGAGACACTGACTCCCCCTTAAGTGTAGGCCCAACCTTTGAGAATTTCTGACTGCCTCTCCCTCCATTCATTATGTAGATGAGAACTTTCAACTGATCTTATTTTAGACATTTTAGTCAACTAGAAACTTGCTATTTTTTTTTTTTTTTTTTACCATAGTCTCCACTTATTTGAGGTTTCACTTTCCTTGGGTTCAGTCAGCTGTAGTCAACAACAGTCTGAAACTATTAAATGGAAAATTCCAGAAATAAACAATTCATAAGTTAGGCAGCCCCTCTTCAGGCCTGGACAGGACAAGCACATCAGGCTGCCATAGGTCTGGATGAGGCAACATGGATGGGTATAACTATCCTATCTAATAAAAGTATGATATGCAAATTAACCATCACTCTGTCACAAAGATGGCGGTTCCCAGTCCTCTCAGCCCCACCAAGTGCCCTAGTCCCAGGGGGGCGGCTGTTGAGAGCAGGCAGTGTGAGCATTCTGTGCCTGGCCATGGATGGGCCTCTGGGCCACAGAGAGCCTCTGGGCAGTGGGCATGGAGTGGCCAGGCCCCACAGAAAGCTACTGGCACATGGATTCATGTGCAATGCTACTAGTCTGAGTATAATTTATGAAGTGTGCACTGTTCTGAGTAGTTTGATGAAATCTCGAGCAGTCCTGCTCCATCCCGCAGGGGGTGTGAGTCATCCCTTTGTCCAGCATATCCATGCTGTAGATGTTCCCTCCTGTTAGTAGGCCGGTAGGTTATCAGATCTACTGTCACAGTGTCACCGGAACTCTTATTTTACACTAGAGGCCCCATGCACAAAATTCGTGCACGGGGGGGTGGGGGAGGGCGGTGTCCCTCAGCCCAGCCTGCACCCTCTCCAATCTGGAACCCATACTTTCATTCAGCATATTTTTATAATTGTTTTATTTTATTATTAATTATTGTTGCTAATCTCTTACTGTGCCTAATTTATAAACTAAACTTTATATAGGAAAAACATAGTACATACAATGCTCTCTGTGGTTTCAGGCATCCACCGGGGGGGGTCTTGGAATATATCTGCCCAAGATAAGGGGGGACTTCTGTACTCTCAAATGGAATGGCTCTCAAAGCATGGTTCTGGAACTTAGTAGCATCAACATCTCTGGAAATTTGTTAGGACTGCAAATACTGAGGCCCCACCAGCAATTGTGTCTAACACACCCTCCAGGTAATTGCCATGTGTTCTACGGTCTGAGAACCAATGTTCTAAGCTGCTAAATTCCTTAGGTGATTTTCCAGGAGAAAGGGCCCTGGGTCCTGGAAGGCTTTGGGGTCTGCCCGAGTTTCTGGAGTGTGTTGGTCAGTGGATGGTTTCAGTTGTGAGTCAGGGAGATGATTCTAAGAAAGGGGCTTGAAGATGGCAGCTTCGGGTGAGGAAAAGCAGGAGCAAATGATTCACCTTCTGGGGATAATTGTTTGACTTCATGCAAATGTTCTAAGCAATAAAACCAACCAGTGATGTGCAGGAAATATATGCTCCCCATGCTGAGTGGTCTAAATAGAGTGTCATCAGTGATTGGGCTTCAGAGCCCCTATTACACAAAGCCTAATGACATGAAGTATAACACACCTGCTAAATGAAACGCACACGGGGATGTTATGCGAGTTTTCAAGAGCATTTTATTTTGCATAATATGTTTTTTTTCCAGACCAGAAATGAGATATTAAAAAGTCAGCAGGTATATAGCTTGTTTTAAAATTATTATTACTCTACTCTGGCTTTGCAGACTTTTATTTTCTTCCTCCAGCTGGTACTGCACAGGAACATAGCATATTCTATCCAAAAGGGACCCTGGAGCTCAGTAAGTCTACTCTCTGCAATTCACAGGTGAGCAACTCAGGTCTGCAGAAATGTGAGATGACTTGCCCTGAACAGGGCCTGGGCTGGTACCCAGGACTCTTGCTTCTCAGACCCTGGGAATCCCGCTGATGTCTTTCAGGAATGCCAGGCCAGGTAAGGGGCCTGGGAAAGTAGCCTCATGCATATTCTTGCTTGTCGACAGTATTGGAGGAGTTGGGGGAGCAGTGACGTCACTTCCTGTGTGCACACAACCCGATAGAGCAGCCAAGAGCATTTTGCTCCCTGCAAGGTCACTTCTGAAGCTGTAGGTAGTCAGATACTCCTCCCATTCATACCGAGGCTTTGAGCTTCTATCCCTTGGAAGACAAACCCCCACTCCTGCAGCCTAAGTATCCTTGTGTGTTGTGGGTTGTGGGGAACATGCCTCTTCCCAGGGCCAGCTCCACGGGCTTAGGACCCGTGCAGCTGCCCAGCACCCTTTGCTCACAAGAACTCTGCACGTGCTTTAAAGCTCTGTTGTCACTGTCCTAAGAATCTTAATACTTTCTGAAAAAGGGGGACCTGTATTTTCACTTTGCTTTGGGCCCTGCAAATTATGTAGCCGGTTTTCTCCACGTCTCTTATACCCTCCCCTGCACCCCCTTTGAAACTCATTTTTTCCAAGAAGCTTTCTCTGAGTATATTATATATCATGATATGAATGTTACTCTCTATCATTAGTTGCTTTCCTTCTGTAGGTCAACCCCGTGAGATTGATGCTATTATTGTCATCATGCCCACTTAAAAAATGAGGAGATCGAGGCTTAGAGAGAGATGAACTGCTTTCAGTTTACACACTGAGGAATTGGGTTAGAACCCAGGTCTGTTTGACTCCAGAGAACAGAGACTGACCCCCTGTGCTGTACAGCCTCACTTTGCTGTCTGTTTAGTGCTTACCACTCTGTGAAGTTTCCTTGCTTCTTCCATTTGACAGTCGGGGAGAGACTGTGTCCTTTATTACAGAGGCTGTGTTCTTTATTCAGTTTCATGCAGCCTCACGCCTAGCATGGACAGGTACCCAGTGAGTATGTAACAAAGGGCATTTGGCTACATTTAACGTGTGTTTAGCCATGTCAGGACTTCCTGCAAATCAAAGAAACTTCCAGGTTTGTGTTTAAATTTCTCCTGTGAATGAAGCTGCACAGTATGCATGGTGAGGGCCGAGAGACACCTTATATTTGACTTCATGAATTATTTATGGAATTAACACCGGAATCATCATTAATTTGTGGAAGGAGATAAGTTGCTATGTGGCTCAGTGCCTGTGCTTCTCTGGCAGGGAGAAATTACCTTTACAACGGCAGCTGGGTGACGAGTCACACACTGGTTTCCAGGGGAGACAGAGCACCAGCCCCCTCTTTCCCTCCACTGAACAATCCAGACTAGCAGCAGCGAGCCCACTCAGCTTCCCTCAACATTTAGTTAACACATGTTTGCTAAGCACCTACTGTGTGTGCAGGGCATATGCTAGATCTGGGGATGCAAAACCAAGAAAGCATGTAAAAAATTACATTATTGGGTGATAATTGATAAGAATGCAGTGAGAGGAAATTCCTGGGTGTGTGTGGAGATTATGCCTAAACCATGTCTTACAGGGGGGGAAAAAAAGATTTAACCTACCAGAGAGCGGGGGTAGAAGAAGTGTAGGGGGACAGGTTTTCCCATCGGGAGGAACCCTGCAGCAACCTGGAGAAGGACCTGCAGATAGTAGAAGTAGCTGGTGTGGGAAGAGAGGCTCTGAGAGGTGACTTGTGGGGGCTCAGCCAGAAACTGGGGAATGGACGCTGGTCATGCCTACAGGCTTGGGTTTTGTCCTAGAGGCTGAGGGTGTTGGTGGTGGATGGATTCTACTTGGTCAATGGCCAGTTGGGGTATCTGTGCCATCATTTGGATGATTCCTCAGGGAGCAAGGTCTCGCCTACTCCAGATGGGCAGTGGTTTGGGGGGCCCAGTCCCCTGAGGCCTCAGGGTGAGGGGACGTATGCTTGCCCGAGTGGGAGAGTGGAGGGACTATGGCTGAGTGGCTCCCCAATTCTGCCCTGTCAGCAAGTTTGCTTTCTGAGGCCTACTGTACTAGTATAATAGCAATCTCTTTCCCATTTCCTTCAAAGCATCAGGAGGAAATATAGCTGCAGCTGGGTTCAGCAGCCCTCGCTTTTGAGTAATAAACTACAAATGATCACAGTTTACTTTGATGCTTTCAGAATTCCCCTACTAGTCACTGTGGTTTCTTGCCATTTACTAGCTGGAAAGTCGCTGGCCGCACATGCTCTGCCTTTGGAATGAGCCCTTGCCTCGCCGAGCTTGTCTTCACCTGTTATTTATCCTGCAGTTCTTCTTTGGGCTCCAAAGTGCCCTGGGCTCTGGGCTGCCGAGACCACACTTTAGTCCAACCCTGATGCCCCTGCCTCTGGGGGAGAAAAGATTGTGCCGACTCTATTTATTTACAGGTGGAAGGAAATCAGAGAGCCCTGCAGGGTGAAGGCAAAGACGAGGCACTCCAGATAAGTGTTTTTCCTTCCTATTACTTATTTATTAAAGCCAGTGAGGCATAACTAAGAGAAGGGAAAGGAACCAAGGAAATAGAGAATACAATGGCCCTTAGATTTTAATGGGAGAGATGGCTGGAAGTGATTCCTAAATTATTAAATAAATCGATTGGATTCTTGAAGCTGGCCTCCAAGGTATATTTGTCAGTTTCATTATCATTGTCTTCAAGGGTAGGAAGAGTCACTCATGGAGAAAGTTTTATTATTTTCTCCTCTCTATCTTATTTTGAAGGCTGCAATTCATGACCCCTGTCCAATTAAACACTAACTTCTTTATGGAACAGGAGCAGCGTTTTTTTCTATTTTTATTTTGGCTCTCATTCTTGATCCCATTTGTCTTATGGGCCCACAGACATGAAACAAGATTGGGTCAGTGGTAGGGCACACACACTTTGGAAAATCTTGGTACCATTTCAATTACAGGACCGTTTGGTCACAGACGAGCTCTATGGATAATTTGTCCACATACAAGACTCCTGTCATTTAGCTATTTGCCTAACGGAACCTACTGAGTGTTGGAATAATAGGTTGTGCTATCTCAAATGCCAAGAATACACCTTAATGCAAATAGGGGACTTATGAGATTTTATTTCGGGGTTTTGGTTTTGACTGCAATAGTGTTTGCTCCTTTCTCTCACATTTCCCTCTCTCCCCCTCACATTTCTACTGCCTCCCGCCCAATGGTAAAAAATGCCTGAATATCTACATTCTTTTTCTTAATTATCCTCCCGAGGAAAGCAGGCCAAGCACCAGGGTGCAAAAAATTTAAACCATAAATAACAAGCTGAAAGGAAATAAAAGAAATGACACCAGAATAAACTAAGCTATTAACTGAAAGCTTTACATCACCATCCTCCTTGGGCCTGAAAAATCTAAGGGAAGGTGGTTAAGTATTCATTTTCCGAAAAATGTCATTACAATCTGCAGCAATTAAAAATGGATGAAGGAAACATTTCCCCACGATTTCCGGTGGTACTCCAGGCGTTGCAGCATGAAACATTTTGGGTAGCCTGGTTCCCACTCCTTTCCTGAGGACAAATGGTGCTGAAGGACAGATCTGGGTCCTTGGGGCATCACCCTGCCTGGGTCTGGGGCGGAGGGCGGGGTGGGAGAAGGCAAGTGAGCAGAGTAGCGGGTAGGGGTTGAAGGCTTCCCGAGACACATGAGCCCTCCTCCCCGGGTCGCTGCATAATTGCTTCTTTCTACTCGTCACACCTGGTGTGGAGAGCTCCATTCACACCTGCAAGCCTGTCAGGTTTCCAATTATGGGCTTGCGGCTCAATTTCCTCCATGCTCCCCCCACCTCGGGGGTGAGGAGAACGTGCGGCGTGTTCACAACGCGGAACACCTGAACAAGGAAGGTGAGGGCCCTGCGGTGCCGGTGCAGGGCGCACGGGTGCGGGGAGGAGTGCGCTCTTTCTCCTTCGCCGGTTCATGGAGGCAGCCAGGCTGACGCTGGCAGAATCCCTCCCAGCCGCCCGGAGGCCTGGGACCCATTGTGGTCTCAACTCTGCTTTGCCAAGCGAGCCAGGCCTACCTTGGCGGCGGGGACTGTACAGAAGCCCAGCTGTCTTGCCCCTGGTCTCCCGCCAGCCCTCCAATAATGCGGGGCAGAAGCGGGCTCAGGGTGAGATCCAGAGAAGGCTTGGCGCCTCCATGTGACTGAAAGAGTTAGGAGAGAAAAGCAAGGTGCAGGAACGTGTGCATAAGAAGATCTCAGTTTTATAAGACAAACCATGACAAGCCTCGGCTCTGTGGGTGTGATTAGAAGGGCTGTGCTGGATTATGTAAGTTCAGAGGGAAATCTAGGACACATGCTGAGTTCTTAAAATGAGTTCTGGGGCGGGGGTGAGAATGGGCTGAGCGAGCTGGGGTAAGGCGTCCATGATAACAGCATTTCACCCCATTTACGCAAAACGCATGTTTATGTATGTACTCAAGTTTCACTGTTTCACCCTACTCTGCTCATCGTTCCTCCAAAAGTGCATTCCCTGAGAACCCGCCGGTGCCGGCACGCAGGGCTGTTTTACGTGGGCTCTTAGCTAGCATTCCAGGCTCATGCTGGGCAGCTGGGTTTATGGCTGAGCAAGAAGGAGCGGGGCCACTTCGCCTCAGGGAAAAACCGCTATTAACTGCTCTTCTTGTGTCCCTTCCCCTCTGTTCTGATCCAGAGGGAGAGGTAGGAAAGAGGCTTTCTCAAAAAGTCTGACTCCTCTTAAAGGGCGCCATGCCCTTTGGGCAGGCAGATGCCATAGGGAGGGGCCTCAGCTGGGCCTGTCTGACCTCTAAAGGCTTCTGTGGGCTTTTCCATCCCCCCCGCACCCCCCCCCCCCGCAAGGCGGGGAACAGCCTTTGTGGAAAACAAAACTAGGATCTGAAGATGGAAATGACAGCGCAGCAGTTTTCAGCTCAACATGAGGAAGAGCTTCCTAGTCACCTGAGCTGATACTGGCTAGGCCATTTTGCAGGAGGAATAGGGGGTCTCATTGGTGGCAGGGTCAGAGCCTGGTGATGCTTTGGTCAAGATTCTTGCACCCCGTGGCCCTGGATTATAAGACCTCAAGGGTTGCACTGTACAATATGGTAGCCTAGACACACGTGGCTGCTGAGTACTAGAAATGTGGCTAGTGCAACTAATTTTAATTAAGGCAATAGATATGAAGGAAACAAAATCAGTATCTTGACGAGATATCTGCACTCCCATGTTCATTGCAGAATTATTCACAACAGCCGAAATATGGAAACAACGATGAGTGAATGGATAAAGATGGTGTATTATATCACATCTTCTTTTATCCGTCACATATATAATGGGGTATTATTCAGCCATTAAGGAAATGTTGCCATTTGCTACAACATGGATGAACCAGGAGGGTATTATGCTAAGCAAATAAGCCAGACAGAGAAAAGCCACTATTGTATCACTTATATGTGGAATCTAAAAAACAAAAATGTTGAAGTTACATAGAGAGAGTAAAATGGCAGTTGCCGGGGTTTAGGAGGTAGGGAAAATGGGGAGATGTTGGTTAAAGGGTACAAATTTTCAGTTATAAGATGGATAAGTCCTGAGAATGTAATGTACATCATGATGATATAGTTAATAATACTGTATTGTATACATGAAATTTGCTAAGAGAATGGATTTTAAGCATTCTCTCTCTCTCTCTCACACACAAAGGAAACCATGTGAGTTGATGGATGAGTTAACTAACCTGATTGTAGTAATCATTTCTCAATGTGTGTGTGTGTGTGTGTGTGTGTGTGTGTATGAGTATATAGCAAATCATCACATTGTATACTTTAAATATACACAATTTTATTTGCCAATTATGCCTTAATAAACCTGGAGGGAAAAATTAAATTAAAAAACCAAAGCAGTGTAAATATTCTTTCTGTTAAATACACTTCATTGTTTTGTAGGACTGCATTTCACTTCACCCATTGAAAATTTAGCAGTCAAATGGAGATGTCAGTAAGTGTGAAATACTCATCAGAATTTGAAAATAGTATAAAAAAGACTGTAAATTATTTCATCAATACTTTTTGTATTAATTACACATTAAAGTCATGTTTTGCAAAAATTGGGTCAAATAAAGTCTATTGTTAAAATTAATTTCATGATTAAAAAATGTGGTTACTAGGAAGTGTACAATTGCATATGGGGCTTTCATTGTATTTTTATCGAATAGAAGTGCTCCAAATTTCTGCCAGCATTGGAAGTTTGTGATTCTGTACAATTATTCTTGGCCCTGATGTGGATTCTTACCTCTCTTTAGCTAGAGAGATACTCCATAAAGATTGTGGCTTCCCAGATGGCCACCCAACACAATTTTTATTGGTGATGCAGGTGCAAATCATGTGACAAGTGTCTGGATTTCAGAGAAATGACCAACACCATGGTGTTGGGAGCTCCGAGAACTTCTGGTATAAGTTATTACGCAAGAGCTGAGCTTGCATGTTCAAAAGCTGCTGTTTAAAACAATAGGACGAGGTTTCTTTAAAAAACCAGAATATATATTACCTGACTTTTATTCACTGCTATTCTCAAGCAGTTAAAGTTGAGTAAAAATCTTTCTTCATTCTGTATCATTAAAACACATCCCAAGAAAAGCCTAGAAACACAGTGGTAGACTCTAAATTAAGCAATAAGATATGCACTCTTAGTTTCCCTAATTACCCACCATTGAAAAGTAGGTTGGAACTAAAATAAACATGTTGCCTTGAAATGAGAATTAATATGTACAAATGCTGCTGGGGAAAGCCATATTATTCAATTGAATTTTGAAATTATATATATATATATATATATATATATATATATATATATATATATATATATCAACAAATCCAAAGGCATTCTTCCCTTTGGAATTGAATCTTCATTTAGAGTTTTAAAAAATTACTTGTTCCATATATTTTACAAAGTGCATTTATCAAGCTATTATGACATTTTATTCATTATGTGCTGAACCCTGTCACATCCTATGAAGGAAATAACTACCTTCTCTGTTGTTCCTTGAGAAGCCAAGTGTAAACATAGCCATGATTCTATGGGGGAAGGGCTGTATTAATTATGGAACATATTGTTGGGAGTTCTGGGAAATACTTCTCTTTGTCATTCTACCAGGGATAAGTGGAGAGAGGGGAGAGGGAGAAGGGACGAGCACAGGGCAGGAGGGAGGTGGGATGGGGTGGGGGACACTGTGGGATTTAAACCCAGCCTTAGGGTTCTACCCTGCTGGCCCTCTTGATCCTGGATTATGTGATATTCAAATTGGGTATGAATTCTAATCTCATTGTCCAAAAATATATTCTCCATTTGGAGTAGGCTAGAGCAAAGACTGATCTTATTATAAATGGGGGCTGCTAGAATCAGGTCAGGATCTGAGCATGAATGGGTTGGAAGAAAAAAGAATCTCAGAGTCTTGAGCAGGTCCTCATTTCTGTCACCAACTGGGAGAAGAGAAGAAGAAAAGCAATTTGAGCACATTCCCAGAACCTATTATCAGGGAGGAACAGGGGAGGTGTTGATGTTAGGGCTGAAGGAAGACAGTTTAACTATCACCTTTTGCAATGAAAGTTTTAAAAGACAATTTAAGTATCACCTTTTAAAATGAGAATGCTAAACAGTTTAGCCTAGGCTGCTATCAGGATCACAAATGGCATCTTTTTAAAGAGATGAAAGAAAAACGCCATTGCAGAATACCTACCTGGTCTGCAAAGTAGCAGGGGCCTCAAATCCTGACCTCATTGTTGGGAATAGTCTGACTCCCAGAGAGGCAATTTAAAGCCCTTTCTTGTGGGTAGCTCTTGGGGCTTTATGACATAATAGACACGAAGGATCAAAGGCTCCTGTGGGGTTTCTAGGATCCATCCTCCACCCTCAAGCTAGGATTTCTACTAAACGACTGTGTGTGACCTAACCTCAAAAGTTGCAAGAGAGAGGGATTTCCTATTATAGTTCTATCATGATTCAGGGGAAATAACTACTATGTGTCAAGGGCTTTACATTTTCTGCCTTTGAAATGCTCACAGTAACACGTAAGGTAGGTGTTATTGTGTCCATTCTGGAAATGAGGACACCGAGGCTTTGAGAGATGAAATAATGTGCCCAGAGTTAAATAGCCATTGAGCAGGGGGTTGGTATTTATTACCAGGTCTGTTTGACTCCCAAACCATGCTTTTTCCTACTACAGTATATTGTTCTTATTAAGTTCTTATTAATATCTAATCAGTATCTTTTCAGCTATAATTTAAGCTCATTATCTCAGTGCTTGGTGAACATGGTGCCGTTATTCTCAGTTTTCCATTCAAAGCCTTTTGTATATTTTGGAATGGCCACCTCGGCCTTCTCTTACCTTTTCTTGCTTGTTGCACAGAGCTGAGGGAGAGTGATGTGCCCCTGAAATGGCTTGTTTCTTGTAATTGGCATTTAATATGTATCTATGCAAATGAGTCTTGCTTGTAGGAAACTGGCTGGAAGTTCTATTTCATTCATTTTTTATTCATCCAAGGATTTAACAATGTATAGACTGCTATGCACTGGGTTAGATGCTGGACATTCAGAGAAGCAGCTCTGGGCTGGAGTATAGAAAAGAGCACCTGCCTCTGTTTGAACAGGGTGGCGTGTACTTCCTAAGGCTGGAGGCAGGAGAACTGGCATTGGTGGATGAAGAAGACTGCCAGCAGATGTGGGACTCTAGGGATGCAGGGCAGGCAAAGGGAACCTTGTGTGCAAAGTCATAGGAGCTGTTCACACCACTGTGTAGGGGAAGAGGAAGTGTTTTGGTATGGCTGGAATATGGAGTGTGTACACAGGAAAAGGGGAGAGATGATACAGGGCAAGCATCAGACCACAGAGAGTTTCTATGTCAAGTTAGAGTTTGTATTTTGTTTTTAATTTTGAGAATTAAAAAAGTATGAAGAATAATTTAATAGACATCCATATGTGTGTTTCTACCCCCTGGAATTAAAAAGCATTAGCATTGCCCTGGCCGGTGTGGCTCAGTTTGTTGGGTGTCATCGCTGGTTGGTGGTGTGCAGGAGGCAGCTGATCGACGTTGCACTCTCACGTGGATGTTTCTCTCTCTCCCTTTCCCTTCCTCTTTCCCTCTCTTAAAAAAACCACAAACAAATAAACATTAGCATCTAACCATATTTTAACCTTAAAAAAAGAAATCAAACACTATAGATACATTTAAATCAGTACCTTTTGCCTAATACTCTTCTCTACACCCCTTCCCCGAGGCAGTGATTGTTCATTTGTATTTATCCTTTTAGATAATTTAAAGCACATTTTACACACATCAGTGTTATGCTATAATACATCATTCTATATCTTGCTTTTCTCTCGCCTCAGTGTTGTTTTTGGCTCTATCCATGTTAATAGATCAATTCATTTATTTTAACTGTTGCATTGAATCCCATTTTATGAATACAGTATTTTATTTGTTTGCTTATTGATAGTTATATTGGTTATTTCCAGTTTTATGCTATGAAAAATGATGTTGGAAACAGTATCTTTATCCTTATTTCTCTAGGGGACAGCCTCCAGTTTTCCTGACAATGAAAAAGCCACGTTGAAGAGTGGAGGATTTATTAAGAAAACACATTTTAAAGCAATGAGCACAAACAGATCTCCAGGCCTTTTCCCTGGAAATTCTCACTCAGAGAGAGAATCTGGTCATATTTGGGGGAATATTTTTTGGTAACAATTCTCTTTTCATTTAGGGAAGTTGTGAAATGGGTACAAAGTACATATACCCATGTACTCTCTCCTGGGAGAGGTGGGGGCCATCACAGGGTTTTATGTCAAGAAGTGCCATGATAAAGTTTGTGTTCAGAAATATTACTTTGGTGACAGTATGAACAATATACTGAGCTCAACTTCCTTTGTAAGGCAGTCTTCTTATAGGGATGCAAATCAGAGTAATACATGGTCCCTAATGGCAAGTAATTTGCAATCTACCAGAGTATTTTACAGAAATGTGGGTAAATGGGACCCAAAGCCTGAAGGCTTGCGATCCACAGACAAATTGTTTCCTGGCCCAGGAGTCTGGAAGGGATCATCCCTTTGAGGACTGACTGGTCAGTATCAGCATCCACGCTGCCCTGTTGTCTGTCCACCCGAAAGGTGATTCTTCATGTTTTCCATATCTTTGTTCTCCTAAGTTCTTTTTCTGGGAGGAAAGTTGGAAAAAAATATCAGAGTTTGATGTATATATTTCATATTTCCCAATTTTTCATAAATGTGAAATATTAAGATCTGTGATAGTTTTAGAAAGTTTCCAACTCATGCAGAAACAATAAAAATAATTCAATTCTTAATAATTCACAGTTCATTTCAATATTAATATCCTTTTCTGAAGCCAAAAGAAGTGATACTTCTAACCCACTACATGAGGGTAGATATTAGTATTGCATACTAGGAGTCTTAGAGGCCATCCTATCCCAACTCCCTCGTTTAAACAAAGAGAAAACTAACATCTCAAGAACAGAACAGGTTTATCCAACACCACTCGAGGGTTAGTGGTAGAGCCAAGACTGGAATGATGGTGTCTTTACCATTGTTCTTTGTATACACTTATAATGATCTATGATACCAGATGATCTGCTATTTCTACAAATAAGCCCCGCCCCTTTCCATTTCTAGGAGATAGTGGCTGGGAAATCACCCCATCACCTTCTGGATGAGACCTACAGTAACTCTCGTGTCATTTTCCCTGCAGAGTTGCCAAGCTGCCCAAGGCAGTTCAATGTCTGTCCTACCCACAGAGCTCTCCTGCTAGCCTGTGCTGGTTACAGGACCAAGCACCCATTTTTCATTGTGTTCCTGCTTCCTGTGGCTAATGGAAGCTCAAAGTTCCTTTTGAAGTTAATGGAGGAGCTCTGCTTTCAGATAAAGCTTTGAGGGAAATGAAGCAAGAGAGTACAGAGAAACATACTCCAACCTGCCAAGGAGAGGGGCTATTTTTAAGTCAGGAAAGGAGACATTACTGTTGAGTGAAAGAATCCTTTGAGCCTTTATTACTGCCTCTTAGAAGAAAATCTTTTATGTTGAACGTATTGATACAAATTCAGTGCCCAAGTGTAGAACTTTTATTTTCAGAGAGAAAAAGCTCTTTCAGGGTTTTTATTTCTCCATTATTAGTTATATACCACCAGCCTCTCAGTAAAGTATTACTCTGTGTAGTGACAAAGTTATATTTGACTTGACATCAGAAGAACAGGGTTCAAGTCTTGGCTTTGCTACTTACTAGCTGTGTGCTCACTGGCAAGTCACTTCTCACATCCAGCTCAGTTTCCTAAGTCTAAAAATGGCAGTGGCTGGGACCTGCATCCTGTGGTTCATTCATCCACTCCTTTTAATACATTCGTTTATTCACCTGTTATGTGGCAGGCACTGTGCTAAGAGCTCGGAATGCAAAGTGAGGCATGGCCCCCGCTGTCATGCAGTTTACATTCCCGTGAGGGAGACAATCAAGTCATCACATTAATGAATATGTGATTGCACTCCCTGAGGGCCAACAGTATGGTTCTATTAGAGAGTACAGCAGGGCAATCAGACTATATGAAAGGGTGGAGAGAAGCTGGAGTGGAGAAATGTTTAAGGAAGGTTTTCCCGAGGAAAAGAAATTTGAACTTGGGTCAGAAAGATGCCACAGGTAAGAGTAGAAAAAATAGCGTGTGCAAAGATCCTGGGGTAGTAGGGTGCACAGTATATTTCAGTAAAGGGGCTGAAAAAATGCCAACATGACTGGAGCTGAGATATTAAAGGGAGAATGGGGGGAGGGCAGGCTGGAAAAATAGGCAGGAACCAGAGCAGGCAGGGATTTGCAGGCCATAATAAGGATTTGGTGTTTATCCTAATAGCAATGAGATGTTTAAACTCGGTGTATGCATGCATGTGTGCACATGTGTATCCATGTACATGCATGTGTATGTGTTTAGGTGTGTGTACTTATGAGTATGGGTGCTGGTATGTACATATGTGTAAACATGTGCATGCATGTGTATGTGTTTAGGTGTGTGCATGTGTGTGTATAGGTGTGTATGCATGTGTGTGTGCAAGGCCTACAAATGAGTCAGAGTGGATGTGGAGAGACCAGTCAGAGGCATTGGATTAGTCACAGCAGAATATTGGACTAGGTCAGTGGTAGTGGGGAGAATGAGGAATAAATACATGTGAGATTTCTTGCATGTCTCTTAGGAGGTGAAACTGAGTGAAGTAGGAGGTTGATTCGATGGAGGGGTAATGGAGAGGACTGTAGCCTTTGTTTCTGAGTAATGGAGGGTATGGATGATGGTGGCATTCTCTGAGATGGAGAACCATGGAGAGAGCCTAGGATTTTCAGGGGAGAAGATCAGAAGTTCAGTCTTAGACATGTGGAATTTAAGGACTTTTGAGACATCCAAGAGGCAGTGTTGAGTAAGCAGGTGGAAACATGGATCTGAAGATTGGAAATACGGTCTCACCTGGAAATATAAATTTGAGAGTCAGGAGATAGTTACTGAATTCATGTGTGTGGATGAGATTGCTTGTGAAGAAAGTGTGGATTGAAAGGAAGTGACCAGAGAGTTAGGAAGAAAGTCAGGACAGTGCTGTTTTATGAAATGGGAATGAGAGTGTTTCAAAAAGGAGCTTGTGATTAACAGGGTCAAATGCTGCTGAAGTGAGGCAGGATGAGCACTAAATGTGTCTGGTAGATGTAATGGTGGTGACAGTTAACATTACTGAGAACTACTCTAACACCTTAATGTCTAACTCATTATCCCCATTTTTCAGGTAAGAAAACTGAGACACAGAGAGCTTATGTAACTTGCCCAAAGTCACACAGTAAGTAAATTGAACTGAGGAAATATGGTGCCAGAACCCATTTCCTGAACCACTCCCCTATGCTGCTTTCTCCTAGTTATATAGAGGTCATTGCTAATGTTGAGAGCCATTTAGGTCACACCAATTGGGAAGAAGCTAGACAGGAGCTAGTACTATCTGAGGTGTTAGAAATCCCTCCTAGGCCTTTGATCTTCTGCTTTCTGCTGCAGCCTCCCTGGTCATGAGCTGGAGACCCTTCCAAGTCTGCTAGCTCACATAAAATGGCTTCAATGTTTTCTTCCATGTGGGAAAATATTTGGTGGTTTCCTGAGCCTTGTTAAGACACAGAGGGTCTTTTAAAAGGCAGATTTAGGCATCCCACGGATATGGTGACCATATGCCAAATGTGCCTGTGACTATTTCAGTTGCCGCTTGTTCTGGCATAATTATGACTATTTCTCCCTTTCACTTTCAGGAAAATCCCAGTTTGGATGGTAAATTTATGGTCTCCTGCAATGGTCAGTTTTATGTGTCGACTTTGCTAGGCGTTAGTCCCCAGTTATTCCATCAAACACCTCTCTAGGTGTAATCAGGGGTTTTGAAGGTGACATTGATGACAAAGTCCATGAGTGACCATTGAGACCAGTGGCAGAGGTGAGTATAGAAGGCCACGGGGACTTAGGTCAAGGGTGGACAGATGGATGATCCACACAAGTATTTTGATAGAGAGGAAGGCGAGTCCAAAGTTGTGAGGAGAAGATGAAATGATGGATTGGAAAATCATCTGTGAACTCTCATTGGTGTTACTGTGATTACAGAGCCTTGAGCAGAGGGGCCCTGTCTCTTGGCACTACATGTTATCCAGCGCTTCTGCTTGCCTGGGGGAAACTAAGCAGCTTCTGCTGTCCTTCATTCACAGTGGAGGGGAAGTGTGCTGCTGGAGTGTGGCCTTTACCTTCGCTAGGGCCCCTCTCTCGGCACCCCAAAAGCACAACAGGTGTCACCTGACCTGACTGTAACTCACAGAGTCCTGTGACATGATACAGGGGTAACTTAGCTCATCCAAAGCAATAAAGGGAACTGAGAAACAGAGAACAGAAGTGGCACACCTTAGATTTTGCATCCAGGGGCAAGCTTAGATGAAAACCATTCAGCATTTATTTATAAGGCTGAGACAGGAAGGGATCTGAGGCAATCCTGGGTGCTTACCCACAGCGAGAGTAACTCTATTGTGATTTCTATCTGTACAACTATGCGGTTTTGGTGCTTGCCCCAGAACTTGTCCCTCTCTGAAAGAAGGAGGGTCCAAAGGCCCATTGATCATAGGGTGATAGGTGCTGTGTGATGTTATGGAGACACTATGGGCAGTTGTGTGCATGATCAACCATGGCCATAAAACATACTGAGCCTCCATTGAATAAGGAGGTTGTTCTGACTCTGTTGTATCAGAAAACTCTTTTTATTTGGAAGACTAATCAACATATTGTTTATGCTTCAGTTTGTATTTCTTCTCTGGCTAAAGTTTGATGGCTCTTACTATGAGCTTTGTGTGCCTAACTAGAGCATTGTTATCAACCCACACTGTTGGCCTTCTGTAGGGCTCCTCAGAGTGACAATTAGGTGGTGAGATTTATGAGCTCATTGTGGAGAGTCTAAATATAATTGTAATGAAATTTTCTTTATGTCAACTCAAAGTAATAAGGATTGTCACTTCACTTCTTAGGTGGGGAACTTCTTAGGAGCAGAAAAGGCCAGTGACTAAAATGAGATCACACAACAAGTTAATGGAAGGACTGGCTCCGAAGTTATCTAATTATGGTGGTATTTGAGTGCTTTACTATAAGCTAGGGGCTTTTCATAATTTATTTTAACAATTCCTTACAACTATCTTATCATTATAATCACCATTACCACCACTGCTATCATCACCATCATTATCATTATCATCATCATCATCACCATTCCAATGTGCAATTTATATATCAAGAAACCGATTTACATTTTTTTCAGAGTTAGGTAATTAACAAATGGTGGGATTTGAACTCAAGCTATCTATAGGCACAATGAACTGTCTTGCACTGCTCCGCCTTGTCCTGCCTCCATGTACTAATTCACTGCCAACCCATAGAAGGTATTTCTGCCAGGTGCTGTGTTGGATGAGAGTTAAGACTTTTGTAAAATCCCTGCTAACGTGATAGAAATTGATGGGCCATGTACATAGGAATACTGTGAGGTTGCTTTCCAGGTTGCTGCAGAGTAGTCGCACTGTTACTGTGTGTGCATCTCTTGTGGAATGCCACGGTTACTGTGTGGTATTCTGACATCACCCACAACGTCAGGGGGACTCCTTCTGGGTAGGCATGGTCTTCATCTGTAGTGAGGTTATTCCTGCTGTCTCTTAATTTTAAAAGAGATAGATTCTTAGTCAGGAACCCAACCATGAGGCTGGAGAGCCTGACCTGACTAACTCATAGAGTTGTGGGACATGATACAACTCTTTCTTTTTGTCTGAAATTCTGAAGAATGATGATGTCTAGGAATGCTTAGGAGTAGGCCCTTGTGCGGTGGATGTTGGGGATGGTGCCTATCATGATGTAGGAGAGACAGACAGGAGGCGCGTGCTATGGTGCCCTGCTAAGTGAAAAGGAGTAAGCAGTATTTTTTAAGAGAGATGACCTAGATTTTTTGTATGCTTTGTGCTTTTCCATTTTGTTATCTCCATTCATTAGTGAAGCCTTTTGAATTGTCCCAGCCCAGAACCAACTATGCTGCCAGTATACAGAAAAGAGGTAACTTGTGAATGCTGGGTCAGTTACAGCGTGGGTGCTGAGGTGCCTCCTTGGAAAACACATTAAATTTGGCCAGAAAGTCCAGGGGAGAGGTGCAGTTCCTTAAATAGAGTCCCAAAGTTCCAATAAGCCCTTTCTTTAGAAGACTCACCGTTAGAGTCACACCTGGAGGTCTGTCTTTCTGATGGTAGTGTCATTCATTTCTTCTTTGTCTAGCTAAATCCTGATTCCCCGCCCACCCGCCCCCCCCAACTTGGTTAGTGGTTCTTTTGGAGGAGTGAGCTGCCCTGGAGCCATGAGGGCAGACTTTCCTGCTCTGAATTCTTCCATCATTGACAAAATCCCATAGGTGCTCGCCAAACACATGGCTCTCCATCACTGTGGCCATTGGAGAGAGTTATTGCAGAGAGAGATTTTAAAAATGTAGTTGCTGTTCTTTATAATTTCATAACAACAGTAAAATATTGAAGTAGAAAAAAATTTACCCACAATCTTGCTACCCCAACACATTAAACTATTTTCAGGTTTTTATTTATACTAAAAAAAGGGTAATATGCTAATTAGACTGGACACCTTCCAAACGTCCTTCCAGACATCCTTCTGGACAAAGCCGCAGTGGCTGCGAGTGCCAAGGGCAGCCATGGAGGCCGGCAGTGGCAGCAACAACGGGGTGATGGGGGCAGCTCCTTCCCCTAATTAGCCCAGTCGCCTCCAACAGAGGGAGGCCAGAGGCAGCAGTAGTGGCTGGGGTGATGGGGGAGTGCCTTACCCTAATCAGTCCAGTCACCTCCTGCAGAGGGAGGCCAGATTGCAGCTTAGGCCCGCTTCCCTCGGGGAGCGGGGAGCAGGCCTAAGCCATCAGTAGGACATCCCCTAAGGGCTCCCGGACTGTGAGAGGGGCAGGCTGGGCTGAGGGACCATCCCTCCTGCCCCAGGTCCTGGTTGCCTGTGGCCAGCCGGAGGAGGGAAGCCTGGGTCCTGGGTGCAGGGGCTGAGGCAGAAGCAGTTAGGGGTGATCAGGCAGGCAGGGGAGCAGTTAGGGGTGATCAGGCTGGCAGGGGAGCAGTTAGGGGCTATCAGGCTGGCAGGCAGGTGAGCGGTTAGGAGCCAGCGGTCCCAGATTGCGAGAGGGATGTCTGACTGCTGGTTTAGGCCCAATCCCTGTGGGATGGGATCAGGCCTATACTGGCAGTCAGACATCCCCTGAGGGGTCCCGGATT
This sequence comes from Plecotus auritus, assembly GCF_963455305.1. NCBI lineage: Eukaryota > Metazoa > Chordata > Mammalia > Chiroptera > Vespertilionidae > Plecotus > Plecotus auritus. The sequence goes on along the minus strand of NC_137772.1, from coordinate 86,161,623 downwards.
AGAGAGGGTGCAGGCTGGGCTGAAGGACCACCCCCTCCCCCTGCCGTGTATGAATTTTGTGCACCGGGCCTCTAGTGTCATAATAATCATAGGGATTATTATGGCAGTTTAGAGGCCTTCTTGTGTATGTGTGTGTGTGAAGTTTTTGTTTTGTTTTTCTTTTCTATAGCAATAAATTCATGCATTAGGGAGAAAGTCTTTGTTATACTGTTGCAATTTTATATACATTTAAAAATATTTTGACATAGCCTTCACACTTATAATGCAGTGACTCTCAGCTGGGAGTGATTTTGCCCTGCAGGAGATATTTGGCCAGGTCTGGAGACATTTTGGTTGTCACAACTAGGGGATGGCGCTATTGGCATCTGGTGAGTAGAAGTCGGATATGCTGTTAAACATCCCACAGTGCCAAGGACAGCCTCTGCCATAAAGAATTATCTGGCCCAAAATGTCAATAGAGCTGAGGTTGAGAAACCCTGTAACAATATAAAACGGTGACTTCATAGTTCTTTGAGCGGATGCCTGGTTTACTTAAGCATCCCTCCTCCCTTTACAGGACATTAATTGTCTGCTGGTTTTTAATATTGTGGTGAGCATCTTCAGGCATTGACCTCTGCTGTGCCTTGGGCTTGCAGTGGGTTATTCAAACGGGGGCGGGGGGCGGGGTGAAGAGGCAGGGAGGGGAGACTCCAGCTACCACCTGGCTTCTCTGGGTTTGGGACTCATTCTCAGGACAGGTGGGAGGGCAGGGCTTTTCTGCAAATAGTACAGGCTGTTTGTAGTTACTGAACTTCATTAGTTACTGAACTTTGGAATATAGTGGAGCAGGCATGAAACTGGGAAGAAAGGCAAAATCTTGGGACCAGTGGGACTCAGGAATCTCAAAAGTGAAATGGGTTCACACTGATTCTGAAAGCTTAGAATTAGGTTAGTCAGTGCAGTCTTACCTGAACCTGGCCACAGCCAACTAAAATTGCAACTTCCTCCACACTTTCTACCCACCTTCTCTGCTTAATGTTTTTCTTCAGTACCCATTGTGTCTTATGTGCTATCTAGTTTACCTATTTATCTTGTTTGTTTCTGTCTCCCCTCCATGGGGACAAGGATTTACACACTGCTGTTTCCCAGCACCCAGAACAGCTCATGGCTCACTGTAGGTGCTCGATGCCTAATTGCTGAAGGAATGAGTGGACAATCCACAAACACACAAGGCTGTTTTGCCATGCCATTGCTCCCAGATCTGGTTTCTCTTTTCACTCTCTCTTTATTTCACTTGGGCTTTTTGCTGATGTTGGGGGAATGTGTTGTTGGAGGGGAAGAATGAGAGAGAGAGAGAGAGAGAGAGAGAGAGAGAGAGAGAGAGAGAGAGAGAGAGAGAAGGAGAGGGAGAGAGAGAGAGAGAAGAACCCTTGGTGGGGAGTGGGTGTGTCAAGAATAGAGGCTGGCAGAGGGCAGAGGGAGGTGTGGACAAGAACTGCTGTGGGTTCACAGCCAGGAGCCACTGCCAGCATTTCTGTGACTCTCCTGGGAGCTGTGCCCTGGGTCACATGGTCTCTACTGGGCTTCCTCGTCAGGTTATCCTGGATGCTGTAGGGCTTTCCATATAGCCCCTTCCAAAGAAGGCAGTCCCGTTGGCCGGCTACCTCAGTGCCTGCCTTGGAGCTCCTCCCTGGGACTCATATGTGCTGGATTCTAGGGCACCTCACACCAGACCACTGTGGCCTCATAAGATGGTGAGGCTCCTGGTCTGAGGGCTCACAGTCACATTCCATTTAATGTTTCTGAAATTATGTATATTCTTGACTCAAAAATAAAGAGACATCAATCAACCTCTGAGCCTGCATAGTCACATCTTTATTAAAATGCCACCAGCTCCAGCTAAACAGGGGTGGGAGTGTGAGGGTGGGGAGTGTGGGGTGGGGAGTGTGGGTGTGGGAGTGTGTGGTGGGGGGTGTGGGGTGGGGAGTGTGTGGTGGGGGGTGTGGGGTGGGGAGTGTGGGGTGGGGGGTGTGGGGTGGGGAGTGTGTGGTGGGGGGTGTGGGGTGGGGAGTGTGTGGTGGGGAGTGTGTGGTGGGGGGTGTGGGGTGGGGAGTGTGGGGTGGGGAGTGTGGGGTGGGGAGTGTGTGGTGGGGGGTGTGAGGGTGGGGAGTATGGAGGTGGGGAGTGCAGGGGTGGGGAGAGGCCACCTGAAACCACCCAGGTGATTGCCACTGCAGCTCTGCCTCAGGCTCCTGCAGCCTTGCAGTTGGCAGCTTTGGAGGCCAGCATTAAGTTTCATGTCACTCAAAGGCAGGTGAGCCGAAGCCATGTCTCGCTGGCTGCCTGTGCAGCTGCAACTCCAATCAGGGGGTTCTGCCTGCCTCAGCTTGGCAGCTTGGGTTCTTGAAAAGCAAGTGACAGGGGCAATAATCTACACTTGGCAAAACAAACCCAAACACACTCTGAAAGGCACAGCTGGGCCAGGCTCAGCAACTTTATTCATTAGGCAGTTAATCTTGAGGCTGTCAGCCGAGGCCACAAGGGCAGGCCCAGGCAGGGAAGCTGTGCTTTCAGCAATTCAATCCAGTCCCACAAATACTGTTGAGTTTGTGCTAAGCATGAGGCACTGTGAGTGGCTGCAGAGGCAAAGACAAGTAGGGGACGGTTCCTGCCACAAGGAGCGTACCTTCTAGCTTCTCTAAGAACCGCAAGAGCCTGGCAGCAGAGAACAGCTGGGGTTCGGAGTCGGAAGAGAGAATATCCAGTTGAATAATCAGGACAAATGCGATGCAGCAGGAGTCCTGAAGTCTGGATATAATCTCTTCCTTCCCTCTCACCTCCCTTCCCTGTAGACAGAATAATTACCCCCAACCCCACCAATGCCCATGTCTTAATCCCCAGAACCTAGGACTACTAGTATATTACCTCATATAGCAAAGAAACTTCACAGATGTTATTAAGTTAAGGACCTTGAGATGGGGAGATTATCTTGGGTTATTGAGGTGAGCCCTAAATAGAATTCCTAGCAACTTTATAGGAGAGAGGCTAGAGGTCAGGGAGAGAGAGATTTGAAGATCCTATGCGGCTGACTTTGCAGATGGCGGATGGGGCCACAGCCACGGCATACAGGCAGCCTCCAGAAGCTGGAAGGGCAAGGAAAGGGATCCTTCCCCTCACAGCCTTCAGGATGAATGCGGCCCTGATGACTTGGACTTCTGATCTCCAGAACTGTAATACATTTGCGTTATTTAAGCCACTAAATTTGTGGTAATTTGCTACAGCAGCGTGGGAAACACATATACTCCTTTTTCCTTCTCTTCCTCATCCCTTCTCTCCTTTATTCTTATCTCTCCTTCATTCCTCTCTTCTTTCTTTTTTCCTTCTTTCCTTCCTTCCCTCTCTCCCTCCTCCCTATCTTCCTCCAATTACAAAAATAACACATGCTTCCCTTCTATATTTATTTTTTGAATATAGAAGTACATAAAGTCAAAACGGAAAGATCTCTCCCATAACCCAGCTGCCCTTCTTCCTTGTGAGAAGCACAGTGGTTGGGAGTTCAGGGCCTGGGTTCACATGTTGGCTCTTCCACTTATTCCCTGCATCATGTTTGGCAAGTTAGTGACCTTTGAGTTGGTTTACTCATTTTTAAAATGGGGAAAAGGTTGCTCACTTCAAAGGATTGTTAACTCAGTGCTTAGAAGAGTAAGCATTTGTTGCATGTCAGCTCTTATTATCTTTCTACATCTCATTCTATTCTATACAAACACATGGATCTAATTATACATATAAATTAGGGGGAGCTGTTTTTACTGAAATGGCATATGATGTCATCCATATTATTCTGCAACACGAACAGGTTATTTTTGGCAGGGTTATGAGTTGAAGACAAATTCTAGGCCCACTGGTGTATAAGCAGAAACACATTGATGGGAGAGTATGGAGAGTGTTTAGGAGAGAATAAATAGAACAGTTTGATGAATGAGAGAGAGAGAAATGAATGGTTAGGGCCAGATTGTAGAGGGCCTTGATTGACAAGGAGTGAAAGGGATACCCTGAAGATTTCTGATGAAGGGTTAAAGAATAAAAGGGAACGAGAGTTGCTCAGGAAGGCTACTGAGGCAAGAGAGCAGGGTTAAGATGTTGTGGAGTGAAAGATAGGCAAAGACACAATGGCAGCTTGAGTTAGGAGGATGGCAGTGAGAAAGGAAAATACAGATGGATTTAGAGACAACACGAATGAGAGTATAGTTTTCTGAACTAGACTATTGGTTGAAAGTGATGGGAGTAAGAAGAAGTCAACATAGCTGTGAGTTATTTCTTTCCATTATTATTTTAAAATTTATCTTTATTATTGAAAGTATTACAGATGTCTTCTTTTACACCCCCCCATTGACCCCTCCCTGCCCCCCTGGCCTTCACTGCACTATTGTCTGTGTTCATGGGTTATGCATATATGCATGTAAGTTCTTGGGTTAATCTCTTCCTGCCAGTCCCTACCCCTGAGATTCATCAGTCTCTTGCATGCTTCCATGTCTCTAAATCTATTTTGTTTGTCAGTTTATTTTGTTCATTAGATTCCACATATGAGTGAGATCATGTGATACTTGTCTTTCTCTGACTGGCTTATTTCACTTAGGATTTGAGCACTGTGTACCTGGGAGAATGGTGATGCTAAAATCTTGGGTGTCGTGCTTAACTTCTCCTTTCTATCACTGCCAACATCCAATCAAACAATACGATAATATCAATAACTTCTGCTACCTTAAGTTCTCAGAATTTCTCATACTCATCCCTTTGTACTTATTTTTCAGTGCTCACTTTAGGCATCCTATTTTTCAAAAAGGCTCCCAGTCTCCCTCCTCCCCAGTCTGGGTTGGGTTTTCCGTTTAAGTGCTTCTCTTCAATGCATAATCTTCTGTGCCTATCTTTCTGCATTTTCTCATTGTTTCACAATGACCTGATTATATGTCTCTCTCTCCCACCAGATTATGAAGGCCTTGAGAAAAAGGACTGAATCTTACTAATCTTTATATTTTCAGTGTTTAGTGTGCTGCCTGCATGGATGTCTTTTTTATTTTTAGATTTTATTTCATTAAAAAAATCTTTATCATTGAAAATATTACATATGTCCTCTTTTATCCTCATTGACTCCTTCTAGCCTGTCCCCACCCTCCCCAGGCCTTCATCTGTGTCTATGGGTTATGCATATATGTAGACAAGTTCTTTGGTTGATCTCTTCCTACTCACCATGCATGCCACTTTGAGTATGTTTGGCTAGAATATCTTTCATTCTAGATATTATAGCCAAACAAAGGCAGCTAAAAATATAAATCTGGGGCTGTGGTCAGGGTTGCATAGTCAGATTATAGGTCTTCTGCGAGGAGGTGAAGTAATGAGCGTGGGTAGAGAAGAGGATGGTGGATGGACCTTGGGTGGGAAGCTCTCAGATTTAGGTAGTGAGGGAGAGAAACCAGTGAAAAGCAACCAAAAAGGAGCAGTCAGAGAGTGGTTGAATACCCAGGATGGTGAAATAGCAGAAAAACCAAGTAAGTTTGAAGATGGGGAGTGTGGTCAATAGGTCAAATGTTGCATGGAGTTCAGGAGCATGATGATGCAGGAAAGGTCTTTCCTATGGTATTTGGAATATCATTCCTGAAACTTGTGAGATGAGGAAGGCCAGGTAATAAGGGATAAAAGAGAACTGGGTGATGGAGCAGTGGAAATGTTGAAGCCTCTTTCAATATGCTTGGAAGGGAAGGAAAGGGAGGAATAAAAGAAGAGGACCTGAGAGAGAAGCAGGGTGACCTAGCCTATTGGAGGCTGAGTGGGGGTGCTGGTAGAGACTGGGAAGTTGAAAATGTAAGCAAGTGAGGAGGTAAGGGGATAGCCTCTGCAAGAAAGGGCACTTCCTCCCTGGGAAAGGCATGAGAAAGAAGAGGGATTTTGCAGCAGAAAGGAGTCAGGTGGTCTCTTAATAACGTAGGAAGCGAGGCCATGTTCAGGGAGAAAGAGTGTTGGGGTGGATTTGGGGACAAGAGAGAGGCAAGACATTTGGATCACCCACTTCAGGCATTTTAAGAAGGAATAACAAACACAGCCTTTACTGGTTAGATTTTGCTTTTCCAGTCCTGTTCAGCAGCAGAGAAGCAGGAGCAGGGAAAAGACAGGCACTAGGACTGAGAAGACTGCAGAAGGTCAAGCAAGGCAGGGCGAGGTGGGTGTGGGGGGCGGGAAAAGCACATTGTAAAAATGGCTGAGCATGGATTCCCGTTGGAAGGAGGAGGCAAGTAGGCTGATCACTACAACTCTTGAGAAGCCATGGGAAAAGAGCTCTGTGACATTGGACAAACCTCCCTGCCTGCAGGATCCTGCTATACTAATGCCAACTAATTCCTCCTGGTTAGTTTGGAAGGAAAAACAATGGTTTATAGAAAATAACTACGGGCCCTTTTTCCCAAAAGAGCCTTATAACCCCCTACTCTCTGATGGCATCTGAGAGCTCTGTGGGGTGACTCCACCCATCTTCACATGTTCTCATCCACATTTGAGTCTGGAGGATTCTGAGTATGTGGGTTTCTCTCTATGGCTTATATTTCTATGTCTATGGTTCCTCTCTCTTCCTTTCCTCTCCTCCACCATTTGCCAACTCCAAGTGTGGTACTGGGCAACTCAGGGAGCTTCCACACCTCTGGGGTTGCTAGTTTGGGAATTTTGCATGGTGCAACATTATGCTCTAAGAAAAGATGGCCTCTGTCCATTGGTAATAGCCATCATGGGAAGTGATTTTCTCTTTGGGGATTTTGTAGTGGGGCATTTGGGGGTTCTACAAATGTCTACCCCCAAGATGGAAATCTGGTTGGCTGATTGACAATTAGGGGTCAACAAAACATATAAATGTGTATTTCCCCCATGGAGGGAGCTGGGTCATTGACCTCAGATCATGAAAGCTGTGCATGGTTATACCCTCTGGAATGACAAAGGCCATGAGTGCCAAGAGGAGGTCAGGCAGAAGCTCAGGGCATCTGAGTGGTCCTGTGGCTTCTTCCCACTCTGATTTTTTTTATGTTTATATTTTTTCCTCTCCTGCTTTTAATTCCTTTTGGGTGGGGACTCAGCTGTAAGCATCAACGCCAGTCATATTTGTAGAAGCTTTTGATTAGTAATCCCCTTCTGGGAGGAAGCGGGAGGAGGAGGGTCTGTGTTCCTAGGACTTAAGGCCCTGCTGTCTGTCTGGGGCCCTCCTTTCTCTGTCCCACAGGCTGTCTCTGCCCCAATCCTGCTGCTCACCTGACTGATTCTTCACCTGAAACGCAGACATGGAGGGATTGGAAGCAGAGCTCCAGTGTAAAAGTGTTTTGCATTCCCAGATACAGATGAGTCAGATACAGCCTCTATCTTTAATTTTACCTATTAGCTCCTTCCTATTGATTCCTTGCATTTCACCAAGTGGCTTATTTGATTTGGAGGTAGATTCTGCAATTACCTTACAGATTATCTGAGCAACACAATGCAGGCAAAGGTGGATTTTATTTACAAAGTCTGAGTTATCCAGGTGATGCCATCCCTGTAGACGTAACCTTGGAGAAGACAGGGCTGGGAAGGCATGCAGGAGACCCTAGTCCTAGAGCACTGTGCATGGAGGACCCTGTCCTGGCAGAAGCTGGGAGATCAGAGCACGTGTTGCAGAACAAGAGCTTGTCTCTCTTCCAGCCTCGGCCTGATCCATTTGTCACTTTGGATTATTTCCCTCATACCTGCACAGGGAGGCAGCATCGTCAATTGCAAGGATTCCCAGCGTGCTCTGTTGTGGCATGAAACACAAATACCATTTCCTTTCAATTCTGGCTTTCGCAGGGTCTGCCCGAATGCATTTGCATTGTCTCCAAACCTGGCACTTTAAAACAAATGAAAAAGCCCCTGAATGACAAACACAGTATACATAGTGGGAGGGCCATTTGCGGGGAAATGGTTGCAAGGAGAATCGGTACTTTATGAATATTCACTGAAGTGTAAACCTGCACATTGCTTATACGCTTTTCTGCATTCTAATTTTCCCATGAATGCAAATGAGTCCTGTTTAAAATAGGGAGAAGTAGAGCGGGCTCCTTGCAGAACACCTAATTGAATGATGTTTGTACATCATGTCTGATATTTAGTAAACAGAGACAAATCCAATTGTTTTCCAAATGAGACCTCCGAAACAATAAAAAATAATGATCACAAAAACCTGGAGAATAGGAATGTGCAGAACTAAGTACTTTCCTAAAAAGGGGGACATAATTACTCTGTCTCAGGGTGCAATTAGTGTCCTAATTATATGAAGGTGGATTTTGCTTATCTCTTCTGTAAACTGTCTGTCAAGATTAGCTGTCTTGAGGAGCTGTACAGCAGAAGGGCTGGGTCCTGCACTCGGCTGGCAATGGATGGCCCTGTGGGGAGAGGAGCCCAGATAGATGCTACTTTGGGAAGTACCTTCATCTTTCTTTTGGACTGACAGATGGTTTCAGCTCGGGTTGGACTGCCTGCTGCTGCTTTCAATGCAAGAGTGTTACCTTTTTGGATTCATGAAAGCCACTCAATCAAAGATAAAAAGGCAGGCCAGTGTGAGGAATCAATAAAATCTCTACTTTCAGCTGGAGTGTCTAATAGTAATTCTTCTCGTGTCACTGCCTGGTTAAACAGTCATAGTCCTGCTAAAAGCCCTATAAGACATAATAGATTCATGTGGCTTTGCTCTATTGTGTTGCATTTGGTCTGAAAAAAGGGAAAAGGGGCTCCTGCTTTTCTAAAACAAACCAGACAGTGAAGCATTGTGCACCAAAATGTATTCACCCACTGCAATGAGGCTTCCTCTGCCATCACTTGTATTTGCAGATACCTGACACATTCATTGCCAGCCCTCCTTTGGAGCTGTGTTAGTACCAATCCCGTCACCCTGCTTACATTTAAATGTGCTCTTTGGTGGTGGTGGTTCTTGGAAAAATCATGAAAACCAGTGCTTTTTAATTTCGAACCCAGCCAGTTGTATACATTGAGACCTGCTTCTGAGGCGCTGAACTGAGGAGCACCAAATGGCCTAGTCATGGCAGAGAGTCTCCGGCAGAGCCTTTGGCGATGGCTTTTTGGGAAACTAGTTTATATGGGCTGGGGGAGTAGAGTGTTCTTTAGCAGAGGTCTTGAGTGGCAGCATGGTTAAAATCTATCTGCAATGCTGTCGCCTTTCCCCCCCTCCCCCCTGCCGCCCCCCAACACCCTCATGGGCCCTGGAATGGCCCCAAACCCACAGACTATATGGCAGTGAATCAGAGAGGTGTCTGGGCTTTTGCTTTCCAGTATTTCCTCCTCCCGTCTTACAGAGAAAAAAAATGAAGTATTTGTGTCTGAGTTGAGCAGCATTAAATGGAATTGGCTGGGTTACCACCCACACATTGATGTCCAGGGATTTTGAGTGAAAGAGAATCACAGAGCATGTTATTTCGCCATCTGGGGCAAGAAAGAAATGATGAGACAAGCGGCATTTTGTTGGCCAGTCGAAGCAAACTCTTTGATCAGGAGCAGCCTTTGTGAAGGCTTCTGCTGACCCCTCCTCTCGCACATGCCTCCAAACCCAGGCCACTTCCCGCCATTTGCTTCCCTCGGAAGGTCTGTCTGCTGCTGTGGAGCCTTGCCCGAGCCTTCTTTGGCATATCATGATGGTTTGCAGAAAATAGAAAAATTTGAGTACGGTCCCCCTTGTTGCCCACTCCGACCCCTCCCCGGGAAACTTCAGCAGATGTAGACAGGGCTTTAATAGCTACATAAAGAGAAATGCATGACAATCTCATTAGGGGAGCCCTAATGGCCTGTCGGAGGATCTCAGAAAATGATGTATCAATGTCTGGTTTGTTACGGCCTCCCTATGGGTGGCGGTTTGCCCCCACCCACAATCGCCCATTTGACCTGGCTCCCAATAATACTTTGCTTTCTCTTGCATCAGTCTCCCTTTGAGGCCCACTACAATTGCGACACAACTCTTTAATGTGGGTAAATCAGAGCCGGTAAGTGACAATCATAAAAAAGCAGTTAGTGGGCCACTCCATGACTCGTCCTGCTATGGCGCATTAAGATTCTTTCTTTGCTTTTCCCAGCGGTCCTTGGTCGGTCGCGCTCCATCCTGAGCTGAGCATCTGCAGGAGGTTAAGGCACTGGGAGTCCTGAGATTTCCAACCATCTGCTAAGGAAAAAGGAAAGCAGTGCCGGAGGAAGGAGGAGAAGAACCTAAATGATATTCTGAAGACCTTCTTAAAGTTATTTATCGCGGGTGAGGACAGGAGACTCATTATTAATGCTACCAGCCCATTGTCTTCCTTCTGCGCCTCAGAAGGTGGGGGACATAATTAAAGTCGAAGCTGAGTTCATTTCTCCCCTTGGAGGCTTAAATAGCCTGGAATCATTTCCCATTCTTCCCTTCCCACTAGTGCCCGTCCTCCCTAGCTGCTGAAAAATTCAACATTCCTATAAACCACAGTACTTTGTAAAGGTCACGCGCCAGTTAATGTGAACCTCGGTCTGGCGCCCTGCTCACTGCAGCCGCAACCATGGCTGTCCTGCCGGGTGACAGGGGCCTGCCTGCCTGCGGACGGGAGGGGCACCAGGCAGGCACACACAGCTCTTTAAATATTGCCGAGCGTTTCCTGGATCAGCATGATATTTAAAGATTTTTGTTCCACCTGCCTGCGAAATATAGAGTCCAGCCGAGAGGCAAGAAAATGAATATGGATTTCTTGCCCTTTCAGTGTATTCACTCCAGAAAATAGCCATTTCTTTTTTTTTTTCTTTCATTTTTCTTTTTTTGCCAAGCCAGGGACTGCAGGCTTCAGGCAGCGACGATTACAATCATGCATCATGAATGAAATGTGCCATTTGGAGAAAATCAGCCACTCATTCCATTTCAAAACCCCCTACAAATCAATAGTGCTAGCAGTTTTCAGGCTGAGCTGGATGTTGTGCTTGAACTAAAGCACTTTCTCAACATACTTCTGACACTCAGAGTTGCCAGGGGCAGACTCTGTGCCTGGGGCTCCAACAAGAGAATTATCAGCCTCCGAAGCTGGGTCTGGTTCAGCGGGAGATGGGGAAGCGAGACTTGTGCTGATGGGTAGAACAGAGAAGGGTCAGAAGATGTGATTCCTAGCTTGAGTGCTGCCTGAACTAGCTTTTTATTAATCCTTTGTTCAAAGAACGTGTCTGGAGTACTTTCTGTGTGCCGGGGACTCTGCATAACTCTGGGATAGAAGAGCAAACATGAAGACCAGGCCCTGCCTTCGTGTGGCTTCATAGAAGACAGAAAACTTATAGGGCAAGTACACAGTGTGATACACCTTAGCACATTGGGACATTTTTCATATCTCTGGTTTCCTGTTTTTTGTTTGTTTGTTTGTTTGTTTTGTTTTTAGGCAAAGTGCAGAAGTTTAAGAAGATCAACTCTCAAGTCTCAAAACATTCTCCCATTTCAGGAGAGCAATTAGACAAACATTCGATCTTACCTTCTTTCCAGGGCTACACAAGGCTCTTGCTCCTTTTGTTTTCCAGGTCACCACAACCTTGGTGCAGACACAAGACTCATGCAGATGAAATGTTACCTCACAGTTGAGGTGCCAGAAAAATGTTATGGACTTCGAGAAGTTTGAGGCAATTCAGAAGAGGGAGAGATCTCTAAGTGCCTTATGAGTGCCAGATACACTTTTCTCTGCACCTTCTCAACCACTCCACTGGCTCCTATTACTTATATATGCAGAAGACTCCTAAATTCATGTCTCTAGCCCAGATATTTCCCATGAGCTTTTCCCTCTCCCTCGCCCTTCCCTTGGCTAATTCCTACGCATTTACCATCTCCTAACTTAAGCTGCATTGGCTCTAAGAGGCTTATTTATTCATTGGAGCCAAGTTAGGTCTCCTAGCACGTGTTCCTGTGGCACCCTGGTCTTTACCATAGCACTTACCCAGTTTTTGGTAATTGCTTAGTCACTCTCTCCTCCACATATCTGTGTGGTCCTCAGGGGCAGGGCCCTGCCTACCCAACTTACTGCCATTTCCCCAGGGCCACTACAGAGCTTTGCATTTTATTGGTGTTTGGTAATTTGTTTTATAAATGAATGGCTAGCCAATTTCTCTAGAGCAGCGATTTTCAACCTTTTTCATCTCATGACACACATAAACTAATTACTAAAATTACGTGGCACACCAAAAAATATATTCTATTTTTTACTGATCTGACAAAAAGTAGGTATAATTTTGATTCATTCACACTGGACTGCTATTATTGTGTTGGCTATTGTCATTTTTAAAAATTTGACAATCTAAGGGAAAAGAGGTCAGTGCCCCTGACTAACTAGTCAGGTATTGCATGTTTTAAAAATTCTTGCGGCACACCAGTTGAAAATCTCTGTTCTAGAGAATAAACATACCTTTCTTTAAGGCATGATTCCAGGCCATTTCTCCCTAACTGGGTGGCCCATCCCAAAGTAAGATAAAACTAAACTGGCTTTGTGTCAATATACTTCCAACAGAGTGTGGTGTCCTAGGCAGAGTTTCTGAAAATATCAGAGCCTGAGACAAGTCTTCAGTGCTAATGTGTTACTTGGGAGGTGCAATTCCAGGGTGATGAAAGTGCAGGAAAAGAGAAAGGAGACAGGGAAGGATAGGCAGCCACTCAGGATGATGTGTTACTGTGCTGGCCCTGCTTCATGATGGCATATATGCGCATGTGTGTACATACACACACAACAACAAACAAACAAATGAAATAATTGTAGCCACTTGCTCAGCAGGTGCACCTGCTCAGCCATGCAGGATGTCCTTAGAACAGTGGTTCTCAACCTTTCTAATGCCGTGACCCTTTAATACAGTTCCTCATGTTGTGGTGACCCCCAACCATAAAATTATTTTTGTTGCTACTTCATAACTGTAATTTTGCTACTGTTATGAATCGAAATGTAAATATCTGTGTTTTCCGATGGTCTACAGCAGTGGTTCTCAACCTGTGGATTCCACAGGTTGAGAACCCCTAGCAGGGTCGCCTAAGACCATCAGAAAACATAGATATTTACATTTCGATTCATAACAGTAGCAAAATTACAGTTATGAAGTAGCAACAAAAAAATTTTATGGATGGGGGTCACCACAACATGAGGAACTGTATTAAAGGGTCGCGGCATTAGAAAGGTTGAGAACCACTGCTTTAGAGAGACCAGACAGAAAAGCCCATGCCTCAGAACAGTCCTTGGGAGGAGAAAGAGAATGGGATTTATCCTCCTACTCTTACTACCATTGGTCAAGGTTAAGCCCCACGGGAACTTCCCTGTATTTGTGGTTTGTTTTATTTGACCCTCTTGAAAACCACTGAGGAAGTCAGAACTCAGGGTCTATGGTATGATATTCCTTCCAAGTCACGTATATGCAGTAAATATAGCAGGCTTGAGGCTACTATTTTTAAAAAGGCCTGCTCACAAGGTTGGCCCTTGGTTGGCATCTAGAAATTTAGATTTTAGGAGGGTTCCCATCACTGTGCCTAAACTTTTTTGTGCAAGTGATGCAGTTTATACTGATCAGCTGTTTTCCTTCTGGGAATTTGGAGTTTTGGTATGTGCTGGCAGAGGATACCTACATGGCCAGTCCCTGTTAAAACTCTGGGCACCAAGTCTCTAATGAGCTTTATAATTGTGACCTGACCCATCCTCCATGGGTTATTATCACAACCCATTGTAGGTTATTGTCACACTCATTGTGGGCTAATGTCACACCCATTGTGGGTTATTATCACAAACTTTTGTTAGAGTCTTGTGGGACCTCATAGGGAGAGGACTCTTGGAAGCTTGGGCCTGGTCTCCCCTGGACTTCTCCCCATGTACCTTTTCCCTTTGCTGACTGTGCTTTGTATCCATTTGCTGTCCAGACTCATAACCATGAGTGTGACTATATGCTGGAGTCCAGTGAGGCATCCTAGTGAATCACTGAACCTGTGGGTGGTCTTGAAGACTCCTGACACAGTGTATGTGACTGGTTGGCCTTGGATGGAAGAACCAAACAGGCTTTGGGAAACTGGTTGGCCAAGGTAGCGGCTGGGGTGAAATAAGAGGATGAGGGTCTGGGAGGCAGGGGGAGGCTGAGGAGGTACAAAGATGTGTTTGATACATGAAGCAAAAGAGCCCAGATGGACCTTGGGGGCTACCAGCTGTGCAAACTACTCAGTGGATTGTTTCTTTGCCTCAGTTTTATTATGGATAAAATAGTTATAATTATATCTACCTTGTAGGATTGTAAGGATTGGTATAATATATGACTTTCTTCAATCTTATAGACTTTCAGGAAAAGGCATTTTGAGCCCTTATCTTTAGCTGTAGTGCTTGGATGGGGTGTGGGGGAGGGGATGGAGAGAATAAAGATGTAGCAGTGGGCGAAGACTGCCCCTGTGTGTGGGAGGAAGTCACTGTTTCTACCTCACCCTTATTGGAATAAAATATAGTGGACAAGATGGTGCCTGGTTCCAGATGTTGTGGTGCTAGGATTTTCTGATACAAAAGCATTTCTAAGAGAGTTCTATTGGAGTCCAGCGATTATTAGACTGCCCAGATACCGCTTTCCAGATGGTGGCCATGTTGGGCTTGACCTGGGACTAGCCTAAGACCACACAGGACATTCGTAGGCCCCCATTTTCTCTATCAGTGAGTATCAGAATTATTTGGCTGCATGCAACAGATTTTAACTAGCTTAAGCAAAAATGCATTATTAGAAGGCTTCAGAGTAGCTTGCAAAGAGTAGTATCTCTGGGCACCAAGTCTAATGAGCTTTATAATTGTGACCTGACCCATCCTCCATGGCCTGAGGTGGGGCAGGCACCAGGGTAGTTCTGGTGCCTCAGCAATTGAGCCAATGCTCTAGAGTGCGATTGTTGGTGGCAGTGATGACCTCTTGGCTCCCCTTCTTGTCAAAGATTCAGATTCCTAGAGAAGGACTGTGATTGGCTTCCTTGGAGCACTTGGCCACACTGGTAGTCAGGGGGAGGATTTCTGTGACTGACAGCTCAATCAAAATATAACAGGGGAGAAAGAATTCCCCAAACAAAGGAGAATGCCATTACCAGGAGCAGATAAGACATTGACATGGACCTATTTTTCTAAAGAACGTGGCCTCTACACTATGGAACTCAAGTCGCCAGGTCACATGACTCTGCCTCTGGGACATTGAAGCCTGGTAGTACCACAGTAACCTGGGGCTTTATCAGATTTGGTCACTCTTGAGGGTTTTTCATGCCTCTTTGGTTTCTCCATGCCTTCCAAACATATTCAAAAAGCATTTTAGAAGGCCCCCTATTTATGTTCCTGATCTCTTGTTGCCACCTAAGGGTATACCTTTGTAGAGCCTCCATGATTTGGTCAGTCTGAGCACTTTCACCTTTCATGCCTTTGAAAATGCTCTATTGTCTGCTTAGGTTGTGTTTTCCTTGGCTACAAATGCCTACTCAACTCCAAGCTCCAATGTCATCCTTTCTGTGACCCCCATGCTCCCTGAAGTCATGCAGTTAGTGGTGGAGGCTTATGTAGACTCCAGGTCCCTGGATTCCAGTTAGAGTCATTACTATAAAGTGGCTACTAATTAGGGCTTTGGGTCAAACAACCCTGAATTTGAGTCTCAGTTCTGCATTTACCGAATTAGATAACCTTGAGAATGTTACTTATCATATTGGAAACTTGTTTTCCTCTTCTTTAAAGGGGATGTTAGTAGTACTCTCCTCATAGATTTTTGTGAAAATGAAATAAGATAAGGCATATAGAGTGGTTTTCACAATGCCTGGCAAAATGTAAGTGCTCAATAAATGTTAGCTATTATTTTATTGTGTTCCTGTCCCAGGAAGATTATGTCATTGAATTAAAGTATAGAGAGCTCTAAAATCCTCAGGGCCAAGAACAGTAACCATAATGTGCAAAGACTTGGAAAGCCCCAGGGAGGAGTCAGTATTGAAAAGTCTGTGAAAGTGTAAACAAATCTTAAAATACTAATCAGGCAAGAGCATAATCTACTCTTCTAAATAATGAATTATATATGCGGTTGTTTGTTGTTCATGGCTCAAAGTAATAAACTCTAAATTAGTCACTCAGAGCATTGTTAATAAAGACAGTCTGCAATGTAGCTAAAGTTGTATTTTTTGACCCTCATGAATTTGGTAATAAGAGAAAATGTCAAAATCTGACTCATTCCAGATTAACATGGATCACTAAGATGAATTGTTTGTGTGGGAAGATGATTGGATTTGGAATTGGAACACCTGAGTTTGAGTTCTGGCTTTGTTGATTGCATGGTCTGTGATCTTGGGGAAGACATAGCCTGTCTGGGTATTTCCTCACCTATAAAGTGAGAAAACACTCTCACCGTGTTGTGGCTTTCGGTGATAGATAATCTACATTAAAAGTCCTTAAATGCATTCTAGACTATAAAGTGCAGTTTTATTCAAGATCGTACTTATAAAAACAAAGCACTCATTAATTCATTCCTTTGTTCTTTTACTAATTGATCAGCACCTGTTGTAAACCTAGCCTGGCACACATTTCAATTGGGGATAAAAATGCAGTAGAAAAAGTGGTGTCCACTCTGAAGTAAACAGTAGGCTAGTTGAAAAGACAATATACATAGCTCATAAGCAAAGGCATCTTTCTAAGCTGATTCTGCACTTAAATTCAGGGAAATACAAATTAAGAGAAAGATCAGGATTAACTCAAGAAAAGCCATCTTGAGGGAGGTCTTAGATTATGTCCTGTGCTACAAGTTGGTGTGGGGAGGACAATTTACATGACTGGAACAGAATGAGTGAGCCAGATGAGGAAACTAGAGGCATGTTAAGTAATGGTCAGTTTATAATCAGTTTTAGCATTGTGTAGGGGATGATTCCAGTATTGTCCTATGTGCTGTGGGGGATCAGAAGAAGAAAAAGGCTTGACTTTCATCCCCTATAAATTACTAGGAGAGGTGAGAAAAAGTACTGGAAAAGCACCTGAAGAAGAGACAGGGCATGAGTTAAGTGCTGCATGTTTTTGAACTGAATTGTAGGATTTAGCCATCTCAAAAAAAAAAAAATCTGGCTGATATTTTTTTCTATAGAGGAAGACTGTGCCTTTAAATCTACAGCTCAAAAAAACATTTCAGTTTGCCAAGTTTTTGCTAAACCATCCTGAAAAAATTCAACAGCTTTCACCAGCCAGAGGCCCCAATATCCAATCTCTGTCTCAAATGATAAATGACACTTGTCAGTTGACAAAGCAAATGGCCTCAACTAGTTGAGGACATGGTCCTGCTGTGCATAGCACTCCTGTTGAACCAGCCAAGAGCACCTTGAGGTGAGAACAAGCCTCTTTGTGCACAAGCCCTCCGGAGAGAGAGCTGGGAAACAAGTAGCCTTTGCTCTGAGGGCAGTTCCTCATTAGGAGCTGAAACCCTGGTAGGAAATATCTGTCTGGTCAGGAGTGGGTTTCTCAGGTCTGGAGGCTGGATTAGCTGGGGATGGCCTGAGACCTTGCTGATGGCCATGCACTTTGTCTGTTTCTGCAGGGGTCTTTGCTCTTTTTTTCTGATATCCTCTGGATCCTATTGTCTTAGAGCAGGAGACAAAAATCAAGGGATACAGCTCACATTGACATTAGATGGTGGCGTGCATGGGTGTGTGTTGGGGGTCGGGGAGGAGGGTTAAGTCAGTTTTGGTACTTTGGGCCATGGAACACTTTTTTTGTGTGTGGTTCTCTCTCACAAATTGCAGGGTGTTTAACATCCCTGGCCTCATTTACTGAATGATAGTATTGTCCCCAGTCATTGCAACTGTTAAGACACTCCAACCCATGTCCAAACTCCGCTTCCAGGGTTTGTGGAGAACTGAAAGGCACACAAGATGATGGATGACTGCAGGGGGCCTTGCCCTCCATTGGGTGCCAGTCTGCTCTGCTGTTCTCAAGGCACCTAGGACAGGGGAGGGTCCTGCCTTTCTCAAAACAGGCCCTGGGGTGGGGGTGGGTACTACAGATCCGATTTGGTGTGCCCTTCACTCTGCTTTAAGGGCTAGGTGTTTACTCCATGATGAGCCCTTGGGAAGAATCAATTAACTTTCCAGAATGAGGTGATGACATAGCACTGGGTGCAGGGGACCTGAGAAAGTCAGGCAAAGAGAGTTAGCTAGTTAGATAAGGGGACATCATGGTAGTCTCCACACTGCAGACTGTTCCTTAGGAGAAGGGCTTTCCAATTTGATGCATTCAAGTTGAGGGCCCCAAGGTCAAGTGGCCTAATCATCTGTTCTTGTATTTTCTGATGTGTGGTCCATTGGCTATTTGTGTTAGAGTGACCTGGGGTGCGTGTGAAAAATGCATATTCATGGCCCCACGACCTACTTTGTCAGATTATCTGGATTTGGGACTGAGAATCTGAATTTTAAGAAAATACCCTCTGTGAGTCTTCTTCAAGCTAATGTTTGAAAGAATTAAGACTGTAGCGAAAGCTTGAGTTCCCCCTATAAGAACCCTGAACATCTCTAGTGGAGGGGGTCTCATTCCCTCTTGAGGCAGCCCCTCACCCCCCTACCTCCCATAACTCTGAGGCCCACAAACATTCCCCAATGAGTAAAGTATGGAAGTGATAATGGAAGAACCCCAAACTCAAACTGTGGTGTGTGTGTGTGTGTGTGTGTGTGTGTGTGTGTGTGCATTTCCAAAGGGTTTGACAGGGTGCATACTAAACTTAAATATGGCTCCTCATGGGAGGAGCAGTAAAATACAGGTTTGCAATATATCTGTATTGCTTGGATTTTTCTTTGAGAATGTACATGTGTTAGTCATGAAATTTAAACAAGAAAAGACAAAACAGTGCCAACACTGACATGTTGAGCCAAATCTGCTTCACTCTATATTTCCCCTCTGGGTCTAGGGGGAATCACTTGGGGCTGCACAGAATGTCTAGTTTCTTCCCCACCTGTCAAAAGTGTTTGAATGCTGCTAGCTTATCCCTTCTTGGCACCGGCTCTTTAGGCCAAATGGCCCTGGTTCCTTGACCCCTGCACTGTGATCTGTTGTGTGAACCTTCCTGGAAATTGCCCCTCCTTACCCGCCCGGCAATGCTGTTCAGCTTGACCATATTCTGTAAAAATTATGTTCCGTGCTCTGTACCGAGAGCAGCATTTGGGTGTGCTATGACCAGAACAGAGAGAGTCTGACAGTCATCTCTGTCTAACTAGGTCCTATCTTTCCATTAATGTTGCTAAGCTCCTGGGCAGCCACATCCCACTGATGACTCCTATTGAGCAGAGAGTCAACTAAAAACTCCAATCTTTGTCACACTGGCTGTTGCCGGCTCATCCCCATCACCTTGCATTGCTATCAGCTGGCTTTCTGGAGCCAAGTGGAGAACCTTAAAGTAATTCCTATTACACTTCCTCTTGTTAGGTTTGGCTCATTGATCCAGGAGGCTGAAGCCTCTTTTCTTTCTGGACCTTGATTTTGTTCCCAGCAGAAACCTTTTCTGCAAAGTTTGATTTTATTTGACTGCAGAAGAAAAAATCCTACAAAACCCTCTTTATTTTGAACAGGAGACTCTCCTTGAAAAATCAACTCAAGCCTGGCATTTTCTAATACCCTGAACAAATGCAGAACTTGCTGTCAGCTTGATTGGACAAGGCTTCACTTCAGGGTCTGCTACCTGCAGGCTCCAAAGGCAGGTCCCACGACATATGCCACTGCGCTGGGAGGGAGCTCTACAGACAGCAGGCCCCTTTCCAGACAGATGGGTGTCTCTCCTCTTCTGAAAGATCCCCTGGGAAGGCTCGACTGGGAGCATTTTCCCGAAATAGGATGACTGTGTATTGTGAATGGCTTTATTGCTCAGAGCATCTGGATGTGTTGTGATAAACAGCATGATAGATGGTTTTAATGCCTTTAGAATGGGTTGCCCAGAGAGACAGAACAGAACAGAGAACATTTACTTCCCTGTTGCTTGGAACAGAGCAGGGTTGCTCACTCCACCTGAGTGGTTCTTCCTACTCATCTTGGTGGTAATTTCAGCACCATGAACCTCAGTGGGGATTTAGGGGAGATTGGCTAGAGGTTGTTAGCTGGATGGACAGAAGATTCACTTATATGTGCAGCAAGTATTCTTTGGGGGTTGATGTGGGTCACTGTGCTAGGTATTGGGGATAAATGGCAAGAAAACTAGACATGAAACTTAGTCAACAGGGCATATGTTAATAAAGTAATCACTCAAAGACAAGTATAAATCACAAGAGTGGTAAATGTAACAAAGAGAACATGTTGTGATGATGGGAAGTCTAATTCTGGTCTGGAAGGCTTCTCTGAAGAGGTGACACTTCAGCTGAAATCTGCAAGTTGAGTGGAAGGTAACTTGGTAATGAGGTAGAAGTTCTGACAGGTATATGCTAAATATGTGCTAAGGCCAGGTGGCAGGTGGAGACATAGCATTGTCAAGGATAGTAAAGAAGGCCAGCGTGTCTGGGTGAGGAAAGTAAGCAGGAAGGCAGTGTAAGGTAGGAATATTGATAACAATAATAATATTGATAATATCAAATGATTTTTTTTCTTGAGGTTTACTATGTTCCAGGCACCACACTAAGGACTACATATGTATGAATTCATTGACTGTTTCATCAGGTATGTCTCATAAGGTATGTGCTCTTTCATTTTACAGAAGAGGAAACTGAGACAGAAGTTAAGTCACTTTCCCTAACTGATAAGGGGCAGTGCTCTTCAGAGTCTTAGAATTCCTTTTAGGGATTTTGTTCTTTATATGAGACACTGGGAGACAATATTAAAGTTGTGAAGCAGGGCAGAGGTATGATAAGATTTGTGTTTTGAGACTGCTATGGCTGCTGAATGGAGAATGGCTACAGAGGAGCAAAAGGAGACAGTTGAGAGCCAAAGGAGGCAGCCATCACGGTGGTCCAGGTACAAGATGCCAAGACTCAGACTAGCATGGCTGCTGTGGTGATGTAAGAAATGGCTTGATTGCAAAGGGAGGATGTTTTTTAAATAAATCAGGACCTGGTGAGAGATTGGACAGAGGGTGAGAAAGAAGATGTTAAGGATAACTCCTAGGTTTCTGTCATCTTTCCTCCCAGTTGGATGAATGGGAAGATACGAGTTCCACTTTTGGCGCATTAAGTTTGATGAGCCTTTGAGGGAACAAGATAGGCAGTTGGAAGAGAACTTGTGGTGCTCAAAGGGGAGGGCTGGACTCTGCTTCTTGGAGTCATTGGTAAATAGGTAGTGAATGAAGTGGTAGTCTGGATGCAATTGCCTAGTAAGAGAGTAGAGAATAAGAAACTAAAAGAACCTAGGACTGACCCAGCCATAATGAATGCCAGCGTGTAATGGCCAGATAGAGAAAGAAGGCCTATAAAGGTGACTGAGAAGGAATGGCCAGAGAATGGAAACAAGGAGACTGTGAGGGCACAATATCCAAAAGAGAATCTGTTTGTAGGAGGGGCAGAGTTACTAACACTGGGTGCTTCTGGGATGTCTAATAATATGAGGAATGGAAACTGTCCATGGTGTTCACCAATGTGGATATTGTATTAATTTTCTAGGCCTACCATAACAAATTGCCACAAACTGCATGACTTAAAAAAAAAGAAGTTTATTGTTTTGCAGTTCTGGAGGCCAGGAGTCTGAAATCAAGGTGTCAGCTGGGCTATGCTCTCTCAGAAGGTTCTGGGGGAGCAACCTTCCTTTCCTATCCTTAGTTTCTCATAGTTGACAGCAATCCTTAGTGTTCTGAGGCTTGTAGATACATCACTCCAATTTCTCCCTTAATCTCCACCATCTCCACCTGGCCTTCACCCCTGTGTGCCTTCACACTAGTCATATTAGGTAGCCCTACCCTAATTTAGTATGACCTCATATTAACTTGATTACATCTGCAATGACTCTATTTAAAAATAAGGTCACATTCACAAGGGCTGGGGGTTAGAACTTGAATACATCTTTAGGAGGAACACAATTCAGCCTACAACAGAGGTCATTGGTAACAGAGCTGTTTTTGTGGCAAGATAAGGGAAGGTGACTGCAATGTGTTGAGAAGGGAGTGAGAGGTGGGAAATTAGAGCTAGCATAAGAAAAGACAATTCTTTCAAGAAATATATCTGACTGGGGCACTAGAACACTAGACCAGGGTCAGGAAACCTTCATCTGAGCACCAGCTCCACCATGATCCGTGTGACCTTGGGTAAACCACTTCCTTCCCTGAGACTTGTTTTCCACTTGGAGAATGATCATGCCCACGTAATCCACCTTTAGAGTGACTTGGAGCTCTTGTGAGGCTTCAAGGAGAGGAGACCCAGGAAGACTTTGCTGAGTCAAAAAGCCATCAGACGGGTAGACAATTATGATTTTGTGTTTTCAGGGAAGACTCCTCCCCATGTTTGGATGTATATATCTGTGGGCCAGCTGGAACATCAGGACTGTAGAGCTTCCATCCCTGAGCCTGTTGACCCAACCAGACAGCATGGAGACCCACCCATTGAACATTCTGAACACTTTGCCTGGAGGAACTATGTGGGCATGATTTTGTGGCATGGTGTTCCTCTGTCTTTGCCCGTAGGGAGTGTTCACGTCAGTCAGAGGCCTTACACACTCCCTCCGGGAACCTCTGATGCTGGCAGAGGAGTTGGAGCCTAGAGTCCTTGATTTTTGGGTGCCAGTTAGGGGCTTGAGGACTTTACCTGCTGAGGTCTCTGGTCCTGCATCTGTCACTAGGTCAGGCCTCTGGCAGCCGAGCTCCAAGACTTCTGTGGGTTGACAAATATGGGGACACTTTGCCAGAGAGGCTGGGGAAACTGGCCTGGGCACAAAAGCTAGTTCTAGAGGTGGCAGCTGAGCAAGCCAAGGGCAGGTGAGATCCATAGCCCGAGTTGTAATGGGAGATTCCCCTGCAGTGTGGAGCTCGGTGATGGGATGCAGGCAGCACAGGGAGTCAGAGCAGCAGACAGCTGTGGCAGGCTCTGTGAGGAAGGGCAGACTGTCTTCCCAAGAGAAGCAGCTGGCTGGCTGCAAGGGCTTAGTTGCTAGAAATTATTAATTTACTTGTTGCTGGATTTGTCAGGTGTCAGGGCCCAGGCACTGGGCTACATGGCTGATGTGGTGCCAGGGCTGCGAGGCTGTAACAGGAAAGCCGGAGCAGGGACTCTGGGTGAGGCCCCTGGCCTGGTTAGGATATGGGGGCAACAAGCAGGGTGTCTAAATGGGAAGAAAACCTCCTCATGTGCACAGGCATCACTGATGATCTTTTTAATGCAGATTCAGATGCAGTAGATCTGGGGGAGGGCAAGAGATTCTGCATTTCCAACACATTCCCAGGCGATGCTGGGCTGCTGTCCACAGGCCACACTTTGGGTAGCAAATTAGGGACAGGGGATTAGTTGTCAGCCTTCATGGGAATCTCATAGCATTTGAGAGCAGGACTGCGGCTGAATCTCCAAGTCTTTGGAACTGGGATCCTGCAAGCTGTCAGCAGTGACAGCCTCTCTGTCTGGAGCCACATGGTCTCTTGTCTGCACATCTGCTCTCTCCTCACTAGCCTGGCTTCCTCTATGAGCCTTTGTAACCTGGCTCACCCTGGGCTGCCATCACACTGCAAGGATTCTGACCCCAGCCTTATGGTTCCAGCTCCTAACTGTGTCAGCCTCTAGTTTTTTAAGTCTTTTCTCTCTCAAAATTCCAATCGGCTCAGCTGGTCAGGTGTCCACACTTGATCCAAGCCGCTGTGCTAAGGGGCCCAGAAACTGAACTGCTCAGACATGCTTTCAAATGAGGATATGGGACGCCACCCAACCGGCAGTGTCAATGAGCTGGACGAGCGATGCAGCCCTTTTTTAAAATTATTTTTTAAATTTGGTGTGGTGGTGAGAGATGCAGCCTTGATGAACTGCTTTAAACAAGTGGCACCAGAAGCTCTTTTAAAAAAAGATTAGAATTTTAGGATAGATTTATGTCACTTTCCAAACTGCAAAATTTTGAATTATTTATGGAACTAAATAGGTAGGCACCAAAATCTTTTTCTTGCTTAAGGGACTGGAAGGAGCAAGGGCTTAGCACGAGTCCCAAACATGTCTCAAAGAGAAAGGACCAGGTGGAGGGTAGAGATAAAGGGCCTGCAGCTTGGGACAAACAAGGAGGTGAGTAAGGAGAGGGCTGAGATGAGGCTATTCATTGGTCTCTCTGTCCCCACGTCAGCCCAGGAACAATGACCTCGCCACGAGAGCCCAGATGCAGGAGGATGGCTGGTTTCAGTGACAGTAGTCAGGACAGGAATGGGGAAGGATCACGGCTCATAATATCTTGGATTGGTCAACCTAGAAATGGACAGATAAGGAAGCCAGACACAGAGAAAACCTGATCTGCTCAGGTTAACCTCCCAGTTGGTGGCTCAGCCAGACAAGAAGGCCCTGAGCTCTTGCACCCAGCCCTGAGCTCTTCAGAAAGTGAGAGGACTCTTAAGAATACACAATACTTGGAAGTTTTTTTGTTCCCACAGAAGCAAATTTGCAAAGCAGTGGTGGAGGACTCTCTGAAAAAGGGCAAACAGTCAGTCCCCCGAGGGGAGGAGCTGGTTGCTGCAGGAGCTCGGTTGCCAGCAATTATTAATTCACTTCTGCTTGAGCTGTCTTGGGGGCCTCAGCGCACAATAACATAAGGAGTGTTGGCAGCCGCGGAGGGAGAAGCCCTGCTCCCTCTCGGCGGGAGGAAGGCGTGACTCCTCACAAGGTTGCTCTTCTTCCAGTTCTGGCTCTGGGGAGAAACCATCAGGGTGCATGGGCCTGGGAGCAGACTGCTGAGGACACAGTGTTCCCGAGATGGTGGCAGATCTTGGAAAAGGGACAGAAGCTGGGCCAAGAGACGGGAACT
Organism: Plecotus auritus; assembly: GCF_963455305.1. NCBI lineage: Eukaryota > Metazoa > Chordata > Mammalia > Chiroptera > Vespertilionidae > Plecotus > Plecotus auritus. The sequence goes on along the minus strand of NC_137772.1, from coordinate 86,136,718 downwards.
TATGCAAAGCAGGCCCCAGGATGGTTCAAGGATGTCTATGCCTCCCACCTCAGAGGGAGATAAGAGATCATATTCCTGCAGAGTACTTCTCTGTCTTACTGAGCTGGCTGGGCTGGGTATACTAGGAATATGATCTCTTATCTTCCACGCTGAGCTTGTTCAGGAGGGTGTGCATGTGTGTGTGTGCATGTGTGTGCGTGCATGCGTGCGTGCGTGTGTGTGTGTGTGCGTGCGTGTGTGTGTGTGTGTGTGTGTGTGTGTGTGTGTGTAAGGAAGTGAGCCCTCCTTTTCTCTTGAACCTTTTCTTGCCAGAGTGGCCCACGTGTCAAAATGTCTGCGAGGCAGAGAGGTTTAGAAGAAAGAAAACGTGCTGGTTCAGGAAGCAGGAAAACTGGGTTAATGGTTGCATTCATTCCGGGAGCAGCTGAGCATTTCTTCTGGGGTTTGATGGTCTGGGTTCTTTTTGTGAAGGGCCAGGTCCCTGGGGGCTGCGGCACATTGTTGTGCAGTCTGTGCGCAGCACAGTTCTGGGGGCTTCGTTCTCTTTGTAGAGGTGATGTTCCTTCAGTGACCCTAGTTTGTATAGGTTATCTGGTTAGGGATGACCTGGGCAAAACTGTGACATTTAGCGATGGTGTCTTTGCTGCTTCCCCGGTGCCCTCCTCTTGTTCTGCTATTCCTTACCACTGCCCAGCCAAGACTCCTCCCTCGGTCTAAAACTTTCCTTCTTTCTCCCTGTCAAGTCTCCCCATTCACTTAATTCCATGAGCATAACTGCCTGTCATAGAGGAAAGCAATCTGACAAAAAATGTGCTCAGGAAAACAGGATAACAGAATCAGAGAGCTGGGTGGGACCTCAGGGGTCATTTATCAAAGGATTTGGGTTTATTTCTTAAGTTCAAAAGTGAAGATCTTTAACAGAAACGTGTGTTTTTCATTTCTCCCCAGCCCCACCCCTGTGTATTATTTCACAATTGCCTCTTAAATCAGTCATGTTGCCTATCTACTATGAGGCAGGTACATCTGAGTTTAGGAGCCCCCAGTGGGTCCCCTCACTTTAATGGCCAGGAAACAGGATCAAAGAAGCACCTGATTCGCTGTATTTTAAATTTGTTCGCCCGCTGAGGAATATTGGCTTTCTCAAGGGTGGGAGCTGGAGAGGGAACTCTGAGGAACGAATTTCAAATGCAGAAGAATTGCCCAGCATCACAGTTTGTTTGCTGGCTGGACTCCTAAAGCCATTTGTCCTCATTTCCCCCAGCTGTAAAAGGAGAGTGTTGGACTACTTATTCTCACGTATCCGTCCAACTCCCTCTTCCTCTGATTTCCTCCCTTGAGAAGTTGGGAAGAGTCCATAAGCAAAGATTAATGGTAAGAATCTCTCAGGTTTACAACAGTGTGTACACCACAGGTAACTGGATTAAAGCACATTAGAAACTGAAAACTGATTGGATTGCTGTATGTTCTTTCTTTTTTTTTTTTTTTTTTTTTTTTTTTAAATAAATCTTTATTCAGATTATTACAATTATTTCTCCTTTTTTCCCCCATAGTTCCCCTCCAGCCATTTCCCACCCCACCTTCTGCCCTTACCTACCCCCCACTGTCCTCATCCATAGGTGTATGATTTTTGTCCAGTCTCTTTATGAGCCCCCCCATACCCCTTTCCCCCTGAGAATTATCAGTCCACTCCCTTTCTATGCCCCTGATTCTATTGTATTCACCAGATTATTCTGTTCCTCAGGTTTTTAATTCACTTGATTTTTAGGTTCACTTGTTGATAGATATGTATTTGTTGTTCATAATTTTTATCTTTCCTTTTTTCTTCTTCCTCTTCTTTAAGAATACCTTTCAGCATTTCATATAATACTGGTTTGGTGGTGATGAACTCCTTTAGCTTTTTCTTGTCTGTGAAACTCTTTATCTGCCCTTCAATTCTGAATGATAGCTTTGCTGGGTAGAGTAATCTTGGTTGTAGGTTCTTGCTATTCATCACATTGAAAATTTCTTGCCACTCCCGTCTGGCCTGCATAGTTTCCATTGAAAAGTCAGCTGACAGTCGTATGGGTGCTCCCCTGTAGGTAACTAACTGTTTTTCTCTTGCTGCTTTTAATATTCTCTCTTTGTCTTTTGCTCTTGGCATTTTAATTATGATGTGTCTTGGTGTAGTCCTCTTTGGATTCCTTTTGTTTGGGGTTCTGTGGGCTTCCTGGACTTGTAAGTCTATTTCTTTCACCAGGTGGGGGAAGTTTTCGGTCATTATTTCTTCAAATAGGTTTTCAGTATTTTGCTCTCTCTCTTCTTCTGGCACCCCCATAATTCTGATGTTGGTACGCTTGAAGTTGTCCCAGAGTCTTCTTACATTATCTTCAACTTTTTGGATTTTTTTTTTTGCTTTTTGCTTTTTCGGTTGAGTGTTTTTTGCTTCTTTGTATTTCAATTCTTTGACTTGATTTTTGTGTTCCTCTTGTCTGTTTTTGGGTCTCTGTATAATATTTTTTATTTCAGTCAGTGTATGTTTAATTTCTAGTTGGTCCTTTTTCATCTCTTCGAGGGTCTCGTTATATTTATCGGCCTTTTCTAGGATATTCTTAAAAAGCCTTATAACCGTGGTTTTGAATTCTATATCCAGTCGTTTGTTTTCCTCCATTTCTTTCGTTTGTGATCTGATTCTTAGACGCCGCATTTTCACTGCTTCCCTGAGTTGGTAGATTTGTGTGCTAGGTTTCCAATTTGGCCCAGTGGGTCTGCCTCCCCAGTTAACCTGAGGTGGACACTCTTGGTGCACCCCTTTGTGGACTGTGTGTACAGCCTTGTTGTAATTAAGTCTTTATTGTTGTTGGTATCACTGGGAAGAATTGACCTCCAGGCCAGTTGGCTGTAAGGATCAGCTGTGTCTATGCTGGGAGAAGTCCGGTGCTGGAGACAGCCTTATAGGATTAGACTTGCCAAATTGCAATAGCCTCTGTGCTCTGCTTGGATGGGGTGGAGTCTCAGTCTTGGCTTCCCATCAGCCTTGCCCTTGCTAGCACGTGTGTGCCTTCAGTCCTCTGCCTTCCCGGCTCCCGATTCTCCGCCCGAGAGTCCAGACTCCCCCCACAAGAGCGTGGGTCCCCGGGGCTCGCCTGGAACTGGGATTCACTGCAGTCAGAACTGGGGCTCACTTCAGTCAGAACTGGGGTTTTGTGCCGTCAGGAGCTTCTCACTCCCTTCCGCTAGGGAAAGCCTGTGGCAGCCTCCCGCAGCCTTTGTGCGCACTGGTGCGAGCGGACTTTCAGTCTTCCGCCTTCCCCGGCTCCCGAGTCTCCGCCCGAGAGTCCAGACTCCCCCCACAAGAGCGTGGGTCCCCGGGGCTCGCCTGGAACTGGGATTCACTGCAGTCAGAACTGGGGCTCACTTCAGTCAGAACTGGGGTTTTGTGCCGTCAGGAGCCTCTCACTCCCTTCCGCTAGGGAAAGCCTGTGGCAGCCTCCCGCAGCCTTTGTGCGCACTGGCGCGAGCGGACTTTCAGTCTTCCGCCTTCCCCGGCTCCCGAGTCTCCGCCCGAGAGTCCAGACTCCCCCCACAAGAGCCTGGGTCCCCAGGGGCTCGCCCGGAATAGGTGTTCAGTGCAGTCAGAACTGGGGTTCAATGCGGTCGGGGGCTCCCTTCCCCCTTCCGCCAGAGAAAGCCAGCCAGGCACTCCGCCGCCCTTCCTCTCTGCGCGCACAAAGACCCTTTGCCGTACCTCCAATTCTCTGTGAGCTTTTCTCCTTCCTTCTAGTTGTAGAATTTTCACTCAGTCAGCTTTCCTGCGGTTCTGGATGGTGTCCGTTCTGTCTTTTAGTTGTAGTTTTGAAATTGTTGTGCGAGGCAGCAGTTTAGGTGTTTACCTATGCCGCCATTTTGGTTTCTCTGTATGTTCTTTCTAATATAGTTAAGATGGCCTAAAGAATTGGATTGACCCTTTGGTAGTTATCAAATTAAATCAATGTGGATTCTCATTTTGGCTCTATTATCAGCATGTGATCACATGCTTTATGGAGAGGTATCTTTTGCACACCAATCTGCATTATAGATGTGTAATAAAGAATTTGGCTGGTCTCTATCCTGGGTTTCTTGGATGTGGTCTCTAAACCATTGGAATTTTCCAAGTGATAGGAGTGTTTTCATTGCTTATGGTAGGCCCCTTGGACCACACCTGATAGTTTTTAGTGATGAGATAATGCAGGTTGTGGGTTGCCATGCCAGAGAGACCAACCACATGGTGAGAAGGTTGGAGCTTTGAGCCAGTGATAACAGCCCAACCTCTGTGAAAAAGAGGGGATTGGAGATTGAGTTCAATCATGTGGTCAATAATTCAATTAATCAGTGCCTCCATAACAAAGCCCCAGTAAAAACTCTGAATACTGAAGATTGGATTGCTTGGTTTTGACTTGTATCTTTTTGCTAATGAAACTGTAATAAAACTGTAACAAGAACAACACTTACCTGAGTTCAAATCATCGAACCTGAGGGAGTAGTGGGAATCCCAAAATTTGTAGCCAGCTGATGAGAAGTGGGGACCTTGGAGCTTGTGACTGGTATCTGATGGAAGGGTGGAAGACTGAACCTTTAACCTGTGGAATTCAGCCCAACTCCAGGGAGTAGGAAAAACAAAAGGTAAGAAGCAAGAGGTTATGTGGAGAAGAGCCGGTAGGTGGAGAGACTAAATTCCAAGAAGGTTCCAAGACCATTCCTTTATGTCTAGGAGTGCTTTCCCACATCTGTGTGTACCTCTCCTCTTTCCACCTCTCTCCTGGGTCCTAATTCTCAATTCTGGATGAAGCTACTGGATTCTTCTGATTAGTAGCCTTCAGGGCAAGCAAAAGATTGTCCTGGAGTGTGGGCCCTGGAGCAGACTGTGTGGGTTCAAATTCTGTCATCATCATTAACCAGCTGTGGGACTCTGGGCAAGGGAAATCACATGAGCTTCCTGCTTTCATTCTCATCTGTAGGATGGAGATATAACTACCTCATTAATTAAATGAATAATTACACAGAAAGCACTTAAAAGTTGCACAAGTGCGGGAAGGCCTCCATTAATTATTATTATTCGCCATGGAGTTCGGATAGAGAAAGCATAATGTGCTGTAAAGCACAGGGGCTTTGGAGACAGACAGACCTGGGCTTCAAGTTCTGCCTCTGCCACCACCCTGCTGCATAACTTTGAGCAAGACGCTTAGCTTTTCAATGCCCAGTTTTCTCATCAACACAACGGAGCCACTGGTATTCACAACATTATCCCACAGCATGGAAATGGTGTATCTTAAGCCCCTGACCCATGGCAAGTGCTCAGTGATTGGTTGCTATGATCACTAGCTTGGCTGGTAGGTGTTGGCAACTGAGAAGCTGTCTGCCAATGGTGCATGGAGTCCTAGGGGTGAGGATGTCTTAAATTCAGTGGTGAGTGTGTTCTTGGAACCCCTGAACCTGAAAGAAGTCAGGCTGGAGGGATAAATAAAGTCAGCGAAAATGAAGACCATGACCTAAAAGTTAGGTTAGATTGTAAAAGATTGGAGGCAGGAGGGGAGAGGCCTGGTATCTCTCAGGAGATGCTTCCACAGAGCAACACGGGGGACAAGCACTGAGCACCAGCAGCTCGGGCTGTCGCCAGGAAGGTGAAATACATTGCTATTCTCCACAATGGGCTTAGTTATTTATGTGTCACATTGTTTGTTTATTGAATAGGTATTTGACAGAAGTATACTCAGCAGAGCACATCAGCAGGGATGGTGTTTACCAGCAAATAAATTAGAATCATGGCGTTAGCTAAGGCATAACTAAGTACATGGCATAAATATGTCGTTTGGCCATTATGAATTCATTCATGTATAGGGATCCTTAATGCATATCTATCAAAACTTTAAATGCAGTGTTCTTTTTATAGCAGGCCTGTATTTTAATTGCAGGCTGCAATAATATTAGTGCATCCTCCTGGAGCTGTGGCCAGACAGCTGGTGCCCAGGTCACGGCTCTCTGCGAAGGTACCTGCAGGCCATCAGAGCACCTCCAGGCCTGCCTGGCCCATGGCAAAGTGTCTGACCTCTCCTGGTCCTTCCTCCTTTGTGACCCTGCCTATTTCTTCTGTTGGAGTGGAGGGTTGGAAGGAGCAGGCAGCCAGTGCAAGGCAGGGGAGGAGAGCCAGATAGACCTTGGGGCTTGGCCAAGGCATGAGAGGGGAATGAAGTGCTGGGATCAGTGGCCCCCCGGAGGCCAAGGCAAACATTTCCAAAGTGCTCTTGACTGACACTTCAATCCCCCACTCCCTGCTGAGAAAGCTTTCTTTCTGAGGCTTGAAATTGAAAGAACAGTCACCCCCTCCCATTGCCCTTTGCCTATTTTTCTCCCTTGTGGGAAGAAAGGAAGAAAATGAGCCTAAAAAGCAAAGAAAGAGATTGTCACAGCACCCATTCCTCAGATATCAATCATTTGGGGGGATGAGGAGGTGGGTCAGGGAGAAATGCAGAGGGTAGAGAAAGGTCCCAAGCTGCTTGTTGAAGGGCTGAAAAGTTTCCATTTCTATTCAAATATCATTAATGCAACAAGAAAGTCATTTCACAAGCTTTCTTATAAGGAATTTGCACTCCAAATGCAGCTTTGTGAATTGCGTTCCTCTTCTCTTTCTCTCTAACCCCCACTTGTACCACATACATCTCTGATTGTGTATCTTGTCACTGGCAACCTCAGGAGCCTAGGATTATTATGTTTTTCTTTACCAGTTTCAAGTGACGTGTGGGAGGTTCACAAGATATGCCAGGGACTCAGAAATTCCTGCAATAAATGCCCGATCTCTGATGTAGATCTTCAAAGAATTCATCTTAAAGGTTCCAGGGTGGAAGAGTTGACTTTGCTATTTTCATTAGATGTTCATGGGATTTGTTCCTCCCCCTCCTTTTTTCACTTCCAGAAAATGTAAGAGAATTTGAAGTTTCCCAAGGAAAGAAATCAATCAATTTCAATGGCCCCAATTCATATGTGTGTGTGTGTGTGTGTGTGTGTATTTAACAGAAAGAAAACCAAGTGTCTTTTAGTAATTGTCATGGTTTGCTTGGAAACCAGGGCTTGCTGAGTGAGGGAAAGCAGAGGACTGGGGCAAAGGAACCTTGATCTTGATGTCATCAAATCTATTCATTATCACATCCTTCCCCATCACACAAAAGAGTGAGTTCTTTTCTCAGTGGAATGATTGCACTTATTTAACTTTTGATGTTGGATGTTGCCAATATATTCTTTTTCATATCTTATATTTACAAGAACATATGCTATTTGTATGATATTTAAGAGTACTTTTGGATCATTGAGTAGGAAAGTTTTAGAATGAAATTTGACCTTAAAAATCCTGTTTACTTCTTCAGTTTTTCAAAGAGGAAACTGAATGTGGAAGAAATACCTTATCTAAGAACATGAACTGAGTTAGTGGGAGAAAAAGGATTAAGATCAACAAAGAACGGACACATGCCAGTAGACTGATGTAAACACAGGGCAGGTGGTACTTACTGATTATTTCTCCATCTTCCATCATTTTAATTCATCAGTAAGTGCACTGTTATGTAGCAGGCCCTTGGGATATAGAGAACTGTCACTTGTGGGTGACAGGATGTGTGTGCTCAGAAGAAAAATGGCAGGTGTGAGCATGTCATTTCTAGAAGAGAAAAAGAAAAATGAAAAAATATGGTGATTTTTATCATTCTTACTTTTGGGTAGAAAAATCAAGGGTTAAATTCCCTTGTTCAGACATTCTATGAAATGTAATATGAACTGTGGGCTTCCTATTAGGATCCAGTGACTCCAGGTCAGCTTGATGTGCGAATGAAGTCTTAGCAATGCACTGTGGTTTCCATCAGCCTCATGCATCCAGGAAAGTTAGAAGCTAGGGTTCATCTGAGTGTCACAGTCTGATGGGGGTGGGGAATAGGCAGTCTGGCACAAGGGAAAAGATTTTATTGAGAAGAGAATAAGTGGCAGAGAAGGGAGGAGTGTGTAGCACAGGGTACCTGTGGTCATGGAGTCCTGTAGTGGGTTCAGGCCAAGGGGTGGGCAGCGAATGAAACCCTGTTTGTGCAGTTTGCCAAGCCATGTACCTTGGTATGCAGTGAGATTGGGCAGGCTGGGCTTGAGGAAAGATACTCTTTGTAATTTGCATGTAAGTCCTATGTAGGCTAGATATGGCCCTGCTACTTACTGTACCTCCTGCCTAAGTAGTGAAGGATGGGACTGAGAGGGAGGGCAATGGTGGGTATCTGGTAGAGGAAGAGATTTCTGAGTGAGCTTCAGAGTGATCCCAGCACTTCAATTGCCCAAGCCTGCATCTCCCCTAGGACTCTCTCAGAACTCTACAGTTTCACACTCTGGACCTCTAAGGAGAGGGCAGAGGCATTCAGAACATTACAACAGGGACTGCTGTATTGAGTGTGTGTGCATGTGTAGTATGTAGTGTGTAGTGTGTGTGCGTGTGTGCATGTGTGTGTGTGTGTGTGTGTGTGTGTGTGTGTGTGTGAATGTTGGTGATGGCTGCTGGCTTGAAGAGTCAAAGTTGGTTTTCAATTTGAAGTCCTGCCTGGGGTTATGGGGAGTTTCATTTTGAGTAGCGGGTGTGGCCATGCTACCAACTATGTTGCCATGAGTCCAATTATAGTGTAAAGCATTGAGCCCTGGGTGTGTGTGTGGAAGGGCAGCTCTCTTGCCACCAGATTGATCCAGTGACCTCAGAGAGCATTGTGAGCCATGAGTGAGACTAGGACAAAAGTGGTGGATGGAGGTCCTGCTGATGGGGGACAGTGTATGTGTATGCATCTCTGTGGAGGGACAGAGAGGAGACCAGAGTGGAGCTGAAATCATTTACAACTCACAGGCACAAAACCTCTTAAATCACCATTGGAAAGTCATTAGAAATCTGGCAGAAGAGCAGGGTGCAGATTGCCAAGAGAGGACACAAAACCCCCTTTTCTCTCCACAATGCCTGTAATGAACTGGAAGGGCCGGGGTGGAGCTGGAAAACAGATTTCCTGCTGTAACTCAAGTCTCTTTGCAGTCTGGTTTGCCACAGTTTTACAATGTGTTAGAATTTACATTCACGCGTTTGTTAACCATTCTTTGGCTCAATGAAATGTTTTTATCCGTCTGACCTTGACCTTTGCCATATGGTACCACAAACTGTTGAGCTGAAGTCAGATGCTGGGAGAGGGGCGGGGGTCAGCAGGGGTGGGCAGCTCATTCAGACCAGGCCTCAATGGGACTCAGTGATGGGAGTCCAGGCCTGACTCTAGGGAGGCCTTTCCCACAAATTCATTTAAAAGGGAAAATGCCCTTGTGTGAACCTGTGTCCTTTGCAATTGCTAAGTCCCATGTCATGATTGGTGCTAATTTTCAAATTTCCATTGGAAAAGTTAAAGGAATTTGTGGGTCACTTGCAGCAGATGTTAGGCCTATAACTTGACCCTTTTATGGGGCCAGAGGGCTTGGTGTGTGAGTTCCCTGAGGAGTGGGACTGCTGCTAACTTAGAGTTTGGGAGGGCACCTTCCACTCTCTGGGGTTTAGTACATATTAACTTTCTAAAACAATAAAAACAAGTGTTCCAAAGTGGGAGCCAGCTCTGCCTTTTTGAGAAAGAGGAGAGAAACTGGGGGTCAGGCTCTTAAAAGTTAACCCAGTTTTATCGTTCTTGGTACAGGAGAAATTCAGATATCGAATCTATCTATAATAATAAAAGTTTAATATGCTAATTAGACTGGATATCCTTACAGACGTCCTTCTGTACTTCCAGACAAAGCTGGGGCTGCAAGGGAAGCCTGGGTCCCAGGTGCCAGAGGGAAGCCAGTGCCAAAAGTTGGGGGAAGCAAGGCCTATTCTTGCACAAATTTCGTGCATCGGGCCTCTAGTCCTATCTAATAAAAGAGAAACATGCAAATCGACCGTACCTCCGCTACGCCCACAAGCCATGCCCACCAGCCAATCAGGAGCAAGTCTGCAAATTAACCCAACAAATATGGTGGTGGCCTCAGAGCTGAAGAGAGCAGGAGGCTTGAGTTGCCCCCAGCAATGGAGGAAGCCAAGCTTTCTGCACACCCTGGCCAGCCGAGGCCTCCACTCAAGGTTACAAAGTTTCAATTATAGAAGATAAATAAATCCCAGATACCAGGGCCTCCACTTGGGTCGCTGGGGGGCGTGGCCAGTCTGAAAACCACCACAGGCCCTTCACCCAGGCCGCCCCATGCCCCAAGGGAACCCTCACCCTGATCCGGGACACCCTTCAGGGCAAACCAGCCGGCCCCCACCCGTGCACCAGGCCTCTATTCTATCTAATAAAAGAGTAATATACAAATTGACCATCTCTCCAACACACAAGATGGCTGCCCCCATGTGGACACAAGATGGCCACCACAAGATGGCCAGCTGGGGAGGGCAGTAGGGAGGGACCAGGCATGCAAGGGAGGCCAATCGTGGGTGATCAGGCCAGTAGGGGAGGGCAGTTGGGAGGGACCAGGCCTGCAAGGGAGGGCAGTTGGGGGCGATCAAGCTTGCAGGGGAGGGCAGTTGGGGGGGACCAGGCCTGCAGGGGAGGGGAGTTGGGGGGGGGAACCAGGCCTGCAGGGGAGGGAAGATGGGGGGGAATCCAGGCCTTCAGGGGAGGGCAGTTGGGGGTGACCAGGCCTTCAGGGGAGGGCAGTTAGGGGTGACCATGCCTGCAGGGGAGGGCAGTTAGGGGTGACCATGCCTGCAGGGGAGGGCAGTTAGGGGTGACCAGGTCGGCAGGGGAGGGCAGTTAGAGGCAATCAGGCTGTCAGGGGAGTGGTTAGGGGGTGATCAGGCTGGCAGGCAGAAGTGGTTAGGGGCAATCAGAAAGGAAGACAGGCAGGCAAGCAATTGGGAGCCAGCAATCCTGGATTGTGAGAGGGATGTCCAACTGCCCATTTAGGCCCGATCCCGGTAGGATCGGGCCTAAACGGGCAGTCAGACATCCCTCAAGGGGTCCCAGATTGGAGAAGGTACAGTCTGGACTGAGGTATACCCCCGCCCCTGTGCATAAATTTTGTGCACCGGGCCTCTAATATTAAATATTTCCTTGAGTGTGAACCACCCATGAGGAAAGAGATAATTAATGATTTGACTATTTGAGGTCAGGGCTGGAGTGGTTTTCAATGAACTCTAAGTCTTATTGATTCATTATTACAAGGCCAAAAGAACAACTGGGAGAGAAATTTTGTGGGCTATCATGTCAATGTGTGCATCTTTCCTTCTATTCTTAAGGAACTGTTCATTAGTCTATATTGTGTACCTAATGGGCACATGGCTTAGTGATTTCTGAAGCATCCAGCTCTGTGATGTGCTCTGCTGGGCCCATACAGACCAGATAACACAGCCATTATCTCTTGCCCTCTGAGGACTGACATTTTTACATGGACAGCAGGGCTCAGGGCCCGCTGTGAGCGCATTCATCAGTTCCATAAACTAGTTAAAAACCGTACTTGTTCAATTTTTCCCCAACACGGTCTCTCACTCTGGCTTGACTGAAGTGAGCTCAGCCCTCCTGGCTTCCAGTTTGGAATCTAGCTTCTTCTGTGGAACTTTCATTAGCTCCCAGCAGGAGCATCGCCGGCAGCTTTTTTCTTTTTCTTTTCGGTACTTGGCTCTGCAAACCTCCTTTTCTCTTAATTGATCAATTTTCCTGTTCAGAAATAGACATAATCAAATATATTGCTTAGTAGCTGCTCTGAGAAAGCATTAGCTCTGTCTACTTAGAGAGGCATTAGCTTTGACACCCCCAGGGTTGCTTTTCTTTTTCAAGAAAAATTAAATGACTAAGTAAGAGGGTGTTAAAACAAAGTTATATTACTGCTTGGCATTTAATTGAGAAACTTACTAATGTGTCCTTTGAACTCTTGGTTTCCTGCTCCCTGAGGAATTGCTGATACTTTGCTTTAATGGAAGCATAAAAATCTCAGTTTGACTTCTGGCAGCATTATTTGGGCTTTAAGACTGCAAGTTGTTGTTTTTACAGCATTCATTGGTCTAGTGATTCTGACAGCCACCATATCCAAGTAACTGATTGTGGAGAGAATGTTTCTGATTTGGAAGGCTTCTTAGCCCTTGGGATTTCTAGCATGCTCCTGGTGGTGAGCATTGACAACTCCCAGCATTTCCTGAGTCTAATCTGTAATGAAGTAAATACTTTGAAGAAAAAAAAGAGATGACAGAAGGCGAAAACTGGAGAAACCAAGATGGCGGCATAGGTAAACACCTAAACTGCTGCCTCGCACAATTTCAAAACTACAACTAAAGGACAAAATGGACATCATCCAGAACAACAGGAAAGCTGGCTGAGTGGAAATTCTACAGCTAGAAGAAAAGAGAAAAGCACACGGAGACTCAGAGGAGCTGCAAAAGGCTGAGGTACGGAGACGTGCACGCGGAGAGGACTGGAGGCTGAGTGCGTGGCTGACTTTCTCAAGCGGTAGGGAGATGGAAGCTCCCAACTACACTGAACTCCAGTTCAGGGCGAGACCTTGGGGACCCAGACTCATACGGGGGGGAATCTGGACTGTCAGGAAAAGAGGAAAGCACACTGAGATTCAGGGGAGCTGTGAAAGGCAGAGGTCCGGAGGCACGCGTGTGTGGAGAGGACTGACTGCTGAGTGCGCAGCTGGCTTTTTCAAGTGGGAGGGAGATGGAAGCTCCCGACTGCGCTGAACTCCAGTTCCGGGCGAGACTCTGGGAACCCAGACTCATTCTGGGAGAAACTGGACTGTCTGGCAGTGGGCGAAACTCGAGGGTGGCTTTCTCTCAGAGGTGCTTGCAGCGATTACTGAGGGACACTGAGATCCAGAGGCCTCATAGGGCAGGGCTGAAGGGAAGCCAAGGCTGTCTGCTCCGCCCTGAGACTCCGCCCCATCCAAGCTGAGCACAGAGGCTTTTGTAATTTTGCAAGTCTTCTCCCATAAGGCTGTCTCCAGCACAGAACTTCTCCCAGCGTAGACACAGCTGATCCTCACAGCCAATTGGCCTGGAGGTCAATTCCTCCCAGTGATACCAACAACAATCAAGACTTAACTACAACAAGGCTGTGCACACAGTCCACAAAGGGATGCACCAAGAGTGTCCACCTCAGGTAACTGGGGAGGCTGAGCCACTGGGCCCTATAGGACACCTAGCACACAAAGCTACTCTACCAGCTCAGGGAAGCAGCAAAAATGTGGAGACAAAGAAACAGATCACAAATGAAAGAAATGGAGGAAAGCAAATGACTGGATATAGAGTTCAAAACCATAATTATAAGTTTTTTCAAGAATTTCCTAGAAAAGGCCGATAAATTTAGTGAGACCCTCAAGGATATGAAAAAAGACCAACTAGAAATTAAACATACACTGACTGAAATAAAAAATATTATACAGAGACCTAACAGCAGACTAGAGGACTGCAAGAATCAAGTCAAAGATTTGAAATACAAAGAAGCAAAAAACACTTAACTGGAAAAGCAAAAAGAAAAAAGAATCCAAAAATTTGAAGATAGTGTAAGGAGCCTCTGGGACAACCTCAAGCATACCAACATCCGAATTATGGGGGTGCCAGAAGAAGAGAGAGAGCAAGATACTGAAAACCTATTTGAAGAAATAATGACTGAAAACTTCCCCCACCTGGTGAAAGAAATAGACTTACAAGTCCAGGAAGCGCACAGAACCTCAAACAAAAGGAATCCAAAGAGGACCACACCAAGACACATCATAATTAAAATGCCAAGAGCAAAAGACAAAGAGAGAATATTAAAAGCAGCAAGAGAAAAACAGTTAATTACCTACAAGGGAGCACCCATATGATTGTCAGCTGATTTCTCAACAGAAACTATGCAGGCCAGATGGGAGTGGCAAGAAATATTCAAAGTGATGAACACCAAGAACCTACAACCAAGATTACTCTACCCAGCAAAGCTATCATTCAGAATGGAAGGTCAGATAAAGAGCTTCACAGGTAAGAAAAAGCTAAGGGAGTTCATCAACACCAAACCAGTATTATATGAAATGCTGAAAGGTATTCTTTAATAAGAGGAAGAAGAAGAAAAAGGTAAAGATAAAAATTATGAACAACAAATACATATCTATCAACAAGTGAATCTAAAAATCAAGTGAATAAAAAATCTGATGAACAGAATAAACTGGTGAATATAATAGAATCAGGGGCATAGAAAGGGAGTGGACTGACAATTCTTGGGGAAAAAGGGGTGTGGGGGATGTGGGAGGAGACTGGACAAAAATAGTACACCTATGGATGAGGACAGTAGAGGGGAGGTAAGGGCAGACGGTGGGGTGGGAACTGGGTAGAGGGGAGCTATGGGGGGAAAAAGAGGAACAATTGTAATAATCTGAACAATAAAAATTTATTAAATTAAAAAAAAAAAAAGGAAGGCGAAAACTGTTCTCCCTGAGTAATGAATTGTGGAGGTGGAAAGCAGGTAGGCTTGGGAGCAAGATGGACCTGGGTGATTTTGGAAGCAACCACTCCTCTCCTTACTCAACTTTGTGGAACTGCTCAGTAATTCCTCAGCCTGAGTTTTTACATTTACAAAATGTGAGCAGCAGATTTAAACCTCAGTCCACAACTCAGTTTTGCAAAAAGATAACTTTCAAAATATTTAAAAAACAATTTATATCTATTATAAAACCCCATTCTGTTGTGATGACAGTAAGTTCATCACAGCCAAATTAGGAACCCTCTTTACTTTTCCTTTTTTCTTGGAAGATCGGGAGAGTCCATTTGCCCTTGTTTTCATCTGTCCACAAAAATCTAACACAGTGCCCTTTAGCCCATCTGGGTCTTGGTCATCCATCAACCTCAGCTTGCCCCTGAGATGGCCTTTGTTTCTTCCTGGACACCTATCAGGTCCCAGGGTTCTCTTTTACTTTTATTCATGGACCCTTGCAATAATTTTGCTGCTTCCAGGCAACAATGGGTTATAAAAACCTCTGTTGTGCTGCTAAGGTACCCTTGTCTGAACTCATTATACACCCTGTCTCGAGGCCTCACCATTTCTTGGTGGCTCTGCTGGTCAATAGGTGCAGGACTCCCTCTCTGGGGCCCAACAAAATCCAAGGTCACACTCCCTTTGTCTTCCCTCTCCCTGGCCAGAAAGAAGGTTTTCTAGACTACAGGGAAATCTCTGCTCTTAAACTTCACTCCACTCAAGCTTTTAACCTATGCCTAAGGTCCTTTTGAGTCTTGTGAGAACACTGAGATTTTAGAAAGGAATGCCAGAATAATCTTTCTTTTTTTCTGTTTTCTACACTGTATTTTCTGCCCCCTAACATGAAGAGTATTGACTGGTCTAGCTGCTTGAATTGGGAGCAGTGAAAATGTGAAAAAATGGAACTACCCAGGAAAAAACAGAAAACCAATTAATAATTTCAAATATTGTACTGCCTAACAAGGATAATAACTGTTATAGAGTTCAGATGTGAATGTGAAAGGCTCAGTATTGAGAGTCTCAAAGAATAGGTAGATACCACAAGCCACACCATCTCTACTTCTCACTGTTCTAGTGGAGGGCAGGGAGGAAGGCTGGTGTAATGTCCCTTTTGCTAAACCTGTTACTCCATTTGTTTTCTTTAACTCAGTGTTCTCCCTTTACTTATTTGTATCAGAAATTAGGCAATTATCTTGAACATTTATCATTTGTCTCTCTTTTCCTAATCACTTCCCAAAATCCAATTAGTAGGAATTCTGATTATTTTATCTTCAGATTCCTCTCCCTCTCCCTCTCCCTCTAACTCTCTCTCTCTCTCTCTCTCCCCCCCCCGCCTCCCATCACCTTCCCATCCCTTCTCTTCTCTCTTCTTCCCTTCCCTTCCCTTCCCTTCCCTTCCCTTCCCTTCCCTTCCCTTCCCTTCCCTTCCCTTCCCTTCCCTTCCCTTCCCTTCCCTTCCCTTCCCTTCCCTTCCCTCTCTCCAGGTTTCTCCCATTTATTTCCTGAACTATTATTCTAGTCTCCTTAGTGATATCTCACCATCCATTCTTGTTCAACTTTAATTTTTCCCCACAAGTAGACAGAAGGTGCCTAAATAACCATAAAACCTCTCCCTGCTTTGGCTTTCCATGACTGAAATGTAAACTCATTGAGGTGGCCTTTAATGTCCTGCATGATCTGGCTTTGGCTCCCCCTTGAGCCCCATATTATTTTACTCTGTCTGGCACAGACCGATGATTTCCAAAGCCACTGTGTCCTTAGTGCTTCTTGAAGGCCCTCTCTCTTGCTGGCTCTCCCTTCTATTCTGTGCAGTTGGTGACCCCAGCTTTTATGTGCCACCATCAGGTCCCCATGTAATCCTCTGACTTCCCACTTTCTTGCAGATGACCCAACCTCCATCTTTGAGGAAACGGTGGGCACGATTTCTGAGCTCCTTAAATTTACTTCCTGTCCTCCTCCGAAATAACGTTCTCTTCACTGGTCCTTCTCTTCTCTCCCATGTCAAAGCAGACATGGCCTGCATCCTTTCCCAGCCTGTCCTTCTTCCGAGGTGCCTGGTCCTTTCCTCAACATAGTTACCTAAGATACAGGGCATCCAGTTAAGTTAGAATTTTAGATAAACAGTGAACCAAATTTTTATTACAAGTATGTTCATAATATTACAATGCGGCATACCTATGCTAAAAAATTGTTCACTCTTTATCTGAAATTTAAGTTTAACTGAGTATTTGCAATATTATTAGCTAAATCTGGCAACTCTACCCCTGCCTCCTTAAAACTGTTCCCCTTTTCTGTGTTCCCTCCACTAGTTGCTCCAAAACCTTCTTAAGGTACTTCCACCAGAAAACTCTTGGTAATAAAATAATTCCCTTGATTTTATTCTCCTTCAGGCTAGTACCCCAATCCTATGTACTATTTTCTATTTCAACTTCCTTACTTGCCTTTCATTCTTTAGTCTTTGCAACATTATTTTCAGTTTCACCGCTCAACACTCTTCTTAAATATCATGAATACTTTCCAAATTCCCTCTCCTGCAATCTTTATATCCAATTACGCTTTCATCTGGGTGTCCCACAGATATTTCCCCCTACACACTCTGTGCTCCCAAATGTTCAACTGTTAACTTTTAATTGCCTCTTGAAATGTATCCTTCTTTCTGTCCTAATTGTTATAATTTGAAGTGTCTACGTAGATCTAGTTGCCTAAGCAGGAATCCATGGAGTCATACTTCTCCTTATTTATCATTCCCAGTATAATTGGTTACTAAGTTTTATGGCTTCTGACTCTGGGATAAACCCTTCTCAGTTTCTATTCTTTCCGTCACTACCTCCCCATCCCTACTTTAGATTGTTAGGCTTCTTTCATTTCTCATTTAGATTAGTAGCATGCTCAGGTCAAAGGGGATGCATTTTGTGTGTTTTATATATATGGGAAATTAACCTCAAGGATTGTGCCAAATTTAACTCCTGCCCAAACTGTTGAAAAAACAACAATCCAAAAGAGAAAGAACTAATGGACAAGACAACAGTGTGGTGATTGTGGGATGGGTGGTGGGTGGAGGTGGAAGAAGGTATAGGGGGGATAAATGGTGATGGAAAAAAATAAAAGAAAATAACAATAACCCAATAGGTTAAAATGCCATATTAGTGTTTTAATTGCATTACTAAGAAAGTTTAACATCTTTTTAGCCTCCAAATCTTTTGAAAACTCAATGCTAGATCCAAGTCTCCTGCTTAAAATCCTTCATTGCTGTGCATTGTCAATGGGATGAAATCTAAGATTCTTGGCATGAGATTTAATACTTTTCACTATCTGGTCCCCAAATATTTTCCCAAATTATACTTAACATTATGTCCCCCCTACAAACTGAATGAAATGGGGTATAGGAGGAGGGTTAGATGGTGATTTCCTTGAGGTCAGGAACTGTGTTTTTTCTTTCTCCCACCACTGTAATCCAAGCTCCAGCACATAGTAAGTGCTTAATGAGTGGAAAGGTGATGGGTGAGACTGAGGTAAACGGGAATGAGGGCTTTGTTGGAGATAAGGGCAAGGAAGAAATAGAGCCAAGCAAGAAATAGCAATTGGTTGGTAGATGGTGTGGTGGAGATATCCTAGGATTTATGGCCCCAAAATGCCTGCTCTCCATAGTAGATAATCTAGAATAATTCACAAAAAATGCACACATAGTTGTACGTGCTGATATTTTTACCAACATATCAGGAAAAGTAATAAAATCATTGTTTTGAGGCAACAATAGCAATCTCTTCACCAGCAACCTTAGGACAGTTATTATTAATATTATTATTATTTTTTTTAATAATTTAAAAATATTATTATTTTTTTCATTTCTACTTTCTGAGCTTCCATGCTGACTTTCCTCCACCTTCCCCCAAGATGTTAGTACTCAGGCACCACAGCTCTGCAAAGCCCCAGTTGCTGGGTCTCTCCTTGAGCCTCTCCCCTTCAAGCTGGTTTCTGGATGGCTCTCTTCCTATCTCAGCACCACCAGTAGAGGGCAACTCCCAGATAGTCTCTGCTGCACCCTCTAGTGGTCATTAGGATGTTGCACAGCTGTCAAGGAGCAGCTTTCCAGAGTTGAAATAGGGCAACAACCTGTGTGATGTTAAAACATTAACTTTGTTTCATCTAGGCATACCTGGTGCAAGGATTTTATGCCCTGTATGGCTCAGGCAGGGTTTGAATCCATTGTGGAGGGAATTTGGCAACAACTTGGGCATCAGACTAACAGTTTGAGCATGGGCTGTGCTACATGCACTGAGGCTGGGAGTTTAGGGAAATATTCTCTCCGTATCTAAGGTATGTTTTTCTCCTCTCTTGTCTTAGGGTACAGAGTCCCTTACATATCCCATAGCTATGTGAATTCAATTATAATATAATGACCCTGAGTGCTATGGGTGATTCATAATCTATGTGAGAAGTCTACCAATTGGTTTTAATGTGTTACATATCTGCATTAATTACAACATGAGGGAACTCATAGTTCAAAGTGGTGGATTGCAGCAGACAGTCCTGATTTATAAAAATAAAGATCAGCATGGAGATATCAATTAGCCAATAACCTTTCTATTCTGAGCCTGCTCCCATTTTTAGGCTGACTGACTCACACAGTTCATGCTCATTTTCACTCAGGGAGAAAAAAGCAACCTTGAGAGACTGAGAGAATCGTTCCCTAAACTCCCAGCCTCGCTGCAGCACAGCCCATGCTCGAACTGTCAGTCTGATGCCCAGGTTGTCATTTTCCTCCTGCTGCCTCTCTCCCCAGAGCCGGTGGAGTCTCCTTGAGGCAGCTGAAGGAGTGACAGATAGACATATTGTATAGTGGGGCCATTTGAGGCAGCCATGTGAGGTGTGGAAAATGTGATTTATAGGTATTTTTTTTCCCCAGGGGAAAATGGATTTCATTATTTTCCACCTCAGGTAAGGGGTAAACCTCTGGGCTTGACCTTGGAAGGTTGTGCAGCTATAATAGTGCTGGCTGAAATGCTGATATGGAGTAAAACCTCATTAAATCAATATTGGTTATTCAAAATCATGCTTGATTGGAAGCAACTGTTTTCCCTCAGCTGCCCGATGCCCCACTGTTCCTTGAACAAAAATATTAGCTGCTCTAAAGCGGGTTAAGCTGGTGACATTTTTCCTGGTCCTTGGCATTTCAAATTAATAAGGGTTTTATTATTTTTCAAATAGAAGACAGTTCTGAAACACCAAGTCCAATATTGATTATAATCTACTACTTTCACATGTAAGTTTATTAACAGAAAAATCCTGTCTGCTTCAGTAAAAACATCATGCATTTTTCTCTTTCCATTTACACAGGTGTACAGTGTCTGCTTATTGGAATAAATAAGCTTATGGGTCCCTAGGCAAATGGAAGTTATGTAAATAAACAGCCATGGCTCATTATCCATGGCAACTGGCAACAAGAACACAGACAGATGAACTCAATCTGAAGGTTTTTTTAGCCAGAGACTCGGCTGAAGGGACCCGGGGAAGATGTGAGATTGCAGGTGACCTTGGACAACTTTACCTTCCATTCACACCCCATCAGACCAAACTAGTGCAGCAGATGGTAGCACTGTCATTTGGGTTTTTAATAAAGGGTATCTATCCAGTGCCTCAGATGACAATAGGCAGGTAGTCAGATTTACAGATTTATAAGCAGTAGCTGTATGTTTCCATGATCACCCCGGAAAGTTCCAGATTTATAATGCAGCCTGTAGAACACCAAAAAGCCAGGCCCTCCCAGGCCTTCGGGGACAGTGCCATATATTTGTATGTTTTCCATCTATTGACTAAAGAGTTTTGGGGATTGGAATGAGGCAGGCCATTGGGTTAAATGTCTGCTTCCTATCACCCCTTCCTTCTTTCTTTTGATCCTTCCCCGGGTTGAAGCCAGGGTAGTGCCTCTTGTTTATGTCTTTACTATGACTTTCTCCTCCCAAATCTCTCCAAATTCCCAGATCTCCACTGCAGGGAATGAGAATGGGTCCAGGTAGTATCAGTGTGGGGCTTCTGAGAGGCTAGAAATCAGAACTCGAGTTAGAGAAGGCTGAGGAATGGGTGCTTAGCTGGGCTGAGGTCCACTTTGGGAAGGTTGCTGACTTGCTCATGTGGATATGGCTTTAGAGGTGACCAGTTTAAGACTATTTTGAGAAAACCTGGTGCATGTGAAGTAGAATTTATAAAGCCCAGAAATGAGGATATGGCCACTCGCCTAAAAAAGGGATTCCTTCCAGAGTCCTGTAAACCATGAACTTTCCTAGACTATTTCAGTGTTCCTCAATTTGCTCACAACATTTTTTAGGTGTCTCTCAATAGAGTGAGTAGGGAAACTCTCAAGGTAGCAGCGGGGACACTTAGACAGGAAAAGTCCTGGGGTCATTAACATGGCCAGGAAGCCTGCAGTCCAGGTGGCTGGGTTGGAAGAGTAGCTGAGGACATTCAGCAAATTGAAGATATTTCTCTTTTATCTATCCCTTGCCCTCATTAATTTTCCCCAATGCATTGTTTTCTCAGGGCTGCAGTGAAATGAATCTTACTCGTGATTTGTCTAGTCATAATTAGAGTCTTCCTTTCTCTTGTTAGACAGTGATGCCAATAATGACTGCAAACATTTTGTCTCCTTTTAGAAAGGCAAAGAGCCAAAATCATTATATCTGTGAGCTGATGTCAGATTTGTAATGCAGAGATGCAAGCTTCACATGCCATAGGAGTGCCAAATTTTCATTAAGCCTTTAGAAGATTTAAACCGTGCATTAAGCAGAGATCCTGTGTTGTTGTTGTTTTTTCCTGATGAATTTTTCTTCCTATTTATTTATACTGAAAGGCAGAGCTTTCTGTTTACCATGACTCAATTTCTGGAAGG
This sequence comes from Plecotus auritus, assembly GCF_963455305.1. Lineage (NCBI taxonomy): Eukaryota > Metazoa > Chordata > Mammalia > Chiroptera > Vespertilionidae > Plecotus > Plecotus auritus. The sequence continues at coordinate 86,115,361 of NC_137772.1, read as the reverse complement.
GTGAATGGGAGGAAAGAGAGAAAATGAGGGAGAAGTGGTCATATGAGACTAGGGAAAGGGTGTTAGGGACCAGTCTGAGGGGGATTGGAAGAGGAGGGGAAGGAGAGACTAAGGAGAAAGGAGTAGAGAGTGAGGAACAAGGACAAGAGGTGGTGTGTGTGTGTGTGTGTGTGTGTGTGTGTGTGTGTGTGAGAGAGAGAGAGAGAGAGAGAGAGAGAGAGAGAGAGAGTGTAAATATATTGCCTAGAAAGAAGCCTACAAAAAAGAGGGGGGAATTAACTTGATTGACTTAATTTAGCTAGTTCTCTTCACCTGGGCTCACACCCAGATGCACCAGAGAGGATAGTTTAAAAATAGAAGGAACTTATCACGTGTGGTTGAGCAGATTGCTCCTGAGGGATGTTTTCTAGAGCCCAAACTGTAGGATCCCAACCATTTTGCACTGCAGAAAAGGTAATTTACTTCACACAAATGAACACTTGGCTCATGAGGAGAGGATTTCTTCCTTTTTGCTCACAGCAGAATGAGGCCCAATATTCCCAGTCTTGTTAGTGGGAATTATATACCCGTAAACCAAAGAAATGAGATAATTAATGGATTTTGATATTACTTGGATGAAAGAAAGGCAGCAAATCTTTCCAAGCCTCTTGACTTTGGCTCTCTATCCTCTGTGGCAACCCAAGGATGTTTTAGGAATTTGTGCTCAACTAGACACCGGGCACATGTTTCTATCTTTCTTTTTCTTTTCTCCCCCCACCCCCCCATGTTGGCGATGATGATTAAGTGTTTAATCTCCCAATGTTCACCCAAAAGTGCAAATTTCTCAATTCACTCCCGAGGCATTGGGAAAATAGGTTTGGAGTTTGATGAGCAGCCTGCTGCTGGCTCCTCTGTTTTCTCATGTCAAGGTTTCTCAACAGTGGACTCAACAGTTGCATTTTTCACCTACGAAAGAATTGCTATCAGAAAACCAGACAGCGGATAATTGTATTTTGTGAATTGACGGTAAAGTGACTCAGTTTCAGCCAAGGTCCAAAGGCTGATAATGTTCAACTAGGAGAAATAGTTTGTGTGAGCAAATTCATTTTGGGGTGCTCATTTTTACTGCAGGAAAGTCTTGCTTGGATTTAAAAAAAAATTCTTCTCCAGTGTGCAGCCAGAAGGTTCAGAATCCTTACTAGCTCTGGTGACCCCTGTATTATTGTGAATGCAAGACTCCCAGCAAGGCTGGGGGCTCCAGCTTCAACCAGAGTCTTTATCCGTCTCCTCAATTCTACAAGAAAGAAAATAAAAATACGTGCCCATAAGTATCCTCCTCGATGGGCCGCAAATGTGTTGGCCCCTTGCCTTCTGGCTGGAGTGGACAACTTGAAGCTGCTGAGTGTTTCCCTCCAGGCACACCTAGGGCTGCCCTGCCCCTGTCGGGAACAGAATCAAGATGCTTCCCCAGAGGTGTGTCCGCTGCCCACTGCCCGTGTGGCCAGGCTGTCCACCCAAGGTTACTTGTTCTTTCCCTTCTCTATCTGGGCCCACCTGATGACTGCAGTTTTCTGGGACTTCTGTTATGAACTTTTTTTCCCCATTAGAGCTTGAGCAGGATAGGAAGAGACAGCTCTAGTCTCCTCCTTGCCTAGAAGAAATGCACCAAGGAGAGTGAGAACGAAGGCAAAGCCTGTGAATCCGTTCCTTGCACACATTGGACTCATTCCTATCTCTGTGCGTGCTGTTCAACCCACTTGGAATACCCTTCTCTCTCCCTTCAGCACCCATTTACCCACATTTTATTCATTCTTCAAGGCTCATTAAATCCCATCTGCTTCATGAAGATTTTTCCATCTCTGTTTTCACTCCCTCCCCTGGTCTCCTACTGCACCTACAATCTGCCCTGGAATTTAATGTGAATACAGACCATGTCTGTTTCTGCTCTCTTCCCTCTTGTGCCCACACAGCGCTGGTCCATAATAAGCTTTGAGAAATGTTTGTTGGTAGACACACTGAGGAGATGAATTTAACTTCATCGTCCATTCTGCAGTAGGAAACAGGAGCTGACGAAGTCATAGTGTGTGTCTCATATGTAAGACAACCCCAATCAATTTCTAGGTCTGGGCCCTCCCTACAAGGTAATGTTAAAGACAAGAGAATTCTCCCCTTCTTCTGTACCTCCTTATTCTCTCTGCTATAGTCAGGCATCACTTAATGATGGGGGTACATTCTGAGAAATGCATTGTTAGGTAATTCTGTTGTTGTGTGAACATCATAGAGTGCAGTTACACAAACCTAGATGGCATAGCCTACCTACACATCTAGGCTATATGGCATACCTTATTGCTTTTAGGCTGCAAGCCTGTATATATATATATTTTTTACTGAAGACTGTAGGCAACTATAGCACAATGGTAATTATTTTTGTATCTAAATATAAAAAGGTACAATAAAAATATTGTATACACTGCCAGTGAAATAGGTTTGTTTACACCAGCATCACCACAAACACATTACATTACTATGTTACAACAGCTAGGACATCACTAGGTAATTGGAATTTTTCAGCTCTATTATAATCATATATGTGACCCATCCTTGACTGAAACATTGTTATATGCTGCCTGACTGTATTACTTTTATGTAGACCAGGCCAAGATATGACAGGGAAGGGCAGACCTTCCGGCTGGGGAAAGGCATCAAATGTGAAGCTTTGCACAAGCATGTAGGGTCCCACCTGTGTGCTTCCTGATGGTGGAGAGTATGGCTGTTTCTTGGGATCAGGCTTTTCAGAGGTCAGTCTCCAGCCCCTCACAGTGTGATTACAGCAAGAAGCTAGCCTGAATACCAGGAGGGCACAAAACAGGGAGTAACCAATTCTGCTGCTACAGTGGTCATGGGGGGGGCGGGCGGTAGGTGGTCATGGAAGGTTTCATAGTGTGGATGCCTTTGAATTGAGTCAGAGTCATGGTCCTTTGGCCACAGCAAGGAAGGGACCCCAGAAGTCGTTTGGACAAATGCCCTGGTTATGGCTTCCTGGATAGTGGCACCCATGGATGGCCTCATTGGCACTGGCAGTGCAAGTGCTTTGTCCGGGGCTGTCACAGACCCAGCAGCCCAGGGCGAGGTGGGGGAGTGTTCCGGTGATTCTGCCATCCCGTTCCCAGAAGCACAGAGCTGCTTAGATCAGGGTGTTCCAGCTGCTGGGCAGCTGGGATCCCAGGGACAAGGATGATGAAGCAGCTTTCCAAGGCTGGCTGGTGGTGAGTGGAGAGCCTCACAGTACTCTCTGATGGAGGGGAAGAGGAAATCTGCTCTTAAGATCGAATCCAATGTACAAGTGATAGGGACAGAAGGCTCAATCCCAAAGCATTCTGTTGTCAGGGACATCTGTCAGAGAGATGATCCAAGTGGGCCACTCCTCTCTGGGAGTCATCAACTCACTGCATGTCAAGTTTCTGAGTGGGGACAACCTGGTGGCCAGTAGCAACGGCAGCTTGATAAGCCCTGTGTGCTTCGAGAGGGGGCGAGTGCAGCGTGAGGTGCTGGGGAGGATCACTGCAGGGCGGATCTCTGTGGCAAGCTGTTCCGACCCGTGTGGAGGCTGATTCTTCTTTATCCATCCATCCAGTTATTCGAAAATATTTACTAAGCAGTTCTGATGTGCAAGGCACGAGCTAGGTGTAGACATGAGACACTTCACTGTAGTCTGTGCACTCCTTGGGCTCACAGTCCAGTCATAACAATTGATGGCTGCACAATGAGTTGCATGACTAGAGTGGATCTCATTTGATCCAAGAGAATGACCAAAATAATTAGTCTAACCATTTGGTCATTTATTCAGTCATTCTTTCAGTTGTTTAATTCAGTCAACATTCATTAATTTCTAGGTGCCAGGAACTGAGCTAACTTTTGTTGAGGAGCTCAGCACTTTGTGGAGGTGGCAATGACGATGTAAAGACACACGGAATGTGAGAGGACACAGAGCAACCAACCTGGCTGTCAGGGGTGGGGGTGGGGCTGGGTGGAGGGGGTTCCTGAGGAAAAGAAGAGGAAGGTAGTGATGCTAGAGGGAAGGTGACATAGGCAGTGGCGCCTGCATGGACAGAGGCTTGGGGATGTGAGGAAGTAGGCATGTTGGATGGCCCGAGTAGATGTGAGCAGGTGGAAGGATAGAGGCTAGCCTTTTTTCTTTTTTCCCTTTCCCTTTCCCCTTCCCCTTCCCCTTCCCTTCCCTTCCCCTCCCCTTCCCTTCCCTTCCCTTCCCTTCCCTTCCCTTCCCTTCCCTTCCCTTCCCTTCCCTTCCCTTCCCTTCCCTTCCCTTCCCTTCCCTTCCCTTCCCTTCCCTTCCCTTCCCTTCCCTTCCCTTCCTTTCCCTTCCCTCCCCTCCCCTCCCCTCCATTCCCCTCCCCTCTCTACCCTCCCCTCCCCTCATTGTTTTTGCTTGGGGCTCTGTCTGTAAATGTTGAATTCATATGCTGCTGAGATGAAATCTTAGAAGACTGAAAATTCTACAATCTGACTTTGAATAGGAGCAGAAAAATATGGGCATGACTCAGCTAAGCCTTCACAATGAAAACTTGCCTTCAAACTAGAGGCCTAAGTTAATGTTGTTTGTTTTGCTAAATTCTCTACTTGTTATTGAGAAAAGTCTTCAGATTTCCTGGAGAGGTGATCACAGTAAGAATGTCATGGATATACTTACTTTAAAACATCTGCTTCACTTTTCAGTTAGTTCTGATGATTAAAGCAGTTTGCCTATAGGCCAGATTCAGGGACAAAGTTAGTGTTTGTACTGGCTGGGTCCCTATGGCTCTGAATTCCCCCACCCTGGGAAAAGTTTTCATGAGAGCTATTCTACTCCAGATTTCTACAAAGTAACATTTAGAGGGAAGTCTGTATGTTTTAACAAATTATGCTATTATGGACATCGCTGAAATTAATTCTAACCATTTCACAAGTGAGATTTTAAAACTTGCAGACAATTTTGCTATTTTATCAGTCTGGGAAAGACCCATTTAAACTTTACAGCTATATTAATTTTTAATTTAAATTTAATGAAATTAATTCAAATTAAGAAGGTGACCATTATCAATTTCCTTTCCTATTAGTTCCTTAATGCTTTGGCAAATTGCATTCTAAACTTCTCCTTCAACAAGCTGGATACATATTCATGGGTTTCCTAAGAAAAGATGAATTTGATCTTGATATGCTAATCCATAGCCATGGCAGCAATCAAGGAGCAGCTAGGGAGAGAAGTGCATCTGGAATTAATTATGAATCAGGCATTAAGAACTGGTAAATAATTAAAGCTTCATGTGTCACAACACAAGTTAAGGATCAGTGTGTTTTTCCATTTCCAAATGCATTTTGGGGGCTATTTCTGGTCCTATTTTGATACTGCCTGGGGTGCAGATGAATAACTGCCATTCATAGTAAACTCATAGCACGTAATTTTGATCTTATTGACCTGCTGATGTAGGAATATATTCAATTTCAGAAGCTAAGACCCTGCCTTTCTAGGAGCTTTTGGGTCATCATCCCTCTTCCTCCAGAGATTCTTCACTGTTTGGGGGTCTGTGCAGAGGAATCATGCACTGGGCAGGAAGCTGGAGGCGATGTCCTCACGGGTCTGGATGCTCAAAGTGTGTGTGGTCCATAGGTCAGCAGCATCTGCATCACCCAAGAGCTGGTTAAAAATGCAGTGTCTCAGCCCACCCCAGACCTACCAAATCAGGTCAATCTTTTAACAAGATCCCTAGATGATTTGTTTGTACAATGAAGTGCTGCTGAGATACCTCCAGCTTGAGGAATCTGTGATTCCCCAATTTCCATGGCTTACTCCTCTGCAATGGAAGGAAGACCAGGCTCCACTTTGTCCATCCTAGTGTTCTACATCACCTTCTCTCCTTCTTCCCCATCATACTCTGAGCAGGTGCATACTGCTGAGGTCCATCTGAAGTCCTTTAGGGTGCCGGTAGTCTTGGGTTTGAAGCCTGACTCTGCTCCTTCTTAGCTGTGATCTTAAACAAGTTTCTAACTTTACAGAGCTGTTGTGAGGACTGAATGAGGCAATGTCTGTAGGAAATAATGCCTCCTGGCCCAGCACTCTGCAATGGTAGTTGTGATAATGATGATGATGGTGGCATTGAGCAAAAAGCAACTTATAGAGGAAGGAGGTAATTAACTCAGTGGACAATGAAAGAAAGAATGCTTAGAGATTCTTTAAAGAATAATCATTCATTATGATGGTCTCTGCCTGCCTGTCTAAAATGGAAGTTTAGAGGAGAGGTTTCCTTGACAAGGTTTTTGGAGAACAGGAATAGAATTCTCAGACGGTGAAACTTGCCCTGAAAAAGAGAGGAGAGGAGGCCGTTTAAGGTGAAGTCCCAGTGCTATTTCCCTGTATCAAAATGCTGCTGTAATTCCACCAAGTACATGCTTGTTGCTTCATGAGGATATCACCTTTTCTCTGGAGGAGAAAATAAGTACCCTCTTCTTTTTTCTGAAGTTCAAATTAATGAGGAAAGAAAAGCAAATGTTTGAAATCCTGAAGTCTAAAACCTCAATTTAAAATTTTCTATTTTGTAAAGGTGCTTAAAGTAATTGTTTTCAGAGACCCCTGTTATGCACCTCAAACACAGTGACTGTTCCTAATGGAATTCAGCCTCTCTCCTTTTCTACTCTATACAATACCCTTTCATCAGCTCCTTTAGACACTCCTGCTCCAAAGTATGAAAATGATCTCTATTACAATAATAAATCTTGACCTCTTCAAAGATAGAGTGAGCTATTAGTAGGATGGGGTTCAGGACACCAGATGCCCGGGAATGTTTTCATTGTCCTTTTAAAATGCTGGGGGAGCCCACTGAACTAGAGGAGAATGGTTTGGCATTTCCCATTAGCAGTTGCAGGTCACAGAGGTCATGAGCTCTGGCCCCACAGGAACATATGAATACGGAATACTAAGGGCTCCCTCTTTCTTATTCTCTAGAAGGCATAGTGTGGAATTACCCATTACGGCCATGAATTGCCTCTTTATTTTCAAAGCGATGAAAGACAAGAAAAGCCAAACATTAAAAAACCCTCATCTTAAAGCCTTTCAAATTTTAAACCCATAAATATAGGGGTCAGGACAAGAGGCCTTTCTTTTAAAAACATTTTATGTCAAGTTATGCCATATATAATATTTAGCAAGCTAATTTTCTCTCATTTGGGAGGTACAAGATTTTTTTCCAGCTTCACTCACAAAGCAATTTATAGTCAAGTGCTGAAATATATTAGAATTAGAACCTCAACTTCCCATTTCAATTTTGGGCACTGTGTTTGATTGGGTGTTGATTGGTTCTGAAACTTTGAACTTGGTTCCAAAATTGGGGTGGTGGTGATGGCAATAGGGCAGGGAGGGGGAGGAGTACTGAGGTCTGATCTCAGAAATTTCCTTAACTGGATGGTTTTCTCCCTCCGGTTTCCCTGATCACTGTGTACCTTACTTTAGGCCCATGATGATATACTGTCCTCATTTGGGCACCTGAGAGGCAGTATAGTACAGTGTTTAAGGCATTGGACCCAGGAGACAACTGCCTGGGCTTTTATCTTGTATCTGCCATCTACCAGCTATAGGAGCTTAAGCTAGATACTTTGTGCCTCAGTTCTCTTATCTGCAAAATGCAGATAATGGTAGTATCTCCCTTGTTGGGGCATATGAGATTTAAATGAGTTAATATATGGGATGTACTTAAAACAGTGCCTAGCATATAGTGATCCATATATATTTGCTTGCTATGTTTCATTCTAGCTGCCTGATTCCAAGCTCAGAGAATCTGTCTTTATATATTTTTACCAGAGGCCCAGTGCACGAATTCGTGCACGGGTGGGGCCTGGCCAGCCTGGTCCCAATTGGGGTGGATTAGGGCCTGGCCTGTCAGAAGGAGGAGACAGCAGGAGGTTGGCTGGCCGGCCTGCCCCAATCAGCCTGATCAGGGCCAGGCTGGCTGGGGGGAGGGACTGTGGGTGATTGGCTGGTGGGCTCTGCCCCTGATTGGGGTCAGTGGGCCGATTGGGGACAGGGCCAGCCATGGGGAGGGGCTGTGGGTGGTGGGCCACTGGACCTGCCCCTGAATGGGGTAGGGGGGGGCTGATTGGGGTGGTGGGGGCTGATTGGGGGTGGGGAGAGGCTGTGGGTGTTGGGCTGGCTGGCTCTGCCCCTGAATGGGGTGGAGGGGCCCGAACAGGAGGCAGAAGCCTGCAGGAGGGGCCATGGGTGGTTGGCCAGCCATCCCTGCCCCTGATCGGGGTGGGGGGGGCCATCTGGGGTGAGACTGGGGGGGTAGGGGCTGCAGGAGGTTGACCCCAACTGACCCCACCCCCTATTGGTGTGGGGCGGGCCGATCAGGGGCGGGCTGGCTGGGGGGAGGGGCCATGGGAGGTTGGCCATCTGGCCCCACCCCCTGATGGGGCTGGTTCACTGGCCGCAGTGGGCATCATATCGACTGGTCGTTCTGGTCGTTACAGCATTCCGGTCGCTGGCTTTTTATATGTATACTAGTGGCCTGGTGCACAAAATTCGTGCATGGTGGTGGGGTTCCCTCAGCCCAGCCTGCAGCCTCTCCAATTGGGGATCCCTTGGGGGATGTCCGAGTCCCAGTTTAGGCCCGATCCCACATTGGGCCTAAACTGGCAATCGGATATCCCTCTCGCAAACCAGGACCACTGACTCCTAACCACTCACCTGCCTGCCTGCCTAAAGCCCCCAACTGCCCTCCCTTGCTGGCCTGGTTGCCCCCAATGGCCCTCCCCTGCTGGCCTGGTCACCCCCAACAGCCCTCCCCTGCTGGCCTGGTTGCCCCCAACTGCCCTCCCCTGCTGGCCTGATTTCACCCCCAACTGCCCTCCCCTGCTGGCCTGGTTGCCCCCAACTGCCCTCCCCTGCTGGCCTGATTTCACCCCCAACTGCCCTCCCCTGCTGGCCTGATCACCCCTAACTGCCTCTGCCTTGACCCCCACCACCATGGCTTTGTCCAGAAGGAAGTTGGATGTCCAGAAGATGGCCGGTCAACCTGGTCTAACTTGTATATTACCCTTTTATTAGTATAGATAGATAGTGCCAGTTATAGCACCAGTCAGCGGTACATGGGCATTCATTCCACTAGTGTTCATTTTGTGCCTACAATGGACCAGGACCTGACTGAGAAGCATGATCACTCCCCTTCTGGTACATATGGTCTTTCTGGAGAGATCACCAAGTATTGCAATACTTCTAGTTGGGGAAGTTTGGGATGCTACGGTGCACGAATCAGAGGTGCTTACCTCTAACCCAGCCTTGGGCAAACTACGGCCCGTGGGCTGGATCCGGCTGTTCTATCCAGTTCTCTTGCTCTCCCCTCCGCTCCTTTACTTTGAATTTATATTAGTTCACATAAACACTCCATCCATGCTTTTGTTCTGACCCTCCAGTCCAGTTTAAGAACCCATTGTGGCCCTCGAGTCAAAAAGTTTGCCCACCCCTGCTCTAACCTGTGGCTAGGCCTTCTGGAGGGAAGTGATGCTTCATTTGTGTGGTTTTTTTTTGTTGTTTTTGTTTGTTTGTTTATTTTTTTTGTTAATACTCACCTGAGGATGTTTTTCCATTATTTTTAGAGAAATTGGAAGGGACGGGGAGAGACAGAGAGAGAGAAACATCGATGTGAGAGAGACACATCAATTGGTTGCCTTCTGCACATACCCCAACCAGGGCCAGGGATTGAGCCTGCAATCGAGGTTTGTGCCCTTGACCAGAATCAAACCTGGGGCCCTTCATAGGCTGACCTCTATCCACTGAGCCAAACTGGCCAGGGTGGAAGTGGTGCTTTAATAGAGTCTGCAGGACAAGCAGAAGAAGATCAATAAGCAGGGAAGCATCTGTGAGAAGGCATTCCATGAATAACTGTTGAGTGAAATGTATTTTGGCCAGTTTTTGAGAAGGTGAGGAAACATTACCATCCTCTGACTTAAATAGTATTAGTTGAAACAGGAATACCTAGACACTTTTGCTGGTCATACCTCAATTCCCTGACTAAGAGTGACCCATAGAAGAAGGCGTCCTGAGAAGAGTCCCCTCCCCGACAGAAGGCCTCCCAGCACTAAGGGCTCTGTGTGAAGCTATGATTTGGGTGTATCCATGTGTTTTGTGAAGCATTTCATTCCCTTCATTTCTTTTCTTTTTAATCCTCACCCAAGGACATGCATTGATGTGTGTGTGTGTGTATGTGTGTGTGTGTGTGTGTGTGTGTGTGTGTGTGTGAGAGAGAGAGAGAGAGAGAGAGAGAGAGAGAGAGAGAAATATTAATGTGAGAAAGAACCATAGATCAGCTGCCTCCTGTACATGCCCCAACTGAGATTGAACCCACCTTTCGGTGTACAGAATGATACTCCAACCAACTGAGCAACAGTGGCCAGAACTTCATTTCTTTTTTATACACATATTTTATTGCCCTCTCCCTCTAAATCCTGTGATATCTCTAGCAACTTACTTTAAAAACATGGGTAGGCGTTTTGAAAAGAGATGAACAAAGAAAACATAGGTCAAGCATCCTTCTTTGCCCTTTCCAACCTGGAATGTTAAAACTCTGCCATCTTTGAAGAAGTTTTATCCCCATCTGGATGGTTTTGGCCCCCTCCCCTTTTTTCCCCTCCCCTCCCCAAAAGATTTACACTTACCCCCTCTTCTGTTTTCCTCACTAGATGTCCATTAGATAAAGTCAACTTTTGAACTGGAAGACAGTGGGGTTAAATGTAAAAAAATGATTGGCTAACCTTTTAAAAGCTATAGAGAGCAAGAGGTAAATGTTTTCAAATGCTCATTAGGTCCCCTGATAGAGGAGTTTCGGCACTGGACAGAGGTGAGCCAGTCACCACATTTCTTTCCTTTGAGAGCTGTGGAAGTAGCCCTTTCTCTGATGATAAGCTCTTGATTGAATTGGAAGGCTGGCTACTTTTCCTGCCCCTTGGTATCAGGGTCCCTTTGACTCTCAGTAACCTTTTCAGCCTTTCACTCAACATGATCACTAGCTTTCCATGAACGCTTCTGGGCCTGGAGGAAACAGAATAGACTAGAGAAGGTGAATGGGGTGATAGATACTTTAGAGTCACCCAAAGGTAAATGGTTACTTTTTATATAGAATCCAGGAGAGAGATTCACACTAACTGTACACGTTTCCCCAAGACAAGTGAGTGACTGCATTGCTCTCTGGAGGGGCCTGAGGTGGCCATCAGCATTTTGAGAATTAGCTTATTTTTGCCTTTCATTCCATGAAGAAGAAAATGCCCTTTGAACAAATCTCTCCCAGGAGAACTTTGGAGCAACTGAACATGTGCAGTGACTTTCCCAAAAAAGCCTACATTCTTCTTTTTATGGCGCATTTATCATTCTACAAAATGTGGGAGAACTGCAATATATAGTGATTTCTCGTGAGGAAACAGGCAGCAAGATTAGAAGTGGCAGGTTTCACACGACAGCCCCTCTGCCCTGGCTGCTCATGTGTTTCACATTTGAAAAATGCCCTCAGAGTTGTTTAGGAAATGTGCAGAGTGGGCACACAATTATGACAATGCAGCAGAGCAGCCATGCCAAGAGCCTTGGGCCTGTAAACCCCGCGAGACAGGAAAGAAGTGGGACGATGGAATAACATGGCCCTCACTAACAATGGAAATGATCATAGCACGTTTCTCTCATTAGGGACCCACTGGGCTGGGTTTGTAACAGGGTGTTATGGACCCATGCTTCCTTCCTTCTAGTCCCCATTGTATATCCCTCATGAAGCTATGCCCACCGTTTATTGCTTATTTATTGATTTATATGTTGCACCATATAAGATTATATAGAATTTGTTTTGTAATAGTCTCTTTTAAAAATAGAATTCATTTTAAAATAATCAAAGTAATATATGGACATGATGAATCAAAGAGTGCAAAGGGGCGTATAATGAGAGGCAGTAGTAGTTGTCCCACTCACAGCCATCTGTCAGCCCACCTCACAGAGGCGTCCACTTTGAACTTTTTTAGTGTTCTTTGCATAATCATTGTTATTTATTGGTTTATCAACTTTAGACATTATTTATTGGTTTTCTATTATGATCATTTACTTCTCACACTTTACTTCTATTCCTCCCTTCCATCCTTCAAATCGAGTTTTGTTTTTAGTTAGAGAAATAGTATTTACATTGTTATGATTATTTGAATATATTACTTTTCAGAGCTAGAGTATCATGATTACAGTAAAATAATTTTTTTGAGTTAATAGCTGTTGGTTTTTCCCCATGTTTCCAACTGGCTTTTTTCCTCCTGTGTAGTGTTTACTCTTACATCCTTTACTATCCAAATTTATAAGAATATATCCAACCCTAACAAAGCCTGAGTAACTTTCCCTGTCCTCAGTTTTCCAGGTGACTCTCGCTTTAGTAATTCATCATGAAAAAGCAAGCTCCTCAAGGGGGAGCCATATCTTTACATCTGTATATACCCTGGACCTTTCACATTGTCTGGCACATATTGGGCAGTCAATAAATATTTGATGAATGAATAAGTGACTATATTTCCACAAAGCATTGAACAAGTGATGTTAGGTATTATATGCTTGAGTGAAATTACTTTCAGATGTTTAAGCGTGATCTTATAATATTTTTGAATGCACCAATTTCCTTTTGTCTTTACATTTTACTTTTGTGTTCACCTTGTAAACAGTTCACGTTCCAAAGCATAACCTGAATTGAAACTAGAAAATGGGTAGTGCAGGTATTGTCAATCGTACAAAAAGATTAGTTATGATTACTGAAGTTTAGATAAGGAACAGATGCTATTTATTCAACAATTTAATGTATTGTTTACTCACCTGAGCAAACTACAGTTTACTTATTTATTACTACAGGAATACCTCATTTTATTGAGCTTTGCTTTATTGCATTTTTCACATATTTTGTCTTTTACAAATTGACGTTTTGTGGCAATTCTGCATTGAGGAAGACAGTTGACGCCATTTTATTAATGGCATTTGCTCATTTTGTGTCTGTCACATTCTGGTAATTCTCACAATATTTCAAACTATTTCATTATTATTATATTTGTTATGGTGATCTGTGGTCAGTAATCTTTGATATTACTATTATAGTTGTTTTGGGGTACCATGAGTCATTCCCATATAAGATGGCAAACTTGATAAATGTTACGTGTTTTCTACCTGCTCCACTGATAGGTTGTTGCACTGTCTCTCTCCCTCTTTTCAGGCCTTCCTATTTTCTGAGACATAACAATATTGAAATTAGGCCAATTAATAACCCTACAATGGTCTTTAAGTATTCAAGTAAAAGAGACACATCTCCTTCACTTTAAATTAAAAGCTAGTCATGATAAAGCTTAAATGAGAAAGGGAGGCCAAAATAGGCTGAAAGATAGGCCTCTTGCTCCAAAGAGTTAGCCAAGTTGTGAATGCAAAAGAAAAGTTTTTGAAAGAAATTAAAAGTGGTACTTCAGGAGACACATGAATGATAAATAAGTAAAAACACCTTATGGGTGACATGGAGAATGTTTTCTTGGCCTGTATAGAAGATCAAAGCAGTCACAACATTCCCTTAAGTCAAATCCTAATTCAGAGGAAGGCTCTAACTCTCTTCAATTTTATGAAGGCTGAGAGAGGTGAGAAAAGTTTGCAGCAAATAGAGGTTGGTTCATGAAGTTTAAGAAAAAAGCCATCTCCATAACATAAAAGTGCAAGGTGAAGCATTGAGGGTTGATGTAGAAGCAGCAGCAAGTTATCCAGGAGATCTGGCTAAGATAATTAATGAAAGGTGGCTACATTAAACAACAGACTTTCAATGTAGATGAAGCAGACTTTTGTTAGAAAAAGTTGCCATCTAGGACTTTCATAGAATAAAGAGCCAGGGTTGTAACAACCATTAGGACTGAAGGCTCCACCAGATCAGAAGTCAGTGCTGGGTTGCCGTGGTGACCCAGCACTGACTGGGGCCACTGCCGGCGCCCTGACCCAGCACTGACTGCCTAGGGGGCTGTGGATCAGGCCTGGAGAGAGGCCTGCAGAGAGAGAGGCAGAGTCTGATCCGTAGCCTCTGTGGCTGTCATTGATCAGAACTTGCCTCTCTTTCTCTCCTGGCCTGGCCAACAGCCACCCCTCCATTTCTCTCCAGGCCTCCACCAGGGCTGCTAAGCAGCCCTGTCTTTCTGATCAGGCCCTGTTGATAGGCCAAGAGACACTGACTGGCATAGAAACTGACCAATCAGAACCAAATCTAGGTGAATGTAATGAGCCAAAAGCTCCAGAGGTGGAGCTTTTGACACTGACTGGCATAGAAACTGACCAATCAGAACCAAATTGGCCGGTAGAGGAAGGCAGGTGGGGGCAAGATCAGGCCGGCAGGGGAGGGCAGTTAGGGCTGATCAGGCAGGCAGAGGCAGTTAGGGGCAATCAGGCCAGCAGGGGAGAGCAGTTAGGGGTGAGATCAGGCTGGCAGGTGAGGGCAGTTGGGGGCGAGATCAGACTGGCAGGGGAGGGCAGTTGGGGGCAACCAGGCTGGCAGGGGAGGGCAGTTGGGGGCGAGATCAGGCCAGCAAGGGAGGGCAGTTAGGGGTGATCAGGCCGGCAGGGGAGGGCAGTTAGGGCTGATCAGGCAGGCAGAGGCAGTTAGGGGCGATCAGGCCAGCAGGGGAGAGCAGTTGGGGGCTTGATCAGGCTGGCAGGGGAGGACAGTTAGGGGCAAGATCAGGCCGACAGGGGAGGGCAGTTGGGGGCAACCAGGCTGGCAGGGGAGGGCAGTTGGGGGCGAGATCAGGCCAGCAAGGGAGGGCAGTTAGGGGTGATCAGGCAGGCAGGCAGAGGGGTTAGGGGCAATCAGGCAGGCAGGCAGGTGAGTGGTTAGGAGCCAGTAGTCCCAGATTGTGAGAGGGTTGTCTGACAACTGGTTGTATCGGGCCTAAACTGGCAGTTGTACATCCCCTGAGGGGTCCCCGATTGGAGTGGGTGCAGGCTGAGCTGAGGGAACCTCCACTTTGTGCATGAATTTTGTGCACCGGGCCTCTAGTCTATATAATAAAGAGGTAATATGCAAATTTTCCATTACGGTGTCACAGTAACGACCAATTTGCGTATTAACAGACTAGCAGGTGCACGCACAGCAGGGGGACTTGCATGAGGCTTGCTTCCCTGCCCCCGGCACCAGAGTCCTCTTTTTCTCCTGGGTGTATGCACCTGACAAACACCCCTGTGACATCATGCCCCATCCAAGGGAACTCTGCTCGGGGATGCCACCAACCTCCCCACCCCCTGAGGTGGGGGAAGCTGAGGGGCGACATCCACATGGCAGAAGGCTAGTTCTTGGGGTACAGTTGGCAGATGCCAACCAGCGGGTGCGTGCATCAGCGGTGACCCCCAGGAGGGGTCGTACACGCAAAATCGAGAGTGTGGACCCAACACCAGGAAGGAAGGGCCTCGGCGTGACAACAGAGAGTGCCTAGGTGACCCTCATACCACAGGGAAGCCGCCGTGGCTTTCTCCAGCCATCCATTCATTCATCTGCCCAGTCTGACCTGGACGGGGGCTTGCATCCTGGGCAGAATGCCCCCCCTCCCGAGGACAAGCCGGACCCGACTGTGCCTGCGCAAGCATGCCCATCACCTGCAAATTCTGGAGGGGAGCGGATGGAGAGCCACTTGAGGCATGGGAGTGGGCATGCCAGGGGGCGGGAAAGGCCTCCGCATCCCCCCTTCAGCACTCAATGGGAGAAAAGCCTCGTGTGCGCATGAAGGCACACACATGTGCACTTAACGCAGTGGTCCCCGCGATGGACGCCAGCCCGGGCAGGCTGGACCCTCCCCCAACTCGGAGGGGGGAGGCACGGGCCACGGTTGGCAAGACACAGCTGTGTCATCGCTCGGCCCCTCAAAGCTGGTACGAGAGGGCCCAAGTGCCCAAACAGAGGCGGCTATAGGTCCCAGAGAGGAAAGCAGTCAGTACTAAGGATGAAAAGCATAGAACTTTCAATTAGCCTGTAAAAAAAGAGTGAGGGAGGAGGGAGGAAGATGCGGAAGAAGGGAAGGAGGGAGAGAAGAACTTTATAAAGGAGTCAGTAGAGATCAGAGCTAAAGAAGGAAAGAGGATGTATGAGTGAATTGTAGGAGCTATAATGAAAATCAATTATAGTTGTGTACTGGGGACAGATTTTAAAAGTAGGAGTCAGAAAAGAAAAAAGATAAATGATAGTGAAAAATTAGGCAGGTAAATAGATAGATATTAAAACAGTGGAAGTAAGTATAGGAGAGTGTATGGGAAAGGTAGGCTGAGAGAGAAAGAGGGAGGGAAGAAAAGTTTTAAAGGGGAGCTGATAGAGCTTAAAAGGAGAATAGGAAGAAGGAAGAAATGGGGCAGGGAGCAAAGCAGATCCAAAGGAGGAAGTGAAGAAAAAAATTAAGGTGGGAAGGAAGGAAAAGGGGAGGGAGGCCAGGGATAAAGACAAAGGAAAGAAGAAATGTTGGGAGGGAGGGAGGGTAGGAGAAAGATGGGAAGAAGGATGATGGAACAGAAGTAGGAAATAAGGAGGAAAGAAAAGTTTATAAATGATGAGTCAGTAAAAAAAAGTGTTACATAAAGGAGAGAGAAAAATTGTGTGAGAGGGAGAAGGCAATAAGGAAGTCAAATACAATTGTGTGTGAAGGGGATAAGATAAAAAAAGAAGTTAGTAGGGGTGACCAGGCTGGTAGGGGAAGGTAGTTAGGGGTGACCAGGCCTGCAGGGGAGAGCAGTTAGGGGGATCAGGCTGGCAGGCAGAGTGGTTAGGGCAGACAGTCAGGTCAGTGGTTAGGAGCCAGAGGTCCTGGATTGCAAGAGGGATGTCCAACTGCCAGTTTAGGCCCGATCCCCAAGGGCTCCCAAATTGGAGAGGGTATGGGTCAGGCTGAGGACCCCACCCTCCCATGCATGAATTTTGTGCACCAGGTCTCTAGTTATTTAATAAATACATTTTGTGAGGCTATAACTGCCATAGACAGTGATTCCTCTGATATCCTGGGCAAAGTACATTGAAAACTTTTGGGAAAGATTCACCATTATAGATGTTATTAAGAACAAATGACAGGTCAATGACTTCCAGTCAAGATGGTGGTGTAGGTAAATGCAGTACTTGCATCCTTCCACAACCCACCAAAATTATAACTAAACTACAGAACAAACATCATTTAGAACTGCCTGAGGACAAAAACTAAAATCATTTCCCCTAAGAACAGGAACAAGATACGGATGCCCACTCTCACCATTCCTGTTCAACATAGTACTGGAAGTACTAGCCATTGCAATCAGACAAGAAGAAGAAATAAAAGGCATCCAAATTGGAAAAGAATAAGTAAAACTGTCCTTATTCACAGATGACATGATACTGTACATAGAAAACCCTATAGACTCCATCAAAAAAATTATTAGACTCAATAAATGAATTCGGCAATGTAGCAGGATACAAAATTAATGCCAAGAAATCTATGGCATTTCTTTACACCAATAGTGAACTTACAGAAAGAGAGAGTAAAAAAGTAATCCCATTTACCATCTCACCAAAAAAATTAAGATACCTAGGAATAAACTTAACTAAAGAGGTAAAAGACCTATATGCGAAAAACTACAGGACACTGAAAAAAGAGATAGAGGAAGACATAAACAGATGGAAGAACATACCATGCTCATGGATTGGTAGAATCAACATCAAAATGTCCATACTACCCAAAGCAATCTATAGATTCAATGCACTCCCCATTAAAATACCAAGGGCATATTTTGGAGACCTAGAACAGACTTTCCAAAAATTCATCTGGAATAAAAAAAGACCCCGAATAGCCACAGCAATCCTGAGAAAGAAGAACAAAGTAGGTGGGATCTTAATACCAGATATCAAGATGTATTACAAAGCCACTGTTCTTAAAATGGCCTGGTACTGCCCTGGTCGGTTTGGCTCAGTGGATAGAGTGTCAGCCTGCGAACTCAAGGGTCCCAGGTTTGATGCCAGTCAAGGGCATGTACCTTGGTTGCAGGCACATCCCCGGTAGGGGGTATGCAGGAGGCAGCTGATTGATGTTTCTCTCTCATAGATGTTTCTGGCTCTCTATCCCTCTCCTTTCCTCTCTGTAAAAAAAATAAATAAAATATATTTAAAAAAACAAACAAACAAACAAAAAGCCTGGTACTGGCACAAGAACAGACATACATATCAATGGAATAGAATAGAGAACCCAGAATTCGACTCAAATCACTATGCCCAACTAATATTTGAGAAAGGAGGCAAGAACATACAATGGAGTCAAGACAGTCTCTTCAATAAATGGTGTTGGGAATTTTCTCCAATTTTGGACAGATACATGCAAAAAGATGAAACTAGACCACCAACTTACACCATACACAAAAGTAAACTCAAAATGGATAAAGGCCTTAAACATAAGACAGGAAACCATAAAAATACTAGAGGAATCCAAAGGCAGTGAAAGCTCAGACATATGCTGAAGCAATTTCTTCACTGATACCACTCCTAGGGCAATGGAAACTATGAAGAAAATAAACAAATGGGACTACATCAAAATAAAAAGCTTTTGCACAGCAAAGGAAACCATTAACAAAACAACAAGAAAGCCCGCTGCATGGGAGAACATATTTACCAATGTTATCACCGAACTCATACAACTTAACAAAAGGAAGATAAACAATACAATGAAAAAAATGGGCAATGGACCTAAATAGATACTTTTCAAAAGAAGACAGAAGGAAGGCCAAGAGACATATGAAAATACTAGAGGCCCGGTGCACGAAAATTGTGCATGGGGGGTGGGGTGTCCCTCAGTCCAGCCTGCACCCTCTCCAATCTGGGACACCTTGAGGGATGTTTGACTGTCCGTTTAGGCCCGATCCTGGTGGGTTAGGGCCTAAACGGGCAGTCAGACATCTTTCTCACAATCTAGGACTGCTGGTTCCCAGCCGCTCGCCTGCCTGCCTTCCTGATTGCCCCTAACTGCTTCTGCCTGCCAGCCTGATCACCCCCTAACCACTCCCCTGCCAGCCTGATCGACGCCTAACTGCTCCCTTGCTGGCCCAATTGCCCCTAACCGTTCTCCCCTGCCGACCTGGTCACTCCTAACTGTCCTCCCCCGCTGGCCTGGTTGCCCCCAACTGCCCTCCCTTCCGCAGGCCTGGTCCCCTCCAACTGCCCTCCCCTGCAGGCCTGGTCCCCCCCAGCTGCCCTCTCCTGGCGGCCTGGTCCCCCTCAACTTCCCTGTCCTGCTGGCCTGGGTCCCCCCAACTTTCCTCCCCTGCAGGCCTGGTAGCCCCCTACTGCCCTCCCCTGCCAGCCATCTTGTGGTGGCCATCTTGTCTCCACATGGGGGCAGCCATCTTGTGTGTTGGAGTGATGGTCAATTTGCATATTACTCTTTTATTAGATAGGATGCTCAAAGTCACTAATTATACGAGAGATGCAAATCAAAACGACAATGTGGTATCATCTCACACCTGTCAGAATGGCTATCATCAACAAATTAAATGACAAGTGCTGGTGAGGATGCGGAGAAAAAGCAACCCTCGTGCACTGCTGGTGGGAATGCAGACTGGTGCAGCCACTGTGGAGAAGAGTATGGAGTTTCCTCAAAAAACTAAAAATGGAACTCCCATTTGACCCTGCAATCCCACTTCTAGGAATATATCCCAAGAAATCAGAAACACCAATCAGAAAGGATATATGCACCCCTATGTTCATAGCAGCACAATTCACCATAGCTAAGATTTGGAAACAGCCTAATGCCCATCAGCAGATGAGTGGATTAAAAACTGTGGTACATCTACACAATGGAATACTATGCTGTGATAAAAAAGAAGGAATTCTTACCATTTGCAACAGCATGGATGGAACTGGAGATCATTATGCTAAGTGAAATAAGCCAGTCAGAGAAAGATAAATATCACATGATCTCACTCATTTATGGAATATAATGAACAACATAAACTGATGAATAAAAATAGATCCAGAGACAGAGAAGCAGCAATCAGACTATCAATCCTCAGAGGGAAGGTAGAGAAGGGTGGGGGTAAGAGGGAGAGATCAACCAAAGGACTTGTATGCATGCATGTAAGCCTAACCAATGGACACAGACAACAGGGGGGTGAGGGTATGAGTGGGGAGGAGTTGAGAGGTTAATGGGGGGATGAGGACACATATGTAATACCTTAATCAATAACGAAATTAAAGATAAAAAAAGAACTGCCTTAAATCTGACTGAATGGAAGTCCTACAATTATGGAATTAAATAAGAAGTCACACCTAGACTGGTAGAAGAGATGGAGACTCAGAACAGGTTGGTCCCACACCCATGTGTGGTCCTTAAAAATAGGGAGTGAAATCTCAGCTGCAGTGCTCCCTCCTGAGGAGCAAGTGGTTCCAGCCCCACACAAGGCCTCCCAGCCCAGGTTCCAGTGCCAGAAAGAGAAGTCCTCATAACTTCTGGGCATTAAAACCAACAAGGATTGAGGCTTAGGAAGATGAAGGGCTTCTGGAGTCCCAGGCAGTTTCTCTTAAACGGCCCACACATGGACTTACTTGGATTCACTCCCCCTGAGTTCCAGCACTGGGCAACAGTGTTTGAAAAGCACCAGAGACATATGGCGAGGAAATGAATTGTTTAGCATCAGGGCAAGAGTTGGGGGGGGGGGGCAGTTTTCTTACAGACAGAAGTGCTGGCAGAGGCTATTGTTCCTTTGATGAACCATCAGAGATAGCAGGCAGGCACCATATCTGAGATACATCAACCTTACTGACAGTGTTTGCCCCGCCCTGGTGAATCCCTGAGGACCCACTCCACCCAACTTTCAGGTTCCCCTGAGCTGTTTCCAGTGGCTTTATCATGCACTGTCTTGGTTCATGCTTAATATTTTTCCAAAATCTCTCAGACAAGCAGCATATGGCCTCAGAGTTTCTCAGACCTCTTGCTAAGTGGTCTCAGGCCTGGCACTAATGGCAGCTGGCCTTGGTTTGCAGCTAGGCCTCACCAAGGCACTTCCAAGCCTAGCACAAGTAGCAGCCACCTGCAGTTCACTTTGTAGCTCATGCTGCGTGGCCCCCGGGCAGAGTACAACTGGTGGCTGACCCTGGCCTGCACCACCTGGGAGACCCCATAGCCGGAGCACCTGGTGGACAGCTTCAAACCACATCAAAGCACTACCATCCAACTACCTCCACAAGTGACACACTCAAAGCGTGAACTCACCAGACACCAGGGACATGCTGAACTAAGTCCTTCCCTGTGGGGTGGGCCCCTGCACAGTTGACCCTCTATACTGCATTGGTGGTCTCAGTCAGTACTAATAGCCAATCAGCCTGGGAGTAAATTCCCATTGATGTGCCAACAGCAATCAAGGCTCAACTAAAACAGGTGGGTGTATACAGCCCACAGTGGGGATGCACCTGGAGTGCCCAGCTTAGGTGAATGGGGGAGGCTGTGCCACTGGACCTTATAGGATAACTACTATATTAGTCCACTCTATCAAGCTCAGGAGACATAGCAGCTCTACCTAATACATATAAACAAACACAAGGAGTCAGCCAAAATGAGGGGACAAAGAAACATGTCCCAAATGAAAGACCATAACAAAACTCCAGAAAAAACTAAACAAAATGGAGACAAAAAATCTACCAGATGCAGAGTTCAAAACACTGGTTATCATAATGATCATTGAAATTAGGGGAAGAGTAGCTGAACTTGGTGAGAATTTCAGCAAAGAGATAGGAAATAAACAAAACAAAACAAAAAAACTAGTCAGAAATGAAGAATACATTAACTTAAATGAAGAATATATTACAGAGAATCAACAGTACAGTAGATGAAACTGAGAATCAAATCAGTGATTAGGAGTATGAGGAAGCAAAAAAAACAACAACACAAAAAAAACCCCCAAAAAACAAAAACAAAACCCCAATGAATCAGGACAGCAAAAAGAAAAAAAAATTAAAAAAAAAAATGAGGATAGCCCTAACCAGTTTGACTCAGTGGATAGAGCATCAGCCTGTGGACTGAAGGGTCCCTGGTTCAATTCTGGTTAAGGGCATGTACCTTGGTTGTGGGCACATCCCCAGTTGGTGGTGTGCAGGAGGCAGCTGATCCATGTTTCTCTTTCATCAATGTTTTTAACTCTCTATCCTTCTCCCTTCCTTTCTGTAAAAAAATCAATAAAATATATTTTAAAAAATGAGGATAATGTAAGGAACCTCTGGGACAACTTCAGGCATACCAACATTCACTTCATGAGGGTGCTGGAAGGAGAAGAGAGAGCAAGAAATTAAAAACTATTTGAAAAAAATAATGACAGAAAACTTCCCCAACTCAGTGAAGGAAATAGACATATAAGTCCAGGAAGGGCAGAGAGTTTAAAACAAGATGAACCCAAAGAGACCCACACCAAAACACATCATAATTAAAATGCCAAAGGTTAAAGACAAAGAGAGAATCTTAAAAGCAGCAAGAGAAAAACAGTTACCTACAGGGAGCTCCCATAAGACTGCCAGCTGATTTCTCAACAAAAAACTTTGCCGGCCAAAAGGGATTAGCAAGAAATATTAAAAGTGGCTCAGCCAGCATGGCTCAGTGGTTGAACAATGACCTATGAACCAGGAGGTCACAGTTCAATTCTTGGTCAGGGCATATGCCCAGGTTGTGGACTAGATCCCTAGAGTGGTAATATGCAGGAGGCAGCCGATCAATGGTTCTCTGTCATCATTGATGTTTCTATTTTTCTCTCCCTCTCCCTTCCTCTCTGAAATCAATAAAAATGTATTTTAAGAAAAGAAACATTCAAGGTGACGAAAAGCAAGTTTCTACAACCAAGATTACTCTACCCATATCAGTTAGAATGAAAGGACAGATAAAGAACTTCCCAGACAAGAAAAAACTAAAGGAGTTCACCACCACCAAACCAGTATTATATGAAATGTTAAAGGGTCTTTTTTAAGAAGAAAAAAAAGATAAAAATATGAATAATAAAATAGCAATAAATATATATCTATCAACAATTGAACCTAAAAAACAAAATAGGCCCTGCAGACAGAAATAAACTCATAGACACAGAGATCATTTTGACTGTTGCCAGATGGGAGGGGGGATTGGTGACAAAAGGTGAAAGGATTAAAATTGGTACTTACAGAATAGTCATGGGGATATAAGGTGCAGCATAGGGAATATAGTCTATAATATTCTAATAACTATGTGTGGTGTCAGATGGGTGTGGCATTTAGTAAGTGATGCAATGTCTAATCACTGGGATATACACCTAAAACTAATATAATAATGTATGTCAACTGTAATTGAAAAGTTAAAAATGATTAAAAAACTGTACATCAAAAATAAAAAAGAACACAATAACAGATCAAAATATCAGCATTAATAAGAGTTTGAAAGAAGTTGATTCCAACTTCATGGGTTAGTTTGAGGAGCTCAAGATTTCAGTGGAGGAAGTAAGTGCAAATTTGGTGGAAATAGTGAGAACTAGAATTAGAAGTAGAGCCTGAAGATATGATTGAATTGCTGCAATCTCATGTTAAAACTTGAATGATGAAGAGTTGCTACTTATGGATGAGCAAAGAAAGTGGTTTCTTGAGATGGAATATACTCCTGATGAAGATGCTGGGAAGATTGTTGAAATGGCAACAAAGGATTTAGACTATTACATAAACTTATTTGCTAAAGCAACAGCAAAGAAGGTCTATCTATATATATATAAAGGCAGTGACCATGACGACCGAAACGAACGTTCGACCGGTCACCATGCAGTGCCAGCATAGATGCATAGACACGTAAAGTCTATGAGTGAACTAAGATGAACAAGACAAATGCTTGCATTCATGGAGCTTGCACTGTATGAAGGTTAGGTCAGGAATGAGAATTCAAAACTGCCACCAGCACAGGCCTGAGGTGCCGCTTCTCAGAGCGGCCAGAGATACACCTGGTAGTGGACTGGGAGTGTAACTGAAGGGCTGGTGCTGACATGAAGGCGGGGCCATTCTGGATTTCCCAGAGGAGCCACTGGCTGCCTAGGAGGTGGAGCTTTTGATGCTGACTGGCATAGAAACTGACCAATCAGAACCAAATCTGGGTGAACTGTGAGGAGCCACTGGCTGCCTAGGAGGTGGAGCTTTTGACGCTGACTGGCATAGAAACCAACTAATCAGAACCAAATCTGGGTGAACTGCGAAGGCAGAACCTAAGGTGGGGGCTGAGGAGAGGTTTTAAGGGCAACAGCTGTTTGGTGTAAGGTGTAAGAAAGCAGTTCAATTTTTTAATGACTGGTTTGGCAGTATAGTGCATATGGCTGGCTATCAGTCCAGATACAGGGATTATGTATTTTTGTCTGCCAAGAGCAACTCCTCCTGCTGAAAAAGGCTCCCCCCTCCCATTTTAAGCAATCCTATCCTATCTAATAAAAGAGTAATATGCAAATTAACCATCACTCCGCTACACCCACCAGCCACGCCCACCAGCCACGCCCACCAGCCAATCAGGAGCAGATATGCAAATAAACCCAACCAAGATGGCTACTGCCACAGAGAGCAGGAGGGAGGCTTGGGTTTCCCTGGCAATGGAGGAAGCCAAGCTTTCCGCCTGCCCTTGCCAGCCTAGGCCTCCACTCAAGGCTACAAAGTTTCAATGATAGAAGATACATAAACCCAAACAGAAATGGCGGCAGCCACGGAGCTGGAAAGAGCAGGAGGCTAGGGTTGCCCCCGGTGATGGAGGAAGCCAAACTTTCCACACACCCTGGCCAGCCCAGGCCTCACTTAAGGCTACAAAGTTTCAATTATAGAAGATACATACATCCCAACAGAAATGGCTGCCGCCACGGAGCAAGCAGAAGGCTTGGCTCCGCTCCAGGCTACAAAGTTTCAATTGTAGAAGATAAATAAACCCCAGATACCAGGGCCTCCGCTTGGGTAGCCAGGGGGCGTGGCCGGCCTGCAAACCACCACAGGCCCCTCGCCCAGGTCACCTCACGCCCCAAGGGAACCCCCACCCTGATCCGGGACACCCTTCAGGGCAAACCAGCTGGCCCCCACCCATGCACCAGGCCTCTATCCTATCTAATAAAAGAGTAATATGCAGATTGACCATCACTCCAACACACAAGATGGCTGCCCCCATGTGGTCAAAGATCCTGCCCCCATGTGGACACAAGATGGCCAGCAGGGGAGGGCAGTTGGGAGGGACCAGGCCTCCAAGGGAGGGCGGTTGGGGGCAATCAAGCCTGCAGGGGAGGGCAGTTAGGGGTGACCAAGTCGGCAGAGGAGGGAAGTTGGGGGCAACCAGGCCTGAAGGGAAAGGCAGTTGGGAGGGACTCAGGCCTGCAGGGGAGAGCAGTTGGGGGGAACCCAGGCCTGCAGGGGAGAGCAGTTGGGGGGGACCAGGCCTGCAGGGGAGGGCAGTTAGGGGCAAACAGGATGGCAGGCAAGCAGTTAGGCATCAATCAGGCTGGCAGGGGAGTGGTTAGAGGATGATCAGGCTGGCAGGCAGAAGCAGTTAGGGGCAATCAGGAAAGTAGGCAGGTGAGCAGTTGGGAGCCAGCAGTCCTGGATTGTGAGAGGGATGTCCGACTGCCCGTTTAGGCCCGATCCCATCAGGATCGGGCCTAAACGGGCAGTCGGACATCCCTCGAGGGGTCCCAGATTGGAGAGGGTGCAGGCTGGGCTGAGGGACACCCCCTCCCCCGTGCATGAATTTCATGCACCGGGCCTCTAATCCTACAAAATCTATCTATATTAATAAAAGGGTAATATGCTAATTAGACCAGGTCAATTGGCCATCTTCCAGATGTCCGACTTCCTTCTGGACAAAGCTATGGTGGTGGGAGCCAAGGCAGAGGCAGTTAGGGGCAATCAGGCCAGCAGGGGAGAGCAGTTAGGGGTGAGATCAGGCTGGCAGGGGAGGGCAGTTGGGGGAAAGATCAGGCCAACAAGGGAGGGCAGTTGGGGGCGAACTGGCCCACAGGGGAAGGCTGTTGGGGGTGACCAAGCCGGCAGGGGAGAGACTTGGAGGTGACCAGGCCGGCAGGGGAGGGCCATTAGGGGTGACCAGGCTGGCAGAAGAGGGAAGTTGGGGGCATTAAGCAGGCAGGCAGGTGAGTGGTTAGGAGTCAGTGGTCCTGGATTGGGAGAGGGATGTCTGACTGCCAATTTAGGCCTGATCCCTGTCAATTTGTGATTCAACCCCTGGGTGGCAGTGTTTCTGTATTGACATCTGGGGCTACAAGTCCTCTCTACCCACTATTTAGTTTTTGTTTTCCATGCCACACTTAATACTGGGTTGGGGGAATGGGACTGCCCCAGAGCTGGTTTTCTGATCATTTCGCCCCGCTCTGATCCCCAGGTTCCACAAAAACAACTTTCCCCTGCAGTCTCTGAGAGTGTTTTTATTGCGAGATCCTGTGGACTGGGCTTAGTAATCAAAAGCAAGGATTTAAAGAGTAAAAAAAAGCCAGAGTAAGCAAGTGGACTTGTGACTTTTCCCCCCAGTACTGCGTGCATCTCTGCACACGTCTTTTTCCCTTGGCACTGTGCAGCCGGTATACTGGTAGAACTTTCGGCTGCCTTTCTGTGCCCAGCCCAGCTATGGGTTGGTTTCTAGAGTTCCCTTCTTCCAGCAGCCCTGTGGACCCCCTTCCACATTCGTGGGCTGTGCTGACCCCAACGGCCACAGATTTTGTGGGATGCAGACTTCCTTTGAAACTCTAGATCCCACTGCGTGCGTTTCTCCCTCCAGCCTGGATCGCAGAACTCACCTTTCTCTAGGCACTATTTTACCTTTCCGTGGGAGGGTGCAGGGCTTGTCCATGTCCATGTATTCACGCTGCTTGAGATCCAGTGTTCGTGGGTTTGCAGCTGGTCCCTGGGTGTTGTGGTTGTAGGGTCATGGGAGGTATCCGAGTTTTTCCCAGTTGAAGGTAAAGCTAACCTTCTGATCATAGCCACTCTCTCCTTCAAATCCCGCTGCTCTGGGAGGGATTTCAGCAGCAGTACGGGCTGCCCGGTCAGGGGAGCCCGGTCCGGCAGTCCCCAACAGTCCCTTGGAATATAGCTGTCCCTCACTCACAAATAGACACTCCCCGCATGTCCACACTCTCTCCTTTTGTTCTCTCACTCACACACTATCGTGACCCCTGCCTTCCCATCCGCAGCCATCTTCCCGTACTCCTCCCAGTATTTGTCTTTATCTGCTGACTTATTTAACTTAGCATAATGCCCTGAAGGTCCTTTGCGTAGGAACCCTTAGGAATCCATGGCAGGATATCCTTAATATATTCATTGAGTTCTTTTAAATTAGATGTAGTAATTCTGCTTCAGATCATATATATATAGTCCAGTTTGTTGGATTTCTTTGAGGTAGTTGTACTCTTTGAGGGTCCAGAAGTGCATATTGAAAGGCGGCCAAGCTCCAATCTGTCAGTTCTGTTTGAATTTGAAAAGAGGAGAGGGGCCGGCCTGTGAGGAAAGTTGGAGCTCCACAGGCCACTCTGGTTTGCTGACATTTTACCAGGCAACACCTTGAGTCACTGTTTCACCTTTAAACCCTTAGGGAAAGCTACATGGGGAAGAGGGTTAGGGCAGCCCTCACAGGTTGTTATCCCTCAGCTCAAGGGCTTTGGAAGGAAGTTGTGGAAGAGTTAAAACTCGAGGGTAGATGGCCAGTTAGCCCCTTTATTCCTCAAATACTGACACTAGCAGGGTACATGCACCTCCCTGATTTTACCCCTTGGAGAAATTAATTTGTGTGAGCTGTTTCCACTGATTTCTACAGTGAAGAGTCAAGCAAAGTGTATCTCAAGAGGTTACGGGGAGAAGTCAAGAGTAAAACTTAAATCTTTCCACAAATCTATACTTTACTTCTATCTCTGGCTGATCCCAGCCCCAGGCTATGACCATTTACCTTTCTATCTAATGTCTGAGAGCAATTTAGGTCATACTTCCATTTTTTCCCCCAGAATTTTATCTCTTTTTTTGGTTGTTGTTGTTAGTTTTTGAAATCCACTCTCCACACTTGCATCTACAGTTTCTCTGTGATTGTTTTTTTGTGGCAGGAGCCAACAGCACATTTTAGTTTGCCATCTAGCCACCCATTTATATTAATTATAATGGCTATTATTTTGATTTATTCCCACAATATTCTTTTAGTCTCTCGATGATTATTTTTCTCTATACTTTTCCTTCTTTCCTTCCTTCCTTTCTTCTTTCCTTCCTTCCTTCTTTCATCTTTTTCTCTATTTGGATTGAGTTAATTTATATATATATTTCATTTTCCTCCTTTATAATAAGGAAATTAGACACTCTACCTATATTTCCTTATTAATGTAGTAGTTAGAGTTAGTTTTAACTGGCAAAACCTTAAATGAATATAAATAGCTTTTTAAAAGTCCAGGTAGAATGTTAATGGATTGGATAACTAGTATTAAGATATCCATTCTCCCCATATTGACCTATCTATATAATAAAAGCCTAAGCAGCCATTAAGGTGAAATGACCAGAACAACTGGTTGCTATGATGCACACTGACCACCAGGGGCAGATGCTCAACGCAGGAGCTGCCCCCTGGTGGTCAGTGCGCTCCCACAGGGGGAGCAGCCACTCAGCCAGAAGCCTCACAGCTGGCGAGTGCAGCAGTGGTGGTGGAAGCCTCTCCTGCTCCCGCGGCAGCATTTAGGAGCAATGAGCTAAGTGGTAAGGAGCAAACAGGTGGGCAGTAAGGAGCGAGGGATCCCGGATTGCGAGATGGACATTCCCCGAGGGGTCCTGGACTGTGAGAGGGCACAGACTGGGCTGAGGGACCCTTCCCCTCCCCCCAAGTGCACAAATTTTGTGCACCGGGCCTCTAGTTAATTCAATAAAATCTCAATCCAAATCCCAGCAGATGTTTTTGAAGAAATTGCCAAGATGAATCAATAATTTTTATGGAAATGCAAAAGATCTACAAGGACCAAAACAATCTTGAAAAAGAAAAACGAGTTGGAGGATTTACACATATAGTTTTAAGACATTATAAAACTACAATAATCAAGACAGTTTAATATTAATGTAAGGGTAGTATCATATTGGTATAGGATATACAAATAGATCATGAGATAGGATAATACGCAGAAATAAACCCACATGTATATGTGTAATTGAATTTTGAGAAATGCATTGATGCAGCTCAGTGGAGGAAATGAAAGTGGTTAGAGTAATGGCATTTGAATGACTGGATATTAATATGGAAAAAACACACGATACATCCTTTCTCACATCATTCAATTTGTAATAGGTCAGATACTTAAAATATAGAAAAGAACCATAAAATGCCCTGGCTGGTGTGGCTCAGTTGGTTGGGCATCTTTCTGAGCACTGAAAAGTTGCTTGTTCGATTCCTGACCAGGGCACATGCCTGGGTTGTAGGCTTGATCCCCAGTAGGGGATATGCAGGAGACAGCCAATTGATGTTTCTCCCTCATATCAATGTTCTCTCTCTCTCTCTCTCTCTCTCTCTCTCTCTCTCTCTCTCTCTCCCTCTCTCCCTCTCTCTCTCTCTCTCTCTCCCCCCCCTCCTCTCTTCCAAATCAGTAAAAACATATTAAAAAAAAGAATCATAAAGCTTCTAGAAGAAAACAGGAAAGTATCTTTGTGACCTTGGTGTAGGCAATGATTTCTGGACAGGACCCAAAAATGCATTGATTTTGACTTTATCAAAATTAAAAAATTATACTCATCAGACTGCCTATATATGACAAATACTCCTATTTTAGAACATAGAGAGAATTATTTCCAATCAACAATAAAAAGAGAAACATCCCAATAAAGTGAACAAAATACTTGAACATGCATTTTTTTTAAAAAAAATATGGAATGCTTCACAAATTTGCATGTCATCCTTGGGCAGGGGCCATGCAAATCTTCTCTGTATTGTTCCAATTTTAGTATATGTGCTGCCAAAGTGAGCACTGAACATGCATTCTTAAAGAAGATATATTAATTGCTCATAAGCACATGAAAGTGTTCTTTATAACATTAGTCAGCAGAGAAATGAAAATGAAAACCACCTGCTAGAATTGCTAAAATAATAATAAGAAAAAGCTAACAGTATCAAGTGTTGGAACATCTGAAATTCTCATTCATTACTGATAGGAGTATAATGGCTTAATTACTTTGGAAAATTGTTTGGCAGTTATATATTCACAAACTTACCATATGACCCAAGGAGTTCCATTTCTATGTATTTACCCAAGAGAAAATGTAAATCTCCAAAAATCCTATATAATAAAGAGGTAATATGCAAATTGACCCTCATGCCCTCACAAGATGGCTGCCTATGACCAGGCTGGCAGGGGGGTTAGTGAGGGACGACCAAATGACTGAACAGCAGGCTGCATGGGGTGACTAGGTCAGCAGGGTGGTTAGTGAGGGACGACCAAACGACTGAACAAGCAGGCTGTGTGGGGCAACCAGGCCAGCAGGAGGGTTAGTGAGGAACAACAAAATGACTGAACAAGCAGGCTGTGTGGGGCAACCAGGCCAGCAGAGGGGGGCAGTTGGGGGCAACCAGTCCGTCACGCAGAGGCAGTGAGGGGCGATCAGGTCAGCAGGGAGGGCAATAAGAAGTAACCAGGCTGGCAGGAGGGGCAGTTAGGGGCAATCAGGATGGCATGCAGATGCAGTGAGAGGCAGTCAGGCTGGCAGGGGGGAGGCAGTTAGGGATGACCAGGCAGGCAGGCAGGTGAGCGATTAGAGCCAGCAGTCCAGGATTGTGAGAGGGATGTCCAACTGCTGGCATTGGGCCTAAACTGGCAGTTGGACATCCCCCGAGGGGTTCTGGATTGGAGAGGGTGCAGGCTGGGCTGAGGGACCCTCGCCACCCCTGTGCATGAATTTCGTGCACTAGGTCTTATATAAGAATGTTTATAGCAGCCTTACTTATAATATTAATCCCAAACTGGAAATAACCCAGATGTTCACCAATAGGAAAATAGATAAACAAGTTGTTTTTATATTCAAGTATGTGATATTACTCAGCAATACACAACATGGATGAATTTCAAAGACATTATGTTGAGCAAAAGAAACTAAACATAAAAGAATAATTCATATAATTCCATTATTTGAAGTTCAGGAACAAGCAAAATTTTAGGATTATAGAAATCAGAATGGGGTTACTTCTGGAAGGAGGGGAATTGACTGAGAAAGCACATGAAGGAACTTTTTGAGTTGAGGGAGATATTTTATATCTTGTTTGTGTGTATACATCTGCTTATATACAATTGTCAAAGTTCATTACACTGGACATTAAAAATATGTGACTTTTATTGTACATAAATTATACCTTAATTCCCCCTTTCTTCATCATTTTTCATTCACAATACTTTCAGAAAAAAGAAAAACAATCCAAGTAGGTGATCAAAAATTAAATTGTTTCAAGATACCCAAAACCTAGGCACTATCTTTTTGTTTTACCATGCAGCAAGGTAGTTTAATATTTTTTTCCTGACTGAAGTACCTTTAGCGTTTATTTTAATGAGTGTCTGTTGTGGAATTCTTTTTTTTTCTTCTGATTTCACCTTTATCTTGATAAATATTTTTTTCTGGATATACAATTCTAGGTTTCTTTTTATTTCCATTTAGTGGATTGTGATATCTTCTCATCTTCTGTTGAGAAGTCAGCTTGTATGTCTAATATTTGTTCCTTTGTAGGCAGCATATCTACCCTCTCATCTCTATTTTTTTGGTATTCTGCAAGTTCACTATAATGTATCTAGGTGTGATTTTAAAAAATTATCCTGATGCTTGAAATTCCTTAAATATCCTGAATTTCAGGCTGTTTTTTTTTTTTTTTTTTTTTTAACAACTTTGGGGTATCCTAATATATAAAAAGCCAGGGGCCATCAAAACTGAAACAATCGAATGGACGACTGAACAGCAGGCTGCGTGGGGTGACAAGGCCGCCTGGGGGGTTAGTGAGAGACCACCAAATGACTGAACAGCAGGCTGCATGGGGTGACCAGGCCAGCAGGGGGGGGTGGTTAGTGAGGGATGACCAAACGACTGAACAACAGGCTGCATGGGGCTACCAGGCTGGAAGGGGGGTTAGTGAGGGACTACCAAATGCCTGAACAGCAGGCTTCATGTGGTGACTAGGCTGGCAGGAGGGTTAGTAAGGGATGACCAAATGACTGAACAGCAGGCTGCATGGGGTGACCAGGCCAGCAGGGGGACTAGTGAGGGACAACCAAACGACTGAACAGCACACTGTGTGGGGCAACCAGGCCAGTGGGGGGGGGCAGTTAGGGGTGACCAGGCTGGTAGAGGTGGCAGTTGGGGGTGACCAGGCCAGCAGGGGGCCAGTAAAGGGTGACCAGGCTGGCGGGGGGGGGGGCGGGAAGTTGGGGGCAACCTGGCTGGTAGGGGGGGAAATTGGGGGCGACCAGGCCAGCAAGGGGGGAAGTTAGGGGCAATTAGGCCGGCAGGCAGGTGAGCAGTTAGGAGCCAGTGATCCTGGATTGTGAGGGGTCCCAGATTGGAGAGGGTGTAGGCTGGGCTGCGGGGACCCCCCCATGCACGAATTTTGTGCACCGGGCCTCTAGCCATAATAATAAAAGGCCAAGAGGCGTCACAACCAAAACGACCAAACGACCGGTCACCAGGAGGTGCATGGAGCACCTCTCAGCCCGGTGCCCCGTGGGGTGCCTCCTTGAGCTATTGCACGCACTGGGCCCCTAGTTTTTAGCTATTTTGTCTTGATTATTTTCTCCTCCTCAGTCATTTTCTCTTTCTTCTGAAACTCTGATTGAACATATGGAAGACCCCCTACATTCTATCTTCTATGGCTTTTAATGTCTCATGCATTTTCTGACTTTTTGTCTCTCTGGGCTGAAATTCAGATAATTTTTAACGATTTCCTAATTATTATGTTACTAAAGGCATGGTTCATGAAATTTGTGCCTAGGGGGTGGGGGTGTCCCTCAGCGCAGCCTGCACCCTCTCTAATCTGGGACATCCCTTTCACAATCTGGGACTGCTGGCTTTTTACCACTCACCTGCCTGCCAGCCTGATCACCCCCTCACCACTCCCCTGCCAGCCTGATTGACACCTAACTACTCCCCTGCTGGCCCAATTGCCCCCAACTGCCCTCCCCTGCCAGTCTAATCACCCCAAACTGCCTTCCCCTGCAGGCCTGGTTCCCCCCAACTGCCCCCTGCAAGCCTGGTCCCCCCAGCTGCCCTCCCATGCAGGCCTGGTCACTCCCAACTGCCTTCCCCTGCCGACCATCTTGTGGCGGCCAACTTGTGCGAGGGTGTGAGGGTCAATTTGCATATTACCTCTTTATTATATAGGATTATTTATGTCTAATCTGCTGTTGAAGCTGTCCACTGAGTTTTAATATCAAATAAAACTTTCACTTCTACATGTAAATTTTCCAAATATGTTTGGTCACTTAGTTTCCTGTCATTTACACGTATTTTATTTTTTATGTTTTTTATTGATTTTTTAGAGAAAGAGGAAGGAAGAGGAATAAAGAAATAGAAACATTGATGAGAGGGAAACATTGATTGACTGCCTCCTGTATGCCCCCTTCTGGGGATTGAGCCTGCAACCCAGCCATGTGCCCTGACCAGGAATCGAAGTGGGGACCTCCTGGTTCATGGGTTGATGCTCAACCAATGAGTCATACCAGCTGGGCTACACATAATTTATAAATACACACACACACACACACACACACACACATACATATACATATATACTAGAGGCCCAGTACACAAAAATTCATGCACTTGGGAGAGTGGTCCCTCAGCCTGGCCTGCACCCTCTCACAGTCTGGGACCCCTCAGGGGATGTCCACTTGCCAGCTTAAGCCTGGTTCCTGGGGGATAGGGCCTAAGCTGGCAGTCAGACATCTCTATGGCAGCCCTGGAGCCCTCGGGGGATGTCTGACTGATGGCCGCAGTTGGACATCCTTAGCACTGCAGCGGAGGCAGGAGAGGCTCCCGCCACCACCGCTGCACTTGCAGCCCTCAGCCTGGCTTGTGGATGAGTGGAGCTCCTCCTGTGGAGTGCACTGACCACCAGGGGGCAGCTCCGTGTTGAGCATCTGCCCCCTGTGGTCAGTGTGCATCATAGCAACCAGTCTTTCTGCTGTTAGGAGCGATTTGCATATTACCCTTTTATTATATAGGATAGTATGTGTTTAATTATTCAAATATTCAAAATCTTCCTTTTACTGCTTTAATATATATATTGCTTTAATATATATGTACACACACACATATACACTGAGTGGCCAGATTATTATGATCTCTGAATGCATAATAATCTGGCCACTCAGTGTATATCCTATATAATAAAGGCTAATATGCAAATTGTCCCCTTGACCAGGAGTTCGACCAGCAGGCAGGCCGGCCAACTGCCCATGTCCCCTCCTCCTGGCCAGGCTGGCTGGACCCCACCCATGCACGAATTCATGCACCGGGCCTCTAATATATAAATATTATTCAAATATTTCAAGGTTTTTCAAGACTGATTCTGTCAATAATTGTTTCTGTAGGCATTTGCTCAGAGTGCATTTTGTGATTTTTTTTCTCTATGATATTCTATTTCTTAGAATTTTGTCAATTGAAATTCTTTAAGGCCTGAGTTGAGGATGGGTTATTCCAGCAAATCCTTGGTTTGTTTGTACCAGATACCTGAGACATTATCTACCTAGGACCACTTTAAACTAAAGTCTTGGCTTGAGGTTTAATGAACTTGGACTAAAAAGCAACATGAAGGTTAACTGCTGGTTAGAAATTCTCAAGGGACATTTCTTTTCTACCTTGTGTCAAGGTTTAAGAGCAGGCAAATTCCTCTGTTGTCTCCAAGTAGAGGGGTGAGACCTTATTTCTAGGTTATCCCTGCGTGGAGTGTGAAGCCCTTTGGGGTACCATCTTTACTAATGGGGTCTTACATTAGACTCTTCACTTTTGGAGAGGCCTTACTCCTTATCTTCTGTGTCCTTCAATTCACAAGGTCATGAAAGCTGAAGCTTAAATTCACCAGATTAAGCAAATGCCCTCAGGTGGACGCTGCCTCCATGCTCTATTTACTTTCTTGCATTCCATCTTTCAGTTAGTTTTTGGCCTCTGAAATTGTATCACTTTTTGTCAGTTCACCATCACATTCACATAGATTTAAGATAATATGTATCTAGCATCTTTAGTTAATTTCATCAGAAAGGATTGATCCAGATGGCTAGTCTGTCTGTCATCAGAAACAAGAGTCCCATATTTATGTTTTATCTCATTTTAATAAAATGTTTATATTATGTATCAGTTTTAAAATGCACAACATATTTATTCATATAACTAGTGGCCCAGTGCATGAAAGTCGTGCACATTAAAAGGGAATTAATTAGAGGAAATGTTTTAATATTGCTATTTGCCCTTTCTCTATAATAGAAGTGTTAGAGATGAAAGAAAATTAGTAAAATATATATGAAAATCCCCCTCCTGTCAGAGTCTGGGGCACGCCGCGGGACCCAGAGTCAAGTCCCTGCCCACCTGCACATGCCTCAAAATTGTGTGAGTCCCAGACCCGGCCAGCCCCACCCCCATCAAGCCCCACCAGGCGGGGGTGAGGGGGGGGACACAGCCTCAGGTCCCCTTGCCTGGTGCCAGGCAGGGGGAGCCTCAGGACCCCAGCCCGGTGCTGGGTGGGGGGTGTAGCCTCAGGTCTCCCGTCAAGCCCCACCAGGTGGGGAGGGTGCAGCCTCAGGTCCCCCGTCAAGCCCCGCTGGGTGGGGGGTGCAGCCTAGGTTCCCTGTCAAGCTCCGCCGGGTGGGGGGTGCACCTAGGTTCCCTGTCAAGCCCCACCAGGCGGGGAGTGCAGCCTCACATCCCCCGTCAAGCTCCACTGGGTGAGGGGGCACAGCCTCAGGTCCCCCATCAAGCCCTGCCGGTTGTGGGTGCAGCCTCAGATTCCCCATCAAGCCCCGCCGGGCAGGAGGGCACAGCCTCTGATCCCCTGGCACAGCCTCAGGTCCCCTGGCCTGGCGCTGGGGCAGGGACATGGCCTCAGGTCTCCTGGCCCAGCCTCGGGTCCCCCATCAAGCCCCCCTGGCAGGGGGGGCACAGCCTCAGGTCCCCTGGCCTGGCCTCAGGTCCTCCGTCAATCCCTGCCAGGCAGGGGGCGCAGCCTCAGGTCCCCCGTCAAGCTCCACTGGGTGAGGGGGCACAGCCTCAGGTCCCCCAGCCTGGCCTCACGTCCCCCGTCAATCCCTGCCAGGCAGGGGGCACAGCCTCAGGTTCCCCAGCCTGGCGCTGGGGCTGGGGGAACTGCATCAGGTCCCCTTGCCCGGCTTCAGGTACCCCGGTGCCAGGGCGCGAGGGCGCGAGGGCCCGAGGGCGCGAGGGCGCGAGGGCCTGATGACAATTTGCATATTAGCTCTTTATTATATAGGATTGTATTTGCATTTAATTCATAAATGAATGAATAAATATAAACTTATCAGAAGTGTGCACTCAGAAATGTTTATGGCTTGAGAGTGTAATAAAAAAGTCTGGGGGAGCCCATCTTAGAGTTACAGCATGGGCCATCGTCCCCCTCTCAACCTGTGGGGAGGTGGACACAGCAGAAAGGAGGCTTGCAAGGCCTCCAATGTTTTGGAGATCTCCAGGCTTTTCTCTTGCTTTCCTATAATGGGGCAGAGTCTGGGAAAATTATGCAAATGTGACTGTTCATTTTTAATTTTCTGAACGAATCTTGAAAGCTTCCTGGAGAGGTATGCCTACCTCTTCACTGATGATGGCTGGTTAGTTTACATCGTCCTAGGTACCCAGAACACATGGGGCCAGCGACACTGTCCTGGGACGACCTACTTGACTGGTACTAGTGCTCTCTAGACCAAGCCAGCAGCTCAGGCAGCTGTGCCCCCACCCCTCCTCCACTGCACTGCCTCTGCCTGGTTTCATTGAGATAAACCTCTTTTACTTTAAAGAAGGTTTTTATATTGAAGATGAGACTTTTGACAAGAAAATACTTGCTTTCATTTGACTGATAGAACCTTGGCAAAGAAAGTCCATTTTACCAGTTGCTGGCTAATGTCCCGACTTGGAAGACCAATAACCTCATGAATGGATTACTATCTCCTACTTACAGATGAACTCAACTCATTTGTTTCCTTAAAAAGATGGTGTCATTGATTAAAGATGGCCATTAGTGACCATGAATCAGTATATCTGTTCACCCTTCAAAGATGTTGGTCATTTGCATTTTATGCTAGGAAGCAAAACAGATGGTTCTTTGGCTAACTTACATGTCTTAAAGGTTGTTTCAGAGTTCTACATAATAATAAACAAGAAAGAAATTATTTAAGTACACCTGAGTTTAATAAACAGATCTAGAGATATCTATTTGTAGCCTTTATATGGAAGGCAATGTTAAGCTAACTTTTGGCTAAATACATGCAGAATCTACTGGCAGTGCACATGTTATTGAGGACACAATTCAAAAGCAAGTTGACGTTCCAGATAATGTGTGACTATAACAAAACTCTCAGAGAAAGAGTCAAAGCCAAAGCAGAATACAGTTGTCCCTCGGTATCCATTTGTGGATGGGTTCCAGGACCCAAGCAGATATGGAAATCTGTGCATGTTTCCTGAAAAGGCCATATATGAAAAGTGGTCCCCAAAACCTGAAGAAGCCCAGAGGCCAAAGAATGCGGCAGACAAGTGCAGCTTGTCAGTTTAAAGAGTTTTAGTAGGGAGCTTAGTTACAGAAACACAGTCCTGAGCGGCAGCAGGATAAAGTGATCCCGCACTGTTCGCCCCCAGGCCACCTGTTTTACATCCCTCTAAGAAGTGCACCTACTTACTCAGAAGGGAGTGATGGAGGGGAGCAAAGGGACCAGACACTGGGGGCTCTGGTGCCAGGGAGAGTTAGAAGATAGGTAACAATGAGGGTGCCTTGCCCCAGAGGAAGGACTAATGGTGGAGAAAGGATTAATGGCAGTTCATCATTAACCTGGGGTCTCTGTACACATTCCAGAGCCCTTGGGGGTGGGGTTAGGGATGGGATGGCATGGAGGGTTTAGGTGGATGAGTTTTAAAATGGAGTCAGTTCTATCTGCACAGGAGATGCTCACATCCTTTATATACCATATAAAGTGGCATAGTATTTGCATATAACCTATGCATATACTCCTGCATATTCAGACATCTCTAGATTACTCATAATAGCTAATACAATGTAAATTCTATGTAAATAGTTGTTATACTGTAATTTTTAGGGAATAATGACAAGAAAATTCTTCATATTTAGTTCAGATGCAACCATCATAGGCCTAACTACAACAGTGTAACATTTAAAATAATACTTTTGATCTATGTTTGGTTAAACCTGCAGATGCAGAATCCACAGATACAGAGGGCCCATTATATATCACACCAATTTGGGAACTTAAAACCAAAGTCAAATGCTAATTTTTACAAAGAGGCATCAAGGTTTTATATTTTAAAACAGAATAAATTAGGTTGGATTGAAACCCAAGCCTATGTATTATTAAAACAATTTAATTGGGATATCAAAGTATCAGACTGAACTGAATCAGCAGTCTATATGTTCTCGACTGGAGATAACAGGTTCCTCCTTTATAAAGTT
Organism: Plecotus auritus; assembly: GCF_963455305.1. Lineage (NCBI taxonomy): Eukaryota > Metazoa > Chordata > Mammalia > Chiroptera > Vespertilionidae > Plecotus > Plecotus auritus. The sequence goes on along the minus strand of NC_137772.1, from coordinate 86,076,682 downwards.
GGACTTTTTGAGAGAATGGCAGTTATGGGATTCAAAGGATTAGCCGTCAGAGGGAAGGTACAGATATGCGGACAGTGACAAGTTCCTTGACCCTCCTGAGGTGACCACGACCTGTCACTTCCCCATTAGCACAGCTTATATGTCTCTTGTGGGTCTTTCTACAGGTGTCTTTGGCTGAATTGAGGGTTGGTCATTGCAGCCTGGTTGGGACTCACCTTATGAGGGGACCATATCAGCTGGACTGACTGTGTCATAGGGCACTTATTTTTTGGAGGGGGAGGGGGCATTGAGCCACATCCTGTTAGTTGTGCTTTTCATGAATGGATGAGGAAACATTTGCAAGTGACATGGCTCCAAAATCCCACCAGCTGTGCTCTTTTCTGGGCAAGCTTGATTGCTTTTGGCTCTACCCAGTGCAGTGTTTTCCATAAAATCAGTCTTTTCCTCCACAGGGGTATTTATTATGTGCCATTTTGAAAATAAAAGGGATGCGGAGCAATCATCCAGCAAAACCATAAAACATTTTATTATCCGAGACGGTGAGGGAACAGGTTTGACATACAACGCTGGGATCTGCAATGGCCGAACAATGTAGTACTAAAGTGTGATTTAATGAGGCTTGGAGGATTTAGTTCAGTCAGAAAAGTTCCACTCTGTCTTGGGCATAGACGAAGTGAGCTGGCGTAGGCACCTGACTGAGCAGCATCTCACCCGTTAGGCTTCGGCCAGCAGCCTCCATTTGTCCTGCAGTCCCAGACAACCACTGTCAGGGAGACTTTCAGCAGGGAAACTTCTGACTGATTTAGTGGACCCCAAACTTGGCATAGCTTCCTGGTGGCTTTCATTTTATAAGGCCAGCAGTTAATCCAACAAAAGCCTGAATTCATTTCCCTCTAAATTTGTTGATTGCCAGCTGAGAGCTGGATGCTGTCAACTTGCTTTTAAAAAAAAATTCCATTTCACTGGAATTGAGATCCTTTGCCCTCTGATAAATGGCAGCGTGCCCTCTTGGGCAACATTTTTGTTTTCCACTTTTCCAGAGGAAAAACTCATTAGCAGATGGTGGCTTGTCATCAAGTCAATCATTGTCTTTGGATTTAATCATATACATCTTTCTGATCTAGCTGAACTAAACCTACATGTTAAACTTCATTATTATGTTGGCACAGCCTCAGCCTTGAGTTATGAACATAAGACATTCATGGACAAGTTCAAGCATCATTTTATCTTCTTAATTGAAGTGGATGTGTTTGTTGCATATTTATCAAGTTACTATGGTACACTTAGTCCCATGAGGATTGAATGAAGGTGTGGAAGAGTTAAAAGCCCCAGCGCCTGTCTTGAAGGGGCTAATGATTTAGAAGGTGGAATGAGGCACACACATAAAGAGATAGGCAACATTACATTATTAAGTAAGCTACAGGCCTTGATGGAGGTGGCTTTAGCCTAATCTAACATAGTGGTCCTCCAATGATTCTGCACCACAGACTGACCCGAGAAACTTTCAAAAAAGATAAATGTTCAGGTTCTATTTTAGTCATTTTGAGCTGCTATAGCAAGAATGTCATGGACCAGGTGGCTTAAACATTAATCATTTATTACTCACAGTTATGGAGGCTTGGAAGTCCATAACCAAGGTGCCAGAAGATCTGGTGTCTGGTGAGAGTCCATTTCCTGTTTTACAGATGGCTGTCTTTCTGTTGTATCCTCATGGAGACGAAGAGAGGGAAACTCTCCATCATGTTCTTATAAGGGCACTAATCACATTCATGAGGGTTCCACATTCATGACCTAATTACCTCCCAAAAGCTCCACCTCCTCATACCATCACATTGGGGGTTAGGATTTTAAGATATGAAATTTTAGGAGGGCACAAACATTCAGTCCATGTCAGGTCCTTATACCAGAGATCCTGAGTTAATGACTCAGTGGAGGGACTGGGCACTGGCCGGGAAACTTCCCAGATGCGTCTATGATTCTAATGTGCTGCTAGGGCTGAGAACTGCTATTCTAGGGTGGATTTTTTTTTGTTTAACATTTAGGTCCTACTTTAGATTTTGTCCCTATCCAGATAAATAGTAGTTTTCTCTTCTCTCCTCCAATAGCTCCTTGTTCACATCTCAATGATCGCCTTCCTGTGATGATCTCTGTACAAATATGTTTCCCTCCTGGTTGCCCCTCTAGGGTGAGGGACAGAGTTCTAGTCAGCCTTATATTTCTGGAGCATGGCACAAAAGATGTTCCACAAATGTTTGTTGAAGGAGTGAAAGAATGGGCTGGTTGACCTTGAGCAAGATACATAAAAACTCTGCTTAGGAGTTTTTATATTTAGATTCATAAAGATGGGAGAAAGGAGGAATTATGCCATTATCTTGTGGGGCTATATTAGATGTAGATGCTTTCCTCTAATGACTCTGAAGCCCTTATAGAATAAAGGTGCAATGCAGATTCTAGGCATTCTCATGAGTAATCGACCCTGGAGTAATATCTTTGTTCTCCCATTTTGTATCAAGACACAGGTAAATTTTGATGAGATTATAGCAGAGTTGATGCTAATGCTACAAATCTACTAATGTCATCTAAATGAGATGGCTGACTTTTAAAATATTTGGGAACACAGCTTGGGCCCAGAGTATGAGAACGAAACAGCAGCCTCAAAATCTTGGTAATGACCCAGGCAGGGACTTGGGGTTAGGGTTTTATCCATAGCTCTTCCCTCCCAGTGGCATTATTTATCTCCAAGTTATTCCTCTTTCACCAAAATTCTTTCTTTTTTTTAAAATTTCTTTATTGATTACGGTATTACATATGTGTCCTTATTCCCCCATTACCTCTCCTATCCCCCCGTCATGTCCTCAACCCCCTGTTGTCTGTGTCCATTGGTTAGGCTTATATGCATGCATACAAGTCCTTTGGTTGATCTCTCTTCCTTACCCCCACCCTCCCCTACCTTCCCTCTGAGGTTTAATGGTCTGATTGATGTTTCTCTGTCTCTGGATCTATTTTTGTTCATCAGTTTATGTTGTTCATTATATTCCATAAATGAGTGAGATCCTGTGATATTTATCTTTCTCTGCCTGGCTTATTTCACTTAGGATAATGCTCTCCAGTTCCATCCATGCTGTTGCAAATGGTAAGAATTCCTTCTTTTTTTATCACAGCATAGTATTCCATTGTGTACATGTACCACAGTTTTTTAATCCACTCATCTGCTGATGGGCACTTAGGCTGTTTCCAAATCTTAGCTATGGTGAATTGTGCTGCTATGAACATAGGGGTGCATATGTCCTTTCTAATTGGTGTTTCTAGTTTCTTGGGATATATTCCTAGAAGTGGGATCACTGGGTCAAATGGGAGTTCCATTTTTAGTTTTTGAGGAAACTCCATACTGTTCTCCACAGTGGCTGCACCAGTCTGCATTCCCACCAGCAGTGCACGAGGGTTGCTTTTTCTCTGCATCCTCGCCAGCACTTGTTGTTTGCTAATTTGTTGATGATAGCCATTCTGACAGGTGTGAGATGGTACTGCATTGTTGTTTTGATTTGCATCTCTCTGATGATTAGTGACTTTGAGCATGTTTTCATATGTCTCTTGGCCTTCCTTCTGTCTTCTTTCGAAAAGTATCTATTTAGGTCCGTTGCCCATTTTTTGATTGGATTGTTTATCTTCCTTTTGTTGAGTTGTATGAGTTTCCTGTAGATGCTGGAGATTAAGCCCTTATTGGTGATAACATTGGCAAATATGTTCTCTCGTGCAGTGGGCTTTCTTGTTGTTTTGTTGATTGTTTCTTTTGCTGTACAGAAGCTTTTTATTTTGATGTAGTCCCATTTGTTTATCTTCTCTTTAGTTTCCATTGCCCTAGGAGCAGCATCAGTGAAGAAATTGCTTTGGCATATGTCTGAGATTTTTCTGCCTGTGGATTCCTCTAGTATTTTTTATGGTTTCCCATCTTATGTTTAAGTACTTTATCCATTTTGAGTTTATTTTTGTGTATGGTGTAAGTTGGTGGTCTAGTTTCATTTTTTGCATGTATCTGTTCAATTTTCCCAATACCATTTATTGAAGAGACTGTCTTGACTCCATTGTATGTTCATGTATCCTTTGTCGAATATTAATTGGGCATAGTGGCTTGGGTTGATTTCTGGGTTCTCTATTCTATTCCATTGATCTATATGTCTGTTCTTGTGCCAGTACCAGCCTGTTTTGAGAACAGTGGCTTTGTAATACAGCTTGATATCTGGTATTGAGATCCCACCTACTTTGTTCTAATTTCTCAGGATTGCTGCAGCTATTCGGGGTCTTTTTTTATTCCAGATGAATTTTTGGAAAGTTCGTTCTAGGTTTCCGAAATATGCCCTTGGTATTTTAATGGGGAGTGCATTGAATCTATAGATTGCTTTGGGTAGTATGGACATTTTAATGATGTTGATTCTCCCAATCCATGAACATGGTATGTTCTTCCATCTGTTTGTGTCTTCCTCTATCTCTTTTTTCACTGTCCTGTAGTTTTTCGCATATAGGTCTTTTAGCTCTTTAGTTAAGTTTATTCCTAGGTATCTTAATTTTTTTTTTTTTGGTGTGATGGTAAATGGGATTGCTTTTTTAGCCTCTCTTTCTATAAGTTCATTATTGGTGTATAGAAATGCCATAGATTTTTTGGCATTAATTTTGTATCCTGCTACATTGCCGAATTTATTTATTAAGTCTAATAATTTTTTGATGGAGTCTTTAGGGTTTTCTATGTACAGTATCATGTCGTCTGCGAATAAGGACAGTTTTACTTCTTTTCCAATTTGGATGCCTTTTATTTCTTCTTCTTGTCTGATTGCAGTGGCTAATACTTCCAGTACTATGTTGAACAGGAGTGGTGAGAGTGGGCATCCATGTCTTGTTTCTGTTCTTAGGGGAAATGGTTTTAGTTTTTGCCCATTGAGTATGATGTTCGCTGTGGGTTTGTCATATATGGCTTTTATTATGTTGAGGTATGATCCTTCTATTCTCACCTTGCTGAGAGTTTTTATCAAGAAAGGGTGTTGGATTTTGTCAAATGCTTTTTCTGCATCAATTGATATGACTATGTGGTTTTATCTCTCAATTTGTTTATGTGATGTAACACATTTATTGATTTGCGGATATTGTACCATCCTTGCATTCCTGGGATAAATCCCACTTGGTCATGGTGTATGATCTTTCTGATGTACTGCTGGATCCGATTTGCTAGAATTTTGTTGAGGATTTTGTCATCTATGTTCATGAGGGATATTGGCCTGTAATTCTCTTTCATTGTGTTGTCTTTATCTGGTTTTGGTATTAGGGTGATGCTGGCTTCATAGAAGGAGCTTGGAAGTGTTCCTTCCTCTTGAAATTTTTGGAATAGTCTGAGGAGGATAGGTTTAGTTCTTCCCTGAATGTTTGGTAAAACTCCCCTGTGAAGCCGTCTGGCCCTGGGCTTTTGTTTGCTGGAAGCTTTTTGATGACTGCTTCAATTTCTTCCATAGTTATTGACCTATTGAGATGTTTACATTCTTCCTGATTGAGTTTTGGAAGGTTATATTTTTCTAGGAATATGTCCATTTCCTCCAGGTTGTCCAGTTTGTTGGAATAGAGTTGTTCATAGTATTTTTTAACAGTCCTTTGTATTTCTTTGGGGTCTGTTGTTATTTCGCCTCTTTCATTTCTGATTTTGTTTATTCGTGTCCTCTCTCTTTGCTTCTTGGTGAGCCTGGCTAGAGGTTCATCAATATTGTTTATCCTTTCAAAGAACCAGTTCTTGGTTTCATTCATCTTTTGTATTTTATTTATTTATTTTTTTTGGTCTCTATGTCATTTATTTCTGCTCTGATCTTTATTATCTCCTTCCTTTTACTCACTCTGGGCTTTTTTGTTGCTCTCTTTCTAATTCTTTGAGTTGTAGAGTTAGATGATTTATTACCATTTTTTCTTGTTTTTTTGAGGTAGGCCTGTAGCACTATAAACTTTTCTCTCAGGACTGCTTTCATTGTGTCCCATAGATTTTGGATTGTTGTGTTTTTATTGTCATTAGTTTCCAGGATGTTTTTAATTTCTTCTTTGATCTCTTTGGTAACCCAATCACTGTTTAATAGCATTCTATTCAGCTTCCAAGTGTTTGAATTTTTGGCGCTGTTTTTATTGTAGTTTATTTCTAATATTATGCTATTGTGGTCTGAGAAAATGCCTGATATGATTTCAATCTTCTTGAATTTGAGTAGACTTTGCTTGTGACCCAATATATGGTCTATTTTTGAAAATGTCCCATGTGCACTTGAGAAGAATGTATAGTCCGTGGCTTCAGGGTGAAATGTTCTGAAGGTGTCAATTAAGTCAATCTGATCTAGTGAGTCATTTAGGATTTCTGTTTCTTTGCTGATTTTTTTGTCTAGATGATTTATCCAGTGATGTCAGTGATGTATTAAAGTCCCCTACTATGATTGTATTATTGTCTATCTCTCCCTTGTTATCTTCCAGGAGTTTTTTTTTTTATGTATTTGGGTGCTCCTGCGTTGAGTGCATATATGTTTATCAGGGTTATATCCTCTTGTTGTATCAATCCCTTTAGTATTATGAAATGGCCTTCCATATCTCTTGTTATGGCCTTCACTTTGAGGTCTATTTTGTCAGATATAAGTATTGCTACCCCAGCTTTTTTTTCATTTCCATTTGCCTGGAAGATATTTTTCCATCTCTTCACTTTCAGTCTGTGTGAGTCCCTTGTTCTAAGGTGGGTTTCTTGTATACAGCATATATGTGGTTCATGTTTTTTTATTCATTCATTCACTCGATGTCTTTTGATTGGAGCATTTAGTCCGTTTACATTTCAAGTTATTATTGAAAGGTAATTGTTTGTAGCCATTTTTATTTTTTGTGCCTGTGTTCTTTCTTACTTTTTTATTTCTTCTTTTTACACCAGTTCCTTTAGCATTTCTTGCATTGCTGGCTTGGTAGTGATGAATTCCCTTAGCCTCTTTTTGTCAGTGAAGCTCCTTATTTCCCCTTCAATTTTGAATGATGGCTTTGCTGGATAGAGTATTCTTGGATTCAGTCCCTTGCTTTGCATCACTTTGTAAATTTCCTTCCATTCTTTTCTGTTCTGATGTGTTTCTGTTGAGAAATCATTTGATAATCTAATGGGAGCTCCCTTGTATGTAACTTTCTGTCTCTCTCTTGCAGCCCTTAGGTTTCTCTCTTTGTCCTGAACATTTGCCATCATAATTATGATGTGTCTTGGTGTGGGTCTTTTCGGGTTCAGCTTGTTTGGGACTCTCTGAGCTTGTGTTATTTTTTTTTTCTTCCCCACATCAGGGAAGTTTTCTGACATTATTTCTTCAAATAGGTTTTCTAACCCTTGTTCCGCTTCCTGTTGTTCTGGCACCCCTATTATTTGTATGTTGCTTTGTTTCATGTTGTCCCATAGCTCCCTTAGGCTCTCCTCCTGTCTTTTAATTTTTTTCTCCAATTGCAGTTCAGTTTGGGTGTGTTTTGCTTCCCTGTCTTCTAATTCGCTAATTCTGTCCTCTGCTTCTCCTAGTCTATTGTTGAAACTTTCCATGGTGTTTTTTATTGCAGCTATATCACTCTTCATTTCTTCTTGATTCTTACATAAATTATTTATTTTTTTCATCCATTTCTTCTTGATTATTACATAAGTTGTTGACTTTTTCCTCCATCTGTTTATGAACAACCTTTATTCTGAATTCTCTTTCTGACATATTCCTTGCCTCTGTTTCGCTTAGCTGCTTTTCTGGCGATTCCTCCTTTTCTTTCCTTTGCGGGTTTCTTTGTCTACCCATTTTTGGTCCTACTGACTGATCTAGATGTTGAGTCATGCAGGTGCTGCTCCTTGGGTGGCAGTGGCTCCTCGGGTTGTGGTTGTTTCTCAGGCGGTTGCTAAAGTGGCTGCTCCTCAGTTGGCAGTGGCTCCTCTGGTGGGTGCTGTTCGTAGCAGTGGTGTCTCCTCTGGCTGGTGGGGAAGGCTGCTCGCACAGCTCTGCTATTCCTTGGATGGAGTTGGGCTGCTTGTGTGGCTGCTGCTCCTTGGACAGGGGCAGACTGCTCATGTGGCTGCTGCTCCACGGATCAGGGCCGGCTGCACGCTGATGCTGTTCCTCAGATAGGGTGGGCTGCTCGTGAGGCTGCCGCTTTTTGGACAGGGGCAGGTTGCTTGCTGTGCTGGTGCTCCTCATACGGGTACAGGCTCCTCGCTTAGCTGCTGCTCCTCCGACGGTGGATGGGCTGCTTGCTTGGCTGTTGCTCCTCAGGTGGGAGTGAGCTGCACGTGTGGCTGCTGCTCCTCGGATGGGGGCGGGCTGCTCACCCAGCTGCTGCTCGTCGGTTAGGTGAAGTCTGTGTGTGGCTGCTGCTCCTTGGACCAGTGCGGGCTGTGCAAGACTGCCGCTCCTTGGACATGGGTGGTCTGCTCGTTTGGCTGCTGCTCCTTGGTCTGGGGCAGGCTGCTCGGGTGGCTTCTGCTCCTCGAATGGGGGTGGGCTGCTCCCGGTGCTACTGTTTCTCATATGGGGCTTGGCTGCTCACACAGCTGCTGCTCCTTGGACAGGGGATGGGCTGCTTGCGTGGCTGCTGCTCTTCAGGCAGGAGTGAGCTGCACATGCGGCTGCTACTCCTCAGCTGGGGGTGGGCTGCTCAGCCAGCTGCTGCTCATCGGACCAGTGCAGGCTGAGCAGGGCTGCTGCTCCTTGGATGTGGATGGGCTGCTCGGGCGGCTGCTGCTCCTCGGATGGGGGCAGGCTGCTTGTGTGGCTGCTGCTCCTCGGACAGGGGCAGGGTGCAGGCTGTGCACAGCTGCTGCTCCTCGGATGGGGACAGGCTGCACAGGGCTGCTGCTCCTCAAAAGTGGGCAGGCTCCTCTTGTGGCTGCTGCTCCTCAGATGGGGTGGGTTGCTCATGTCATTGCTGCTCCTCAGACAGGGGAATGGGCCACTTATACAGCTGCTGCTCCTTGGACAGGGGCAGGCCACGTGAGGCTGCTGCTCTTAGACCTGGGGCGAGCTGGTCACGGGACTGCTGCTCTTTGGACAGGAGTGGGCTGCTCGTGTGTCTGCTGCTTGTGTGGTTGCAGTGCCCTGGGCTAATGCGTTGGGCTGGTCAGAGGGGAGCCTGCTTCAGAACTCACAGGAGCCTGCACCCAGGATAGCTGGAGACTTGGTGGCCGTGGGACCACAGCCGAGGTAGCAGGAGCCTGGCAGGGGTGGCTGTAGAGTCCCAGGTGTTCTTTGAGGGCATGCTGGGTAGAGGTGAGGCTGGGCTCCCAGTTACAGCAGCTCTCCCCTTCAAAAAGGTGAGGTCTCTGAGGACAAGCTGGTCTCCTGGTACTGTCTGCAATGTGGGGGCCCCAGGAGAAGTGGCAGCGTGTCACTGCCTAGATAGGCGAGCCCAGTTAGCCTGCCCCAGAAGGTCCTGTGGGATCTAACTGTGCCTTACTCACATACACACACACACATCCCATATGACCACACACTCCTCTTTTGCTCCCTCCCTCACTCATGCTCTCTCCCTCACTGCTGCCTTCTTCCTGCCTCTGTAGCTGTGTCTGGGGTGTTATTGACCTGTTTGTGGACGGAGCTTCCTCTCCAGGTTTCTGGTTAATGTGGCTCACTCTCTAGCTCCTGGCCAGACAGGATAAAATTCACCTCAACAAGACACAACACAAAGGGAACAAAGCACGAATATACTCACAACACCAATGACCCCACTCTAAGTAACCACCTGAGAAGAGAATTAGGGGAGAGAAAAGAGAGCACAGATAATATCAAAGAGAGAGAAAAAGATAAGAGAGAAAAGAAAAAGGAAGAAAAAGGAGAATATGTGTAATATATATATATATATATATATATATATATATATATATATATATGGGGAAACACCACAGAACCAATAGATAAACAAACAAACAAAAAATATAAACACTAAACACCCAGCAAAGAGGGTGGGGCAGAATCTGTAGAGGTTGAGCTTATATACAGAAAATAAGGTTAAGAATTGGATGAATATGGGGAGATCCTCTGTTCAGTGTAGAGGAAGTAGAAAGGGGATGGGTGGATAAGAAGAAATAGAACGAGAAGAAAATAATAATGATAATAAATTTACAAAAAAATTGATTTCAAAATTGGTATAAAATAGTAAATAAAAATAAAATAAAATAGAGTGATGGAAAAATAATTCAAAAGAAATAGAAAATAAAGCAAAATAAAGCAAAAAAAAAAGAAAATAAAAACAAGGAAACAGAAAAAAGAAGAAAAAAAGAGATAAAATAATAATAATAATAAAATAAAAATGAAAAAGTGAAGTGTCATTCCTTTGGCTGGCTTAAGATCCCAGTCTTCTGTACTGTCTTTAGGCCAGTCCCTTGGGAATCTCAGGGATTATTTGGATTTTTTTTTTCTTCTCAAATCCTTTTTGCTATTCAGGGTGGGATCTGGGTGTGGCTGTATCGGTTGCCTGGAAACTGGAGGGAGCGGCTATCTCTTCAGGACAAAATGGCTGCCGAGGTCCCGGGCTCAGGTATGACTCAGCGCCAGACACGCTGCCAATTCTCCTGGGTCCCCCACTCTCCCCAGACTCCAAGGGTCCGCACCTTCTCCCTCACTTCAGCCACTGGTAAGTGTCTGTATCCGAAAGGTCCTGTGAACTAGGCTCAGTGGAGAAAGGCTCAGGCCCCAGAGAGGGGAGAAACTGGGTCTCTGTGCGCTCCTCTCCTGCTGGTGCTGCGTGGTCTGGCCAGCCCTTCAGGCTGCACCCTCTGGGTTCAGCCTTTTGTGACTGTGGACCCAGTTCTAGAATCCCCCGGGGTCCAGCAGTCCTGTGGCCCTTCTTTCCCCAGTCAGATGCTTGCTTGTCCCCAGGGACGGGGCTTGGTGCTGTGTGGGTTCCTTCAGGGGTCTGGCAGACTCACCTGCCCAGCTCCTTGATTTTACCCTTTTCCAGGGATCCTATGCCCTTCCTGACTGCAAACTGTCTCACCCGCTGAGTCTCCTTTGCCAATTCGGGTTGGATGTTATTCGTTTCAGCTGTTTTTTCTATCTGCTCCGGGACAACGCTCGGGACACGCCTGTCTGTTCCGCCGCCATTTTGTCTCTCCCAAAATTCTCTTTTCAAACCTTCTTTGCAAATGCATTTATCTATTTGGGGAGGGGCTTCAGGTGTGAGGAGGCTTGTATTCCCAAGGGAATGTTTCAGGCACTAGTATTTCCAAGAGACCAGTGGTTAGAACTCATTTACAGTGACAAATTGACTATTGCTGTCTTTTTCTTTTCTATAAATTAGCTTAACTTTGTTTACAAGTACCTCCCTCATTTTCTTCTTTGTGATAAAGATGAACACTCAAAGCTCTAAGCCACATAGTGTAGATTACGAGAAGACTTCTGCTTCTCAGAAAACAATTTGGCCATTTAGTTGTAAATTTTGTGCTATGAGTTTCTGAAGTCCAAGCTCAGTATTTTATTTGTGGCTGAGAGGCCAAGAAGGAGCCTTGTGCAGTCTTCATCTGACTTCTGTTCTCTGAAGCTGAGGCCAAGGGTTGACCTCCCTCAACTGTTGCTGAGAAGCAGCAGGCCTCTGCTTTATATTTAATTAGCAGATTTTCTCCTCTGGGATGGAAAATGACTTAACATTTTTCAGGTGAGAAAACCAAGGACATTCAAGGTCACATTGTGTTGTTTCTCTGGAGTGGGTCTTTTCCCAGATACCTCTCCACTATTTATTTTGGAAAAAACTTGAGTTTAGACTATCATTAGGGAAATTGGTATCATTTAAAGGTGAAATAAATATTCTCCTCTTCTAAACTGCTCTGGGGAGAGAACAAAGGAAGTGTCACATGATGGTGGTTAACACAAAGGTCCTATTTTTCCTGATGTAAATGGTAACCGGTAATAAGAAAGGCATTTTGTCCAGACAGCGGGGCATAAGCAGTGACAGTAATGTCAAGGTAGGAACTTGAGTGAGCTGTGTGTTTAGACACGAGTCAGTCCTCAAAGCATCAGGCTGCAGTCCATTCCTAACATCACTGCACTTCAACTTCTACCTTTAGAGCAAGGCGATCCTGCATGGCAAATCCAGAATGTAAATGAATGTGAAGCTCTGTTGGAGAAACCTCACTCCTCTTTGCAGCCACAGCTGGGCAGCCACCAGAGAGTTTTCAAGCTAGACATGTTTTCCCCCAACATCTGTCAGCTTAGCTAATCAGAGCTCCAAATGAACAGTGTAATACCCGAAATCATTATCTGGGTTTGTGACACGCCCTCCCTCTTCTCCCTGGAGGACTGAGGATTCAAAATGAAAAACAACATTTGTAAGGGATCAGGAGAGGGAGGATTTTCATCTTTATTATTATTGCTACCAGTAATATATTTTCATTAACATGGTTTTAGTAGTATGAAACAAGAGAAATGAAACACAACCCCCTTGAAGTCAACACGTTCCCCAGTGCCTTTTGCATAAGGTACTGTATCTTTGACTCACTCAGTCCGAGATAAGCCTATTAATTAAGATTTCGTCTACAGGTGCAGTTTACGCAGATGTAATTTTCTGCTCCGAGCTAACTGAAAACTTGCAGATGGGCTCTGCATTTAGCACTTTTTAACAACGTGGAAAAGATATGGTCTGTGCTCCAGGAAGAAGGAGAGAGTTAATCCACTAATCAAGTCAACAATTAATTTATTGAGTGCCTGCTTGATGCTCAGCTAGGTGCCACTGTTGTAGGGGATGCATGATGAGGAGAGCCTTTAATGAGGAAACATGACTCACATTATAAGCAGTGTGGCATTATGGACAGAACACAGTATTTGGAATCCAGACAGATCTGATTTAGAAATCCAGTTCCACGGCTTCAAAGTTGTATGACCTTGAAAATTTTATTTTACATTGTAGCCACCTATTTTCTTTTTATTAAAATAGGATATTAGTACTGTTAAGATTGTTGTAAGCATTAGCAATAACTTTGTAGAGCACCTGCCATATTAGAGACACTCCAAAATATCATTATAATATGGAATATGTGTAATAATTTAGCCGTTAATAATACTTATGCAAATTCTCAGAGACGAGAGAGAGAGAGAGAGAGAGAGAGAGAGAGAGAGAGAGAGAGAGAGAGAGAGGATATTGCGGGCCAGAATAGGTGGATAAACATTGAATACAACTAAAGCAGCACTTAGAAATGACAGATTCAAATTGCTGGAGGGATCTTAGTTAACTGGTCCAACCAACTCATCCTACCAATGCAGAAACAAGGCTTAGATAAATTGACTTGTGCAGACTAGTAAATCCAATGGGAGCAGGGACCAGATTGACCATACATGTGGCTCTGCTTGGGTAGCTGGTGCCATATGATGTGGTGGTTCCCAAACCTGGCAGAGTGTTAGGACATCTTGTGAGCTTTAAAGAAAGCAGGCTTTCAAGAGAGTCTGATTCAGAAGGCTTGGGGTGAGGCCCGAAATATGTTTGTTCACTGAGTTCCCTGGCCTGTAGATTCACCCATTGATGTATCATCAGGAGCACGGAGCTGGGAGCTTCAGTCACAGTTCTTCTAGCTTGCTGTGTGACTTGGAAAAGCCAACCTTTTCATTCTTAGTCATCTCATCTGTCTCTCGAAGGGGTTGCATTGGTTGAGATTCTAGTCACCGCCCTCTCGCATCATCACTCCATTACACCACTTCAGCTCAAGCTGAACTGAAGTTTGGATAGGATCTGGCTTGGAGGTAAGGGGAAGGCTAACAAGAGTGGTAGAGGGAAGGTAAAGCTGTGGGATGAGCCTGTCTGCGAGGATGTTTCCTGTGGGGAACAAGAGGGATTCCTGGTCATGTGGCTAAAAGAGGACTTCAGTATGTGTTCAGTATGGGGTTAGAATGGGCATTAGGCATCATTTTACAGAGGGACCACTTCCCAAACTATGTTAGGTGGAACATGAAGCCTTTGAGATGCTCTGAAAGAGAGCTCTGTTAATAAGTTTGGGAGATGCTATTTACTGTATCACAGTTCAGGAGATTCATAATGCATAGAGAACTTTGAGGAATCTGATTAACTTTCCTTAGTCTGGAATGTTTAAAATGTATTTGATCACAGGGCACTTTAAAAAACACCTATTAACTAACATTGCATGGAACACATTTGGGGAAACACTGTTATAGACAAAACAAGGAGTCGTTATAAGTTCTGGACTCAGCTTTAGAGAACTGGGGATGTGATCATTAGAAAGAACACTTGCAAGGAGCAGGAAATGAACTGGGATTTCTCGGCTTAGAGAAGAGAAGCCTTATGCAATACATTTTAGTTATGTGAATTGGTATAATGAGGGATATGATTGATTGTTCTTCATTTTCACTGAGCATCAAGCCAGAAGAAATGGGCTTAATAGTTAGGCCTAGAGATTTAGGAGGGAGAAAACGGAAATCTTTCTGATAAGGGATATAAACTAGAATAGTTAATCTAGGGAAAAATGTAATTTCCAGAGTCTCATCTATGTCATTTAATAAAATCAGGAGTATAGCCTAGATAACAATTCAAGTACCCAGTATTTTCTTTTCTGTCTTTTCTATTCAGTGGTCTGTGCACTTACACCGAAGCCACAGAGCACCCCAGCAGTCTAATCAAAGATCCAGCAGCTTACAGGACTGTAGATTGGGCAAGAACCCAACATCTGTTCCAACTTCCCACCAAAGTAGGAGTATTTTCTGCAACACCCCTACCCCGTGGCCTCAGGGTATGCTGAGGACAACTCTAGTACTTAGGAAATCATTACTTTTCTAGGCAGCTCATTTCATTTATGGATGGCTTAAATTATTAGGAAGCTCTGCCTTACCATGAACCAAAATGTGTTTCATTGCTTCTTACACATTTTACACATTTTAGACCTTGTTATTTGTGTTAGAGTTCCATAGATATACTTGTGACTTTTTTCCTCTGGGATGACTGAAAACAAATATCTTGCCTGCCCTAATCCTTCTCTAAGACAAATCATTTAAGTCCTTTAGCCATCTCTCCTGATGTACAGTCTCTAGAACAGCCGTGGGCAAACTACGGCCCGTTCGGCTGTTCTATCCGGCCCGCGGAGCCGAAAGAGTGGAGGGTTCTCTTGCTCTCCCCTCCGCTCCTTCACCAGCAGCAGTGTTAACATGGCAACATCAGGAAACACGGCCACAGCTCCTTCTTCTGAGTGGGTGGATTTATATCCGCCCATTCAGTAGAAGGAACAACCTCTCAATCTTCCAGAGGCTCCTTGTAATGCCCGCGGACGTGTCCCCCGACATCACCCTGGGAATGCATAGACACGTTATCGTGGTGATGTAGGGAGACACGCCCCTGGAGAGCACAGTATCAGAGCATTAGCTAAAATGGAGACCAACAACACTGTTCCCACTGAAGTTGATGTTTTAAAGACCAAAAACCTTTCAACCCAGTCTACATTGCCATCTACATCTATGTCCCGGGCATAATTTGAAAGTTGCACTAAAGAAAATGTTTAATTTACTGTTTACACATTTTTTTCTTTTCTATTTGTTTTAGTTTTAAATTATTTTATTATATTTAAGTTTAATTTGAAAGGCTTTTGTACCTTTCCTTTGTTAGGCAATTTTATTTTGCCTTTGCCATCTTCAATATAAGGTATGTTATTGTGCTATGATTCCTCCATTTTTTGAAGTTTCAAATTATAATAATTAGTGTTTACATTCTTCTTGTTAAAATGTTTGAAATGAATAAAACTATTGAAATAAAAAAAAAAAGACCGTACCCTTTTATGTAATGATGTTTACTTTGAATTTATATTAGTTCACACAAACACTCCATCCATGCTTTTGTTCCGGCCCTCCGGTCCAGTTTAAGAACCCATTGTGGCCCTCGAGTCAAAAAGTTTGCCCACCCCTGCTCTAGAACCTTCATCACTCATCCAGGGAATATGGGTTGACCATCATGAAGCATAGCTGAGTTACCACCTTTTTGGGTCTGGACAGAGTTTTACTGCAGAGAGGCAATGTGTGCCAGGCAAGTTCCTGAGATGAGCATTTGGAACAGTCCAGCATGTCTGGAGGGCATTCTATTCTAACAAAGAATTGCATTTGGTCAATTTACATGTGGGACCAAGAGGTCCTAAAACAAACCACACTCAAATGTAAAAAATCCTTGACGAGCACCAGTTTGGCAGGACAGTGGGCTCTTAGGAAAGGACACCATCGGAGGGTGCTAGGAGTTAGCAAGTTACTGAAGTTTCTCTAAGTTACTGAATGCAACAACCAAAGCTGCTTTGTCAACCATAACAATGGTGTGAAATGTGGAGGTACAAGAGGTGGCACAGCAGCTTCCTGTAGTGCATCTTTATTGTGGCAGTTACACCATCATTTCTGGGAGCAGGAGAGGTTTCAAGGGGCAGTCTATTTGGGACAGTATGTGAGGCATTCCTGAGGGAGTGGGCAGGGGTGACTCAGTGACTCGAAAAAATGCTGCTCATGACTACTACTGGGGTCATCTGTTCCTCAGACTTCCCCAGCTTGGAAATATGAGCCAGATTTTGCTCATCTGTTCAATTCTTTCTATTCCAACAAAGAATTGCATTAGTTAGATTTTGTTGTTCAGCAATCATGTCATGAGTTAACAAAAATACTTTTTTTCACATAAACTATTACCAAGATCTTCCTCATATTGCAGTCAACTCTTTGAGTTAAATGCAGGATTTTACATTTGTCCCTGCTACATTTTATTTTATAGATATGAATTTATTGGTATTTTAAAAATAGTTTTTAATAAAGTGCTAGGTATTCCTCCTATCCTGAAGTCATCTTCACTTTTGATAAACATGCCTTCCCATTCTTCTTCATAGCTTTGAAATGTGCCCATCAGAAAAGGACCAGGGAGAGAGATTTTATGGTATGCTATTAGAGACTTTTCTTGAGTAATACACCAGCCCTTTAATCCATTCTTTTAATTAAAATCTCCAGCCAGCTATTTATTCACAGAGTAGTTCTATTTTCAAGCATTTGTTGTGTTTCTCCATCTTGTTCACAGGGAAATCAGGGACTATTGAAATGATTTACCAAAATCAAGATACATTATGTGATACTTTGATTTTTTTCTTTCTGTTTGATATTCATAGGAATTTGGACTTGATGGGAAACCAAATGTATATTTTACCAGACAAAACCATTGCTGTCTCTTGGTGATATAGGTCTTGCCCTCCCAGGCCCAGGCATGCCAAACAGATCATTGTGTAGCAAACAATAGCTGCCTTTCAGAGCACCCAGTTCAAACTCTATAAATAATTTACAAGTCCTTATTTAGCTTACTTACCTTTTTAGCCTTATCTTTGAGTTCATCTGGTGTTCAGCTTCTCTTAATAGGCCATGCTTTCTAAACGTCTGGCTATTGACGCCTTGCTTCTGCTTCCTGGACACTCTTCATTTTGTTTGATTAGCTCTTACTCATACTTTAGCTTAGATGTAACTTCCTCAAGGAAGCCAACTGTGATCCCCCAAGGCTGGATTAGGTGTCCTTCCCACATAGTCCTTCCATCCTGGGCTTACCTCTGCGGTAGCACCTGTCACTCAGGTGTCCTTGCTTATGGGCTCCTTCTCCCAGTTGCCTTTTTAACTCCTTGAGAGCAGGGACTGTGTCTGGTGCATAGCAGGCTCTCAATAATTCAGTTAAAAACTACAGGCCACAGCCTCATAGGGCACTAAGACATATTACAGTATTCTGAAAGATGTCAAGGTCCTTTGTCAATATTTGGAGTATGGCTTTGAGTCAGTCATTATCTTTTTAGGCTTCAGTTTATCTGTGAAATGAAGATGATTTCTAAGGCTCTGCTAATGCAAAGAACATTCTATTGGAAACAGCAGCCCTAACCTGGATCTGCAGAGAATCTTGGGAAAGGCATTTAACCCATTCACTTGTCTTAGTCTCAGTTTCCTTATTAGATAGAAGCTAACCTCTGAGTAGTGGATACATGTGAAGTCGGAGATGGGCAGAGAGCTGTTGAGCAAGCCACTTTGTGCCTCAGTTTCCTTCTTTACAAATTCCTCATTACTTGGATGTATCCTGGTGAGGACTGAATGAACTAACCCCAGTAACTAGGGGAGAGGATAAAAATATATTGGGTATCAATTCTATGTTAAGTGCATTCATAATGTCATAGCACTTTATCCTCCCAACAATTTAAATGATTGGTTTTAGACATTTCCATTTTATAGAAGGAGGAAACGGTTCAAGGTCGTACTGTTTGCAAATGGCAGATCTGGCTTCCCAATGTTACTCCAGAGCCCATGCCTGCCTCCTTTCTGTCTCTGTTAGCTTCTCCTTTGTTCAGCACCCGGCGCTGGACCTGGCACGAAGGCTTGCTCCACCTTTCCAGGTCTAAGTTTGGCTGTAGGACCTGCTCCAGCCCCAGGAAGGTCTGCAGATGGAACCAGGTCTGGCGGGAGCCTGTGGTGGGGGGGGGGGGGGGGGGCGGCTTGGCTGGCTGAGGCCTTCTCATGATGTCTCCCCGGAGCGGAGCGGGGGAGCAGGCACAGAGGCATCCAGGCAGCATGCACGGTTTATAAAAAGCCATCAGGAGCACCGTCTTGGGACTGCAGTCATTTATTCGCACTTTTCCCTTGTAAAATGTTACTGACTGTTTTACACCAAGGGCAGTTTATCCTGAATGGGATGTACAGGCATTCAATTCACCTCTATTTTTTGCCAACTCTGCTTTCCCCCCCTTGCTTCTGAAGTTATATATGGTTCTGAGAGAGGAAGCCATTTTCTATCTGAGGGGGAAAAAAGAGCTGACGGCTTTAAAGAGAAACCTTCCATCATAGAAAAGAACATTTGGTTGGTGAGATAATGCCTTTGTTTTTAAAAATGGAATCCTGCTTCAGTGGTGTGACAGTCTTCTAGCACTGACCCCATTTCCGGTCAGAGGCTGAGAACTGTTCAGAGGTGATCCATATCAGTACCTCATGAGGGCAAACTGGAGGGTAGATAGGATCAGCTCCATTTTTCAAGTGGGAAAATTGAAGCTCAAAGAGGTTAAATCACTTGTTTAAGATCAGAATGGAAGGCTGCTGGGGCAAACTGGGGTTAATGGAGAGACAGAGAGAGAGTGAGTACCTCTGAGCTGGATGCTCCCCCGCTCACAGCCCTCCCTCCCCCAGGTGTCTTGAGCTTCTCCCCAGTTTGTGACACCAGCATTGTTGTGCTTGATTTGCACATGAGGAGGCTGAGGCTCTGTGACATTAGCTATTGGCTGAAAGTCACACGCTTCGATATTGCAAAGCAGGTCTGGAGCCTAAACCTTGAGTCCAGACCCTCCAGTGGCCTTCATTAGTACCCGCCACTCGCCTGCCCAGTTTCACAGAGAATCTAAATATAATGGATGGCTGCTGCACAATGCCAGGATATTTTAATTTATAGAAAAGAATAATGGGGTTTAGGTGAATGCCCTCTTCTGTATATTCTCTTTGGAATGAGGCTTAGCTTTATTGTCCTTTCACTTCCCGTTAGTTCTAGCTAAAGTGATTCCATAATGACATATAAACCCAAACATGAGTAATTGATGGCAGCCTCAGGAGCTTGAGCAGGATAAAACCAGACTGACTAGAATCTCCAGGGTGAAGAATTAACATTTATTGGTTTAGTGAAATAAATTTATGTCCCATTAAAGCCAGTTACGGACTAGACAGTGATTTAATGATGTGCTTTCTGTAAAAAGAGCAAATACGAACTCCGGGCCTGGGTTAGATAGTAATTGATATGCCACCTTACTAAGCTGCTTTTTCAGGTATGTTCAGAAAAAAGTCTATGAAACTTTCTTAATCCATGGAATTTGTGTTTAACCAATTCTGTCAATGGGGTTGAAAGTTGAAAGATATTAGATCAGCATCTCTAAATCATGAACAGCACATTTGTTAATTACTCCCACAAGATCAGAACTCTGAGCTCTCCTGGAAGCTTGAAGAATGAAGATCAGGACAAATGCTACCATAAAAAGAAAGACAAGAAATACTGAATATAGATCTGCATGGCACTCTTTAACCCTCGGGTTCTTGCTCTGGGTCTATAGGAGGATGAGGAGGAGGGCAGAAAGGAAAAGGTCCTTCTTTGCGGTGGAGTGGAGGGCAGAGAAGGACATCCTGACTATTATCCCTCAGCTGTTAGCCCACATCTGCCATTATAAGCCAGGTGTAACCCTGCCTCTCACTGTTGTCTTTGCTTCTCATTAAGAGAACTGAGAAATTGATTTTCTTTGATAATGAAATTCTCGGGGCAAAAACCTCAGCCATCTTAAGTCTTTGCTTTTGTATCTGATATCTCACCCATCAAGAAATACATAGGCTCTACTTTCAAAATATCTCCACATCTGCCCACATCTCACCATCACCACTGCTACTTTACTAGTTCAGCCACTATCTTCTCTTTGCCTGGGTAACTTCCTAGGCATCCTAATTGGTCTTCCTGCTTCTAATCCAGATTCTCTCTCCCACCCCCCACACATATATTTGCAAACTGTTCTTTTTTTTTTTTTTTTTTGTAAGATTAATGTTATTGTAAATGAAGAGTTAAATTTTGGTAGACATTTTCATAAATGAAGAATCCTTGTCATATGAAAAATCTTTGCCATATGAGTAATCATTCTTTTATGACATGTTACAGCATATTTTATTAAATATACATATTAAAGAACAAGCTCTAAATTTAAAAAGTCTAATAAGTGAAATGAAAAACTCATGAGAAGAATTCATCAGTATATTTGAACTGGCAGAAGAAAGAAATAAGCAATTTAAAGAGAGATTGATTGAGCTTATGCAATCTGAGGAAAAGAGAGAATAGAAATGAAGAAAAATAAACAGAGAAGCAGAAAAATGTGGGTAATCATTAAGCACATAGACATACATGTAATGGAAGTACTAGGAAAGGAAAAGAGAGAGAGGAAGGAACAGAAACAATATTCAAGTAAATAATGCCTGGAAACTTTCTGAATTTATTATTCTTAAAAACATTAATCTATGCATACAGAAAGCTCAATAAACTCTAAGTAGGATAAACTCAAAGAGATTCATAAACAGACACATAACAGTAAAAAAAAACACCACCCTAAAACAATTACAAATGTAAAATATATATTTTTTAATTTTGTATTTTTCATTTTTATTGAATTTATTAGGGTGACATTGGTTAATAAAATTATATAGGTTTCAGGTGTACAATTCTATAATACATTATCTGTATATTGTACTGTGTGTTTACCATTCCAAGTCAAGTCTCCTTTCATCACTATTTATCCCCCTATACCCTTTTCCTCAGGTAATCACAATACTGTTATCTGTGTATATGAGTTTTTTGTTGCTTAATCTCTTCACCTTTTTTACCCAGCTCTCCACCCCCCTCTGACAGCTGTTAGTTTGTTCTTTATGAGTCTGTTTCTATTTTGTTAGTTTATTTTGTCTATTAGATTCCACATATGAGTGAAATAATATGGTACTTAGCTTTCTCTGACTGGATTATTTTACTTAGCATAATGCTCTCCAGGTCTATCTATGCCATCACAAAAGGTAAGATTTCCTTCTTTTTTATGGCCGAGTAATATTCCATTGTGTAAATGTACCACAGCTTTTTTATCCACTCATCCATGGATGGACACTTGGGCTGCTTCCAAATCTTGGCTATTGTAAATAACACTGCAATGAGCATAGGGGTGCATATATTCTTTTGAGTTAGTGTTTCGGGGTTCTTTGGATGTATTTCCAGAAGTGGAATTGCTGGGTCATGTGTTTCTGATATATTGCCTTGAGCAAGGGAAACAAACAAACAAACAAAAAAAAGGGACTACATTAAACTAAACACAGCAAAGGAAGCCATCAACAAAATAAAAAGACAACCTATTGAATGTGAGAACATATTTGCCAATAATACATCTGACAAGGGGTTACTATCCAAAATTTAAAAAAAACAACAACAACTTATACAACTCAACACCAAAAAACCCCCAAACAATCCAATTAAAAAATTGGCAAAGGACCTGAATAGACACTTCTCCTTAAAGGACATACAGACGGCCAATAGACATATAAAAAGATGCTCAACATCACTAATCATCAGAGAAATACAAATTAAAACCACAATGAGATATCACCTCACACCTGTCAGAATGGCTATCCTAATATATATAAAGAGCTAGGTGGCATCACGACTGAACGGGCGACTGGTCACCATGAAGTGCATGGAGCACCACCTCTTGGTCCCCTCTTTTCCCCAGCCCCCAAGCCGCTCACCATGAGGCGGGTTGCTGGCTGCGGGGCGGGACTGGGGCCTGTTGAGTGGCTGTGGTAGGCTGCTTCGCTGGGTGGCTGTGAGCTTAGTGGAGCAGTCACCCAGGAGGCAGCGAGTTTCACAAAGCAGTGGCGGGGTGGGGGGAGCCTCGTGGAGCAGTGGCTGGGCGGGAGGAGTTTCGTGGAGCGTCCAGAGGTGAGCTTCATGGGGCGGCAGCAAGCTTCGCGGAGCCATCGAGGGGCTTCGAGCATCGCGGAACATCCCGGAGCCGGGAGCTTCACGTTGAGTCGCAGGGCGGCAGAGGCCATGGGACGGAGGCCTCTAGTCATCAATAAATCAACAAACAAGTCCTGGTGAGGATGTGGAGAAAAGGGAACCCTCATGCAATCTGTTCTTAATATAGAAAAAGGCAGACCCTGCCTCCTCTCTGCTCCAAACTGTCAGTGGCTGCCATATCACACCGAGTAAAGCAGAAGTCATTATCATGACTCACACAGCCCTGCACAGCCAGCCTCTCTCCCACCCACCCACCCACCCACTCTTTGACTTCACCCCCTACCACCGCATCCCTGGCTCTCTCCGTGGCAGCCTCCCTGGCTTCCTTGCTGGTTTTGGAAGGCAGCAGGCATGTTTCCGCCTTAGTGCTTCTGCTTGCATCACTCTTTTCCCAGGTATCCCTTACCAACTTCATGTTTTTGCTCACTCTCCCCTTCTCAATTGAAGTCCACTATGACTATGCTATTAACATTGTAATCCCTCAAAGCCCCTCAAATACTTCTGCCCAAATACCTCTATCTCTGCTTTTAATAGACACTTATTACCTTTTGATATGCTATCTAATTATGTTTTTTGTTTATTTTCTGGCTCCTTCATTTGAATGTAAGCTCTGCAAAGGGCTGGAATCTGCTGGTTTCTTTACTGATGTAGCCCAAAAGCCTAGGACAGTGCCTGGGGTGTTTTGTTTTTATTCTGGGAAGTAAGCTATATTGAATTGGATTGAAGCTATACTCTCTATGTCTATGAAGTTCTGAGATTTTGTGCAAAAGAGTTTCAATTAAATGTAGAGAATTTTTATGTGAATGATTATTGTTCAGTCCTGTATTATTGAATCATATTAGAAATTTTGAAATTTGAAACTAAGTGGAACAGCATTAGGAAAACCACGCCTTCTTGTAATGTCACCATTGACACTGACAAAATATTTGAGTGCCCACTGTGTGCAGAGCAGTGGAAAAAGGCCCCATTAAATATGTGGCACACACATCTGTGCTGCTGTGTGGCCAGATGTCCTAGTTATGGGAATTTTATGTTTCCAGTACTTCTAAAAAGGGGTGTCAGATTCATGCATTTAAATGAACTTTGTGATGAGTGGCTAGTGAGTGTAAAATGCGGTCAACAGCAAAGAAAGCAAACTGGTTCAGGTGGAAATATTCTGCAGCACTTGGGATGATTTTTTAAAATTATACTTTATCAGGCAAAAGCAGACCATAGTTGTCATCCTAATTCACATTTGTATGGCACTGTGCAGCCTACAAAGCACTTGCTTATAATAGATCATCTCAAGTGTATAGTCTCTGGGAAAAGTTTGCCAAAGCCATTGTCTCTCTCAACACAGTCAGGATGTAGATTTCTGTTCTGCAGCCCTGGAGGCAAATGTTCAGTGTTGAGTGGATGAGGAGCCCCCAGAAGAAGCCCACAACTGTGAGGCAGGCAGCCCAGCAGCCACACACCTGGTGCTGAATTGAGAGCACAGGCTTCACCACCATGCTGCCTGCTTTTAAATGCAGGTTTGCTTCTAGCTTACTGTGACTCTTGGTGCCTCGGTTTGACCATCTGTAGAATGGGGTCAGTAATAGTAGCTCCTATAGGGCTCCTATGAGAATTAAGTTAAGTTTATAAATGGAGGGTGCTTACAGCAATTCCTGGTACGTGGGGACCCTCCCATGCATGTCCGCTGTTAGTATTAAGAAAGGGTAAAAGGACCTGCTTGTCTCTCATTTCTTCAGTGTTTTTAGTTAGAGTGCTGGAGAATTTCTCCTCAGAGCCACTCTATTAGGTATATGATTTTAACATTGTTTAGGAACAGAACCTTCTGAGAGTCAGGTGAAAAGTGTGGACCCTTTCTCCAGAACAATGGGCATATTCACATGTATATACAATTTTGCCTGCAATTTCATGGAATTTATAAATTCCTGAAGTCCAGATTCAGAATCTCCAGGTTAGGGTAGTGTGTTTCTAGAGGCTCAGATTAAATTGTCCCTGGTTCGACCAGCACATTCAGTCCCTGATGCCTGTGATCACGCTGGTGTGAGTTATTTGACCTGTCCCATCCAGAACATGCAACATTGAAAAGGCAGACTGATGTATCTCTCCCCTGAGAGATATGTGAGGAGCAACTTGAAGCAGATAGAGGAGACACAGACAATGGAACAGAGACGAGATTTCCTAGTGTAATCACTCTCCTGGGGCACTTTTCCTCACCGCCTTCAATCCAGGGTAAGCCTGACACACTCTCCCCTTCTGCCTCCTCCCAAGCTCAGTCATTTCTCCCTGGGGGCAGCCAGCTACTGAGAAACCCCCAGAGGAAGAGAGACATCCTAGTGAAAATGAAGAAGGTCTGAGCAGATCAGAGGAGGCACGAGAGAGTGATCTGACAAAGGCAGTTACACCATGGAGGCAGAGCTGTATAATTGGATGCCAATATATGTATTTCAAAACACAGTCTCTAGGTATCCCAACTTCCCAGGGAGATGAAAAAGAATCTTTCAGTATGAAAGCTTATTACATCTCAAAGAAAGCATGCTGGTGCTTCCCAAGGACAGAGCAAGGTTGTAGAATGACAAGAACTGCATGGCATGGGATGACTTTGGCACCTTCTTCCATACAGCTAGAGGGGTCTTCAGAATTCTGTTGTGTGTCCCTTCCTCTCCCACTGCTTCCAAGGGTGGGCAGGGTGCTCTAATGGTCAGAATTTGGCTTGTGAAGGTAGCAGCCCTGTGGTTTGGCTCCAGATCTGCTCCGTGGAGGAAAATGCTGATTCTCCATATTTTATCTGCTGCTAGAAGAGGATAATACAAGGTTTCTTTTTTTTCTTCTCTTGGGGACTTGGGGTGAAGATTAATTAGATGCTACCTATGAAGTGTTTTAAACTCTGGAAGAATAAGGTGCTAAGCATTATTTCTAAAGTTAGCTTCTTTAACCCATTTCATGAAATAGGGATCTCCACTCATTAATTGGAGTCCCAGTAGAAGCCACCTATTCTCCATAGCAAAATGGCTAGTAGGGTGGTGGTGGTAGTGGGGGCTTGATGATAGAAACAGTCATCAATTCAATCTTCTCATTTCTGAAGGGAAATCTTTTTATGAACTTTGGTGCTGGCTGAGCAAATCTGAAGTAGTGAGAGCAAATGTGGCCTGGGCCCCACTCTGAGACTTCTTGTCCTAGTCGGGGGTTAAAAGGAGGGGGCATCATGACAGACCAGGCAGCCAGAGACCCGGAGATAGGAGCTTCCGGCTCTCTTTCTACAAAGAAGAGCAGCAGACAGAACACCTTGACCGGGAAAAGTCAACTCTCTCCTTCTTGTCCAGGCAACTGTAGCTCATAGTATCCCAGTGTGTGGTGAGGCCATGTGAGAAGGGTCTTAGCATGAGTTCCTCCTCAGATGATCTTCGACACTTCCAGAGTGAGGCATAATCACATATGCTCTGAATGTAGGACGAAGTCTTGAATCAAGAATATTTCTTTCATTTATTCATTTAAATATTTACTGGGCATCTGCTATTAGTCATAGTTCTAAGTACTGGGGATACAGCTGTGATCAATATAGTCAAGGTCCCTGTTCCCAAGGAACTTGCATTCTAGCAGAAGAGATAGTCAGTAAACCAGTGAAACAAATCCTCCTATTTGTCTCCACCAGAATGTAAGCTCTACAAGGACAGGGTTTCCTTTTTAAATCTGCTTTGTTTATTACTGTATTCATAGCAACTAGTTTTGGCCCTGATAGCTAGATTTTAGGTACTCGATAAGTATCTGCTGAATAAAATGAAAAAGATAATTTCAGGTAGTGGTAAGTACAATGAAGGACATGAATTGGTATACAGGTGGGAGGTAAAGATGGAGAAGTAAGCAAGAGTTGGAAGATGTAAGGTCTTTCAGGCTTTGGTAAGAATTTGGATCAGAGCAATGGATTTTAAGCACAGGGAATATGCAATTTTGTTTACATTTTCAGAAGACCACTGGAGCGCTGGAGGAGAAAGATAGTAAGGGGGAGAGACTGGAGTCAGGGAAAATAATTAGGAGCTGATTTGGTGGTCCAGATCAGAGGTAGTGATGCCTTGCCTAGGCAGATAGTCATGCAGTGGTGGGAAGCGGTCAGGTTCCAGAGGCATTTTGGAGGTAGAACCAGTGGGATTTGTTGATGTACACTGTGAAAGGATTCCTCTCATCTAATTCATTGACACATCTATCACTCTGTTTGTTTGCTTGTTTATTTATTTTTATGAGAAAAGTAAGTTCTACTCTCTTAGAAAATTTCAATTATACAATACAGTGTTATCAATTATAGTCACCATGTTTTACATTAGATCCTCAGACCTTATTCATCTTCTAGCTGAAAGTTTGTACCTTCTACCAATCTCTTCCTATTTCCCCCACCATCAGTACCTGGCAACCACTTTCTACTCTGTTTCTCTGAGTTTGACTTTTTTTTTTTTCTCATTAGACTCCATATATAAGTGATACCATGTGATATTTGTCTTCCTCTGTCTGGTTTATTTTACTTAGCATAATACTTTCCCAGTTTATCCATATTGTTGCAAATGACAGGATTTCCTTCTTTCTTTTGGCTGAATTATATACACAAACACACACACATATGTATATATATCTCTTTTTTTAAATCCATTTGCCCATTGATAGACATTAAGGTTGTTCCCATATCTTGCCTATTATGAATAATGCTGCTTTGAACTAGGGAGTACAGATACCCCTTCCAGATTCTGTTTTCATTTCCTTTGGATATGTATTCAGAAGTGGGATTGTTAGATCATAAGGTAGTTTGGTTTTTATTTTTTGAAGAACCACCATACCATTATTTTTTCTCACTCAAGTATATATTTTATTGATTTTAGAGAGAGAAGTGGGAAGGCAGAGAGAGAGAGAGAGAGAGAGAGAGAGAGAGAGAGAGAGAGAGAGAGAGAAACATCAATGTGAGAGAGAAACATTAACTGGTTGCTTCCCTGATGCGACCCTGCATGTGATTAAACCCACAGCCTAGGTATGTGTCCTGACTGAGAATCTAACCTGCAACCTTTTGGTTAGAATCTAACCTCCAATCAACTAAGCCAGCCAGCCAGAGCAACCATACTGTTTTATATAGTGGCTGTACCAATTTAATTTCCACCAACAGTGTACAAGGGTTACCTTTTCTCCACTTATCTCTTGTCGTATTGATAATAGCCATTCTAACAGGTGTGAGGTGATATCTGCTATCTCATTGTGGTTTTGATTTATACATTTCTAAATGATTAGTGATGTTGAGCATTTTTTTCATGTACCATTGGCCATTTGTATGTCATCTTGGGAAAAATGTCTGTTCAGTTCCTCTGCCCAGTTTTTAAAAAAAATCTTTATTGTTGAAAATATTACATTTGTCCACTTTCCACCCCCCCCCCATTGACCCCTTCTAGCCTGTCTTTCTTCCCCCACCCCAGGCCTTCACCACACTATTGACTGTGTCCCTGGGTTATGCATATATACATACAAGTTGTTTGATTTCTTCCCACCCACTCCAGCCTTCCCTCTGAGATTTGTCAGTCTGTTCCATACTTCTATGTCTCTGGATCTATTTTGTTCATCAGTTTATTTTGTTCATTAGATTCCACATATGAATGAGATCATGTGATACTTGACTTTCTCTTACTGGCTCATTTCACTTAGCATAATAATCTCCAGGGCCCTTCATGCTGTCTCAAAGGGTAAGAGATCCTTCGGTTTTACTACTGCATAGTATTCCATGGTGTAAATGAACCACAGCTTTTTTATCCACTCATCTACGGATGGGCACTTGGGCTGTTTCCAGATCTTAGCTATTGTAAATTGTGCTGCTATGAACATAGGGATGCATATATTCTTTCTGATTGGTGTTTCGGGTTTCTTAGGATATATTCCTAGAAGTGGGTCAAATGGCAGTTCCATAGTTAATTTTTTGAGGAAACTCCATACTGTTTTCCATAATGGCTGTTCCAGTTTTTAATTGGTTTTGGTTTGTTTTTGTTATTGAGTAGTATGAGTTCTTTATATATTTTGGATACTAACCCCTTACTAGATATGTGATTTAAAAATATTTTATTTTATTCTGTAGTTGCCTTTTCATTTTGTTGATGGTTTCATTTGTTGATGTAGTTTCACTTGTTGATTATTATTTCTGTTGCCTTTGTTTTTGTCAAATCCAAAAAAATCACTGTCAAGACTGATGTCAAGGAGACTACATCCTATGGTTTCAGGTCTTGCATTCAACTCTTTAATCTATTTTGAGTTGACTTTTGTGTATGTTGTAAGGGGTCCAGTTTCATTCTTTTGTATATGACTGCTCAGTTTTTCAAAACTGTATATTAAAGAAACTATACTTTCTTCATTGTATATTTTTGGCTCATTTGCCATAAATTTATTGACTATACATATATGGGTTTCTTTCTGGGCTTTCTATCTATTGGCATATATGCCTATTTTTATGCAAATATATACTCTGCCGATTACTATAGGTTTGTAATATAGTTTGAAATCAGGAGGTGTGATGCCTCCCGCTTTGTTCTTCTTTCTCAAGATTGCTTTGGTTATTTGGGATCTTTTGTGTTTCTCTACTAATTTTAAGTGTTGTTTTTTTTTTTTAATTTCTGTGAAAAATGCCATTAGAATTTTGATAGGGATTGTCTGAAATCTGTAGATTGCTTTGGGTAATAATGGATATTTTAACAATATCAATTATTTCAATCAATGAGCATGAAATATATTTTCATTTATTTGTATATTCTTCAATTTCTTTTATCAATGTCTTATAGTTTATTGTCCAAATCTTTCACTTCCTTGGTTAAATTTATTATTAGGTATTTTATTATTTTTGCTATAATTATAAGTGGGATTGTTTTCTAATTTCTTTTTCTGATAGTTTATTATTACTGTAAAGAAATGTAACTAATTTTTGTATGTTAATTTTGTATTCTGCAACTTTGTTGAATTTGTTCATTAGTTCTAATAGTTATTTTGCTAGAATCTTTAGAGTCTTCTATATATAATACCATGTCATCAGCAAATAGAGACAATTTTACTTATTTTTCAGATTGAATGCCTTTTATATATTTTTCTTGCCAACTTGCTTTGGATAGGACTTCTAGTACTATGTTGAATAAAAGTGGTGAGAATGGGCATTCTTGTCTTATTCTTGATCTTAGAGAAAAGCTTTCAGCTTTTCAATGTTGAGTATAATGTTAGTTGTAGGTTTCTCATATATGGCCTTTATTATATTGAGGTACATTTCCTTTATACCCAGTTTGTTAAGTTATTACCACTGAATTTCTAATTTTGTTAAATAATTTTTCTGCATCCTTTCACAATGTATACATATATTAAATCATCATATTATACATATTATTTGTATCCTTCATTTTATTAATGTAGTGTATTATATTAATTGACTCACAGATGTTGAAACATCCTTGCACTCTGGAATAAATTCCACTTAATTATGGTCTATAATTCTTTTAATGCACTGTTGAATTTATTTTGCTAGTATAATGTTGATGATTTTTGCATTTATGCTCATCAGGGATGTTGGCCTCTAATTTTCTTTTCTCGTGGTGTCCTGGTTTGGTTTTCTTATCTGGGTAATGGAGATTTTGGAAATGTTCCTTCCTCTTCTATTTTTTTGGAATAGTTTGGGAAAGATAGGCATTAATTCTTCTTTAAATGTTTGTTAGAATTTACCAGGGAAGCCATTTGGACCTGGACTTTTCTTTGTTGGGAGGTTTTTAATTACTGATTCAATCTCCTTACAAGTAATTGGTCTATTCAGATTTTCTGTTTCTTCATGATTCTGTTTTGGTAACTTGTATGTTTTGAGGAATTTATCTATTACTTCCAGGTTGTCCAGTTTATTGGATTGTAATTGTTCATGGTAGTCTCTTTTGAGATTCCTTATGACTGTACTAGAGGCCTGGTGCATGAAAATCATGCATTGGAGGGGAACCCTCAACCTGGCCTGTGCCCTCTCGCTGTCCTGGACCCCTTGCTTCTGACCGCCTGCTCGCAGCGGGGGCAGGAGAGGCTCCTGCCACTGCCACTGCATTCGCCAGCTGTGAACCCAGCTTCTGGCTGAGCGGCTCTCCCCCTGTGGGAGTGCACTGACCACCAGGGGGCAGCTCCTGCATTGAGTGTCTAGCCCAGCCGTGGGCAAACTACGGCCCGCGGGCCGGATCCGGCCCGTTTGGCTGTTCTATCCGGCCTGCGGAGCCGAAAGAGCGGAGGGTTCTCTTGCTCTCCCCTCCACTCCTTTACTTTAAATTTATATTAGTTCACACAAACACTCCATCCATGCTTTTGTTCCGGCCCTCGAGTCAAAAAGTTTGCCCACCCCTGGTAGCCTCTGGTGGTCAGTGTGCATCATAGGGACCAGTCGTTCTGCCATTCGGTCGATTTGCATATTAGGGTGCATGAAATTCATGCAAGGGACTTGGCCCTCGCAGCCCCAGCTTTGTCTGGAAGATCGTCCGGAAGGACGTCTGGAAGCTCATTCGGTTGTCTGGTCTAATTAGCATATTATGCTTTCATTATTATAGATTTGTGTGGTATCAGTTGTACTGTCTCCTCTTTCAATTTAATTTTATTCATTTAAATCCACTTTCTTTTTTCTTGGTAATTACAAGAAAATGTTTATCTATTTTGCTTATATTTCCAAAAACCAGCTCTTAGTTTCATTCATTTTTTTCCTTAGAAATTTTTATATTTAAAGGATCTTAGAGATATCTAAACCAAAGGGTTTAACTTTCTCTGCTTTTAAAAGGCAAGGAATATTTTCTTTAAGTGGAAACTTATAAAAAGCCCAATATGTAAGAAATTTAATTGTTCTCTTGACCGCAGGTCCAGGTCTTCTATATTTGCCTGCCCTTTTTCATGCCTGTCCTGATGTGTGCACAAAGGCAACAACTACGTCTCACTCCAACCCATTGAGGGATTGATATCAGAAATTGCTCCGGTATAGATTCACTCATTTGACTTAATATTTCATTATCTATAAAACAGGGGCTAAGCACAGTAGGACATTATTAAGCCCCACATTCGGATGGATGGAGGAAAAGAGGCTGGATCCTGAGTGTGGGAAATGGAACAAGGTCTAGGGAAAAGCCTTAGCAGGAGGGGAGGGCCTTGGATGGCAGTCTTGCTGACGCCTGTTGGATTTGTATTGCATAGTCATTTTTGCTTTGTAGCTTTGCCCCCCTCATCATCTTCAGGACACTTTCTACCTTACTTCCTGTTGGTTTTGGTAAATTTTGCTGAGACACTATATCTTCTTTCCTCTGTTCCTGGGCAATATTTTATGTTGCTGTTAGTGGCAGATCATTCAGAAAGGCCTGGACTCCTTCCAGGTGAGACATTCATAAGGGCCAGCTAGACCCCTCCACTCTGCTACCCTCTTACCCTTCAGCTATTGAGATTATCCAGGGGACCAATGGCAAGAACAAATAATGATTCTTTTACATGGTTAACTGTAAACCTCCAGGGACATCTCAGGCCCTGCCAGATGGCTTTGCACATTGAGTAGGAGACAGTTCTTCTCCAGGAAATGATTGACAACCAGGTGGTCGCCTCAAACTCCTGTGACACATTCTGTGAGAGCTGATGAAAGCTACAGGTATTTCCCTCAGTGTATGCATGTCCACCAAAATTGTGTACTATTTTAAAGAGCTAATGGAACCTTTACGTCCAATCTCTAGAACCTCCAGGGGTACATGGAGGCCAGGTTAAGAATCCCTGAAGGAAGTTGGACCTTAGAGGTCATCACTGCCTTAGAAGCAGCCACTAGTGATTGCTGTTGATCTAGCCCAGTGGTCGGCAAACTCATTAGTCAACAGAACGTCAAACCGCAGCTCGTGAGCCGCATGTGGCTCGTGAGCCGCAGTTTGCCGACCACTGACGTGGCCTATCAAAACCCCACAAACCAAACTGACATAGACCACAAAAAAAAAAAAAAGAAAAGAAACAATTAAAAATGGAGAAGTCATTTACTTCTTCTTCGAACCTCAGGTTCCTCAACCAGAAAATGGGAATAATAATAACACTCCCTAATTAGCTAAAGGGTTATTGTGGGCATCAAATTATTTTTAAAGTGTTATATATTACTGAAGAGTCAAGCATCCAAATGCATCTGGGCTTGGCTGGGGACTAAGCAAATTACATAAATCTGTTGATTAAGGCCAGATGTAAAATAATAGAGAATAGTGAGGCCTCTGGCACACTGAGACATACATTCTGTAAAATTCAAATTTTATGAAACCATGTAGAGCCTGACAAAATATCTGTGGGCTAGATTTTACTTTAGCCACAAGTTTTAGATTTCTGAAAAATGTAAGGTAGGGCAATTTATCAGCTGTTGTGTAGGAAGTCCAGATGGGATAACCAAGGCCTACTAGTATTTTTATGTTTCCAGTACAGTGATGATTTAGAGTAGTTTGAAGGGGCTTCTTCTTCAAATATCTCCCTACTGGACTTCCAGAAACTGAAATCCTAACCGTTGGGGTATGGGGAGTTGGGGAGGGGAGGAGCAGTGATGATTAAGGGATTAATGGTTCTTATTAAGATGTAAATATGTTATCTGCTATGGAAAACCTATTGATTCTGTTTGTCTATTAACATTTAAGCATTTTAAGTGTCAGTAGTAGCAAAAACCTTGGTAAACTATAATTATACCTTTTAGTGTTAATATTTTTATTTGACTACCTACTATGTATAGGTACCTTTCTAGGAGCTGGAATTACATAGATAAATACAACTTGACCTTGTCTTCAGAGGTGTTTGACTACAAGGGCCAAGGTGGTGCCTTTTTGTTCACCACTGGATATCTGGCACCTCACAGTACCAGGGACATAGTGGGAACGTAATAAACAGATGGGAGGCAGGCACCACCACAACCCCTGGCATGCATGACAAATGCTTAAAGTAAGGTGTAGCCGGACTATGAATGAGTTTATCAAATTAGCTCTAGAAGGGAGAAGAGATTGGGGAGATGGACACCAATGAAGGGAGAGTGAGAGGTTAGGGATTGATGAGGAAAGAGGGGATCTGCTGGGTTTGGGAAGCTTGGGTGGTAGAATCCCCAGGGGAGGAGGATGTCAGTGAGCAGGGGGAGCTGGGAGAGAGCTGGAACCGGGAAAACCAAGGGGTCCTTCTAGGCAAGCAAAGAGCCACAGAGGCCAGGAAACCCAGGTGGTACTGGACTCTGATGCCTGTAGTGGGCCTCATGAAAACATTCCTGTGCATGAGTTTTAGGCCTTTTCCCAAGCCCAGGGTTCTCTCATTCTTTCCTGGCACCAGGTGAAAAGGGCTATCTCACAATCCTTTCAAAGACTAAGTGATAATTTTGATAATTGCAAGGTTTTATGTTGGTAATTCAGTTCTGATAACAGAGCTGCTAATTGCAGCTCTTATCAATGGCTGTTTAGGGCAAGACAGTTTGAAGTGAAAACAATGCTTTCAGGTGTAACTTGGATTCTTTCCCTTGTTTGGCAACTTGACTTAGTTCAAGGTCAGAACATCCTGTTGGAGCCTGGAGGCTAGGATTTAAACTTGACTCATATCCATTGGCAGCATAGTGGTTTTTCCTGGTTTCCACAATCTGATCTGCAACATTTCAGGGTTGCCTTCTGCCATTCCAACATGCAGTACAACACTCAGAGTATTTGAAGTTACTGAACATGTCCAATGTTTTTATACCTGGAACTACTGAAGGATTCCACTTCTTCTTTAGTCTCCAAAAGCTTTGATCTGCTCATTTTAAAGATGGGGGAAATAATATCTAACTCATGAATTGCTGTAAAGAAATGTGATGTAGTTGACAGAGTGTGGATTTTGGAGTCAGGTGGAGGAAATTTTTAATTTCTTCTCCCCCATTTACCACATTACTATGTGGTCTTGGGTTATTTTTAAGTCTCAATTTCCTCAACTGGTAAAATGCATATACTAGTAATCATACTGACCTTCATTAAGCACCCAGAAGGCAAGCTTACATGGTAGAGCCCTCCCTCCCTTCCTGCCTCATTCATCCTTAAAGTTTTAGCTTCCTTGCAGGCATGTAATGAAGACTCATTATGGAGTCTTATTCTGTCACCTTTCCTGGGCTTCCAGAACACTCCTCCACTGGGCAGTTCTACCTTTGTCAGCCTACTCTTATATTACCCTTTGGTGCAAAATACCACTTCTCTCTCCCTCATCCCACTTCCCCAAAAGGCTGGCCTTAATTAGGTATTGGGAGAAAGCAATCTGATTAAATTGATTCATATCAATGTGCTAATGAATGATCCATCATTAAGCTTTACAGGAATCATTTGCATTTTCTATCAGAATTCCTAATCAATGGCAGAATCACCCAGGTAGAATTTCTGGCTAGAGGGCAAAGGAAAGTATAGAATTTCAAGCATTATAAAGGAGGCAATGGTGTTAAGGTTGGAAAAGTAGGATGGTGCTGGGATTGATCAATTTATACCCCTTGCCTGAAGTGCCTTCACCTAAAGCTATCACTTGGCAGTGCATGAACCAAGAACACAGCTATTTGAGAGCTAAATCTAGAGGTAGTATATGCACCCAAATGCTGTTCTTTCAAAGATCTGAAGGATTAAGATCTGGCTCGCTGTTAAAATTATTGTTTAGAATTTACATGGCCTATTTTATTTTCAGAGTTCTTTTTATTCATTAATTAGTTATTCATTTATTTAATGCAGATTTTAATTGTGTGCTTATTCCATCTTGCAAAGGTAGAATTATTCAGAAGAACATTTAAAAGAAATTAACAGTATGACAGGGCTTATAATTGTGCTTTAATCTTAAATTAATATCCCTCCTGTTTTCATGTTACCAGGACAATTATTCTGAAAGAAACCAGAAGCAGGAAATTATGTATTGCCCTATATATGGCATTCCCTCCCGGAGAGCACACCATTTATCACGGCTTTTTAATCTCCTCCATGTGCAATAGAAGATAAAACATTTCAACAATATTTCAGTGTTTGGAGAAGATTAAATCCCTGCAAAGATTTTGTGTTAGTTTCGCCCAGTTTCTGTATTATATCTAATTGGGTCAGAGTTTGGGTGGGTTTGGAAACACCTTCAGGAAGGTGGCTGTTTATTTGGAGTTTCTGGCCACCCTCTGAAAAAGTCACATAAGTAACCCTAGCAGGAAAAGCTGAAAACATGCAGGTTTCTCTCAATATTTCCTTCTCACAGCACTTCCTCTTTTTCAGTGCTAGCAGAACGAACGTGCCTGGTGACATTCACTGATTTAAGAGTAAAGAGGACAAAGCCAGCATTCAGATCCTCGTTCTGACCGAGGATTTCTTTTTTTATTAGAAGTGCTGCCCTGGCCTTGTCTGCCCTTAGGGGAGGCCTGAGAAAGATGCTTTGGGATCCTGGAGAACAGCCTATTGGAAACTGTATTAGTCAGGGTTTTCCAGAGAAACTGAACCAATACAGTAAACCAATATGACCTACTTCTACATATTGGCTTACATGATTATTGGGCTGTTGAGTCCAAAATCTGTAGGGAAGGCAGGAAATTCAGGTAAGAGTTGATGTTGTAGTCTTGAGTCTGAAGATTGAAAACTCAGGCAGAATTTCTATGTTGCAGTCGCAGGGGTCCTCAAACTTTTTAAACAGGGGGCCAGTTCACTGTCCCTCAGACCGTTGGAGGGAGGGACTATAGTTTTTAAAAAAAAACTATGAACAAATTCCTATGCGCACTGTGGGCCCGGGACGAGTCGGCTGCTAAGCAGGACAGGCAGTGGCACCCGGCGGGCCGGATAAATGTCCTCGGTGGGCCGCATGTGGCCCGTGGGCCGTAGTTTGAGGACCCCTGGTAGAGGCAGAATCCCTTCTTTTTTGGGAAGCCTTAAGTTTTTGCTCTTAAGCCCTTCAATATATTGGATGAGGCCCACCCAGATTATGGAGGGTAATCTGCTTTACCTGAGTCAACTGATTGTAAATGCTACTCACCTCTAAAAAATACCTTCCCAGCAACAGTTAGACTGGTGTTTGAGCCAATGACTAGGCACCATAGCCTAGCTAAGTTGACATGTAAAGTTGACCATCACAGAAACCAAGGGTCTGTAGTGCCTTCTTCACATGACAAGCAGTGAACTCTAGAGCTGCCTCTCTTTCTGACCATGCCTGGTGGGCTTGCCCAGTTGGCAGCTTCCTCTGTCTACCAGAGTCACTCTTTTGGAGAAGAGCTAAGTGTGGTCCTTGCAGAATGGCCATGGTTTCTTTCTGTGCTCCTTCTCCTCCTCTCCTTGGCATCACTTCCCCTCTTTCCTGTCCCAGGTCTCCTAATTCCCTCTCAGGAGCACAGGGCCTTCTTCCACAATAGAATTTTTAAAAAGCAAACTATTTCATAAACATGTAATGTACATACAGAAAAATGCACATATCATAAGACAACAGCTTGACGGATTTTCACCAAGTGAGCCTTGTTATGTAATGGGCCCCAGAGTAAGAAGCAAAAGCCTCCCTCATGTCGCCACCCCTGTCACTACTCCTCAGCTCCAAGGGTTGCCTCTATCCTTACCTCTAGCACCACACATTAGTTTTTCCTTTATGTACTGGGACAACCCAGTGTCTTCTTTCATCACAACATAGCTTTGTGTGGAAAAATATGATGGGAAATACTTTGAGTGGCTCTGTCCCCTTCTTCCCACAATCCTTGCAATCACAAACATGGCTGGTTCATTACACATGGGACATTGTGCCAGAGACTGTGGGCACACACAGTTGCCCAAGAGATGTTACAGAACAGCAACCTGGAGCCTCTGTGGGGAAACCAGAAAGGGGCCCAGCAATCTCAGAACTGGCTTCAGCCCCTAGTGTCCTCTCACTGGGACCTGTGAGGGCAGCACTTCTGATTTGCCCCGTGAAGAAATAGCACGTTCTTGAAATTTCCCTTCCTGGCAGAGCCCAGGCTGGAACATTCTGTCACTCAGGACCCACCTGTTCTCTGTGATTTTCTGATGCACTAATTGCTGATAAGCCCTGTGGTTGATAAGAATTTATTGCACTATCCCTCTGATAAGGTGTTCATATCTTAATAATGCCATAAAGCACCAAGCAGTTGTGCCTCAGTGGGGCAACCCATAGGGTTTATTTGCTCCCTTCAGTGGCTTCTTTCCTCCTAGAGACCCTTAAACAGGATGTTACCCAAGGTTGTACCCTCATGCCCCTCTCTTTATTACCTTGCTCTTGATCATAGTTACCAGTTCCTGCCACCCCTCTAAGCACCCTTGGCATCTCCCCAGACCCCAGCCTGTGTTTCCACCAGCCTGTATTCCCCACCAAACCATTTTCTCCTGGGGATCTTGCCCATGCCTCAGACTCCTGCTCCTAAAAGGCCCCCCTCTCTCCCCCAACATTACCGTGCTATTCTCCTTGCCCAGCTCTCCACCACTCACTGATCCTCTTCATTCTGCCTGCAAGGTGCCCATGTGCCTGTGACACTTTTTCAGTTCCCTTGCCACCACCCTCATTCTCTCCCTTTTTATTTATGTGTGGCTTATTAAAAATGCTGCCCTTCCCGCCTCATCACTCTCCATCCCTCTATTCCCTGGATCATCATCGGGTGTGTTTTTCAGTCAGCCTTTGACAGCTGCTCAGTGCCTCTGGGACAAAGCCCCACTTGTTGGTTGGGCATCCCAGTCTTCCATGACCTGTCCCCAGAAACTCATCTCAGCAGAGACCCTGTGATTTCCCAGGTGCCTTCAGCCACAGCTCAGCCCTTCCCACTCCTGCTGCTCTTGTTGCTGCTGCTGCTGCTGTGGGACATAATACTTTAGCACTGGATGCTGAGCAGGATCATAGAGATCAAGCTCCTGATCTCACGGGCTACCCAGGCACCTCCTGCACACTGCACAGTCCCTTGGCTTGGAAAGCCTTTCCTGAAGATCCCGGCAGAAAGTGATCTTTCCCTTCCTGAACTTCACTACACTTAGGATCTGCGTGGCTCTTGTCTTGTGTTAGAATTAATTTTATATCTGAGTGTTTAACCTCCATGTGGTTGAAAGAATAATGCCCCTCTCCCCTCCAATGATGTCCATGTCCTAATCCCCTGGAACCTCTGAATCTTTTATGTTACATGCGAAGGGGAATTAAGTTTGCTAATTAGCTGACCTTAGATGAGGAGATGATCTTGGATTATCCACACGGACCCATGTAATCACAAGGCTCGTTAAAACTGGAAGAAGGAGGCAAGAAAAGAATCAGTGTCTGAATGCTGTGAAGTGGGAAAGACTTGATGAGACATTGTTGGCTTTAAAAATGGAACAAGTGGCCACAAGCCAAGGAATGCAGGCAGCCTTTAGAAGCCAGAAAATAATTTTTTGTTTTATATAAAAAGAATATTTAAAATAAACACAACTGGAAGATGTGCTACATTAACCCTGTGGCTTGCCACACTCCTGCCACACTGAGGGTAAGGGTTCCCCAGTCTAGGTGCTTGGTTAGCTCAGCTACTCAGTGCCCCTTTAAAATGCTGTTTCTATATTAAAACCAAATGGGCACATTCCAGACTCACTGTCTCACTTGCTGAATTTCTGGGCCGGGTCAGCTCTCACCCCTGTTACTTGGGCGGCCTGGGAGTTACAGACAGCAGGTTCCAAGGCTGCTGGCCTTGCTCTCATTTGCACTTTCCCTTCTCATTAGATGGGACTTCTTCCTTTACCTAGACCCCGGGCTCAGGCAGGTGAGCAGAACTGGAGCTGGTCACCACTTTCCTTCCTGGAAATCACCCTTCTCCCTTTTCTTCCCTGGGGTTAGTTCCTGGCCTTCTTGCCCCACCTCTGGTGTGTTCAGCGGTGTTACCTGCCTGTTGTGTGGAGCAATGACATTTACCCTTCTGCTCAGACACATCTGAGCAGTGGGAGTGGGATAGGGGTCACAATCAGGGTTCTGGTCTCAGCTCTGCTACTAACCATCTGGGAGTTCTAAGCAGCTTTCCTCAGCTCTATGGACTATTCATTCCTTAATTAAAAAGAGGGGCTTAAAGTAGATAGATCTAGAAATTGGGGCCACCAAGAATCCCCACTTAGAAGTTTTTAAGGACTCCTGTCACCTCCAGGGGGAAACCCACCCTCCTCACTATGGCTCACAAAGCCTTTCATGATCTGGTTCTTTACTTTGAGGGCTTTGTTCTCACTCTCCTCCTCAGACTTGGCAATAATGAATGACTGGAAGCTCCCAGAACATGCCAC
The DNA here is from genome assembly GCF_963455305.1 of Plecotus auritus. Lineage (NCBI taxonomy): Eukaryota > Metazoa > Chordata > Mammalia > Chiroptera > Vespertilionidae > Plecotus > Plecotus auritus. Next base: position 86,036,921 of record NC_137772.1, on the reverse strand, counting down.
ATTTTCTGTTATTCTCAGGACTTTGCTGATGATGCTCCTGAGTCTTCACCACATTTCCTGTGTCCTTTTCTGCCCCACTCTTCTTGATTCTTACTTTCGGGGCTCTGCTAAAACTTCCCTTCCTGAAGTAATCTTTCTGACCCTGCCCCCTCAGATCTGGTTAGGTGCTCCTTTCTTACAGGCCACTATCACACTGCTTTTATCTCTATTTTGGCATGAATCTAAGAGCCTCCTACTTGTCTGAGTCTAGTCTATCCCTAATAGTCCATAGGCATTTTAAAGGCAACACGTGATTTGTTCACTGTGGAATCCTCAGTGTCCAGAGCTGTACTGACCACAATGGTAGTCACTAGCCATAGATGGCAACTGAGTACTTGAAATGTGGCTGCTCTGAATTGAGATGTACTGGAAGTGTCAAATACACACTGGATTTCAATGACTTAAAACAAAAAATGCAAACTAATTTTATATTCTCATTAATAATTTTTATATTGATTACTTGTTGGAATGATAAGTTTTAGTCTTATACTTGGATAAGACTAATATATTAATGATATTAATTTCACCTATTTCTTTTTACTCTTTTTAATGTGGTAACAAAAAATTAAAACACTTGTGGCTCACATCATATCTTTATTGGAGTGTGCTGGCCGAGAATGTATCGCCTGGCACATCTATTGAACAAATGAACTGGTAGATAGATATGTAGTATAGGTAGGTGGGCCGGTTTCCCACCTCAGCCTCAGCTAATGTTGCTTTAGATGCCGGCTTTGCTCCAGGTGTGACCACCTGGCCCTTTCATGCTGAGTACCCTGTGCTAGGTAGCCTTGCTCTCAGTGGTCTGTGGGCCTGGGTCCTCAAGGGATGGAGTAATTTGGGGTGGAGGACCCTGCCTTAAGCCCATGGACCCAGTCCTGCAAGGCACATTGTGCATATTCTAGGAAGAAAATATTAACTTGACATCCTGAATTGGGAACAAGACAGATACTCATTTTGAACAATTGTAACACTCTTTGATACCTCTGGGGCATTCATTCTCGGTAACAGTTGCTGAAAACACTTTTACTGGAAATTTCTCATTTTACTGTATCTTGATACTATAAACAAGCAAGAAATATTGATTGACTTGGGAATTTTCCAAGGCTCTATAACCCTGAAGAACAAAGAACCCATTTTTTAAAGAGTAACTAGCTTTCCTTTGTGTGTAGAACTTGGACTTTTCTCCTCATCCTGTTCTTTGTGGACTGATTGTAAAACCAAGTCAGGAAGGTGGTTTAATAGAACATGCTTATCACTGATTAGTCTTTGATCTTTATTTTTTTGAAGATTTACTCTTTGCTTGGAACAGACATCAGTGTAGCGAGAACACAGTCTCCTAAGGTGCAAAAGCTTTAGCTGGGCACAGAAATTCTTGAGTCTGGCTGACATTTTGAAAGCCATTTTCTTAGACCATAACAGATGAAGGTTCTCATTTACATAGTGCTTTCATAATTTTCAAAGTTGGCCAGACATAGTATCTCATTTGGTTTTTATGTTTATTTGGTACATTAAAATTTTTGTTGTTGATAGTATTACAGATGTCTCCTATCCACCTCCTTTACCCCCCTCCACTCAGCCCCTACCAATCACCCTATGTCTTCACTACTCTATTGTTCATGTCCATGGGCTATGCATATAAGTTCTTTGGTTTATCTCTCCTCGTCCCCCCCACCCCCACATGAAGGTATGAGTCTGTTCCATGCCTCCATGCTTTGAGTCTTGTTGGTCAATTTGTTTTCCTCATTAGATTCCACAAATAAGTGAGATGATGTGCTATTTGTCTTTCTCAGATTGGCTTATTTCACTTAGCATAATAGTCTCCAGGTCCATACATGCTGTCCCAAAGGGTAAGAAATCTTTCTTTTTTATAGCTGCATAGTATTCCAGTGTGTAAATGTCTCACAGGTTTTTTATCCACTCATCTACCAATGGGCACTTGTGCTTTTTCCAGATCTTAGCTATTGTAAATAAAACTGCTGTGATCATAGAGGTGCATATATTCTTTCTGATTGGTGTTTCAGGATTTTTAGGATATATTCCCAGAAGTGGGATCGCTAGGTAAAATGGCAGTTACATTTTTAATTTTTTGAGGAAACTCTATACTCTTTTCCATAGTGGCTGCACCAATCTGCATTCCCACCATCAGTGAACTAGTGTTTCTTTTTCTCCACATCCTCAACACTTGCCATTTGTTGATGGTAGCCATTCTGACAGATCTGAGGTGATACCTCATTGTTGTTTTCATTTGCATCTCTTTGATGATCAGTGACTTTGAGCATTTTTTTATATGTCTCTTGGCCATTGGTATGTCCTCTTTGGAGAAGTGTTTATTTAGGTCCTATGCCCATTTTTAAATTGGATTGGTGGTCTTCCTTTTGTTGAGTTGTATGAGTTCTTTATATATTTTTGGAGATTAACCCCTTATCAGATGTATCATTTGCAAATATGTTCTTCCATATAGTGGGTCCCTTTTCATTTTGATTGTGGTTTCTTTTGCTGTGCAGAAGTTTTTTATTTTGATATAGTCCCATTTGTTGATTTTTTCCTTTGTTTCTCTTGCCATAGGAGATATATCGGCAAAAATTTTACTATGTGAGATGTCTGAGATTTTACTGCCTATGTTTTCTTCTAGGATTCTTATGGTTTCATGACTTACATTTAAGTCTTTTATCCATTTTGAGGTGTTTTTTTTTTTTTTGTTTATGGTGTAAATTGGTGATCTAGTTTTATCTTTTTATGTGTCTGTCCAGTATTCCCAACACCATTTGTTGAAGAGACTATTTATACTCCATTGTATGTTCTTGCCTCCTTTGTCAAATATTAATTGAGTGAAGGATTTTAGGTTGATCTCTGGGATATCTGTTCTGTTACATTGATCTATATGTCTGTTCTTCTGCTAGTGCCAGGCTGTTTTGATTATATTGGCTTTGTAGTATAGTTTGAAATCTGGTATTGTGAGCCCTCTAACTTTGTTCTTCTTTCTCAGGATTCCTGCAGCTATTTGGGGTCTTTTATGGTTCCTTACACATTTTTGAAATATATGCTCAAGTTCTGTGAAGTATGCTGTTGGTATTTTAATGAGGATTGCATTCAATCTGTAGATTGCTTTGGGTAATATAGACCTTTTAATGATGTTAATTCTTCCAATCCATGAACATGGTATATTCTTCCATTTGTTTGTATCTTCAATTTTTTTTCAAATGTCCTATAGTTTTCTAAGTACATGTCTTTTACCTCCTTAACTAAGTTTACTCCTAGGTATCTTATTTTTTGTTGTTACAGTGGTAAATGGGATTATTAAGTTTCTCTTTCTGAGAGTTCATTATGGGTGTATAAAAATTGCAGCAATTCCTGGATGTTAATGTTGTATCCTGCTACCTTGCCAAATTCATTTATTAAGTCTAGTAGTTTTCTGGTAGAGTCTTTAGGATTTTCTGTGTACAAAATCATGTCATCTGCAAATACTGACAGTTTTACTTCCTCCTTTCCAACTTAGATGCCTTTGATCTCTTCTTCTTTCTGTGATTTCTGTGGCTAGGACTTCCAGTATTATGTTGAATAAGAGTGGTGAAAGCGGACATCCTTGTCTGTTTCTGTTCTTAAGGGAAATGGTTTTAGTTTTTGCCTACTGAGTATGATGTTGGCTGTAGGTTTGTCATATATGATTTTTATTATGTTGAGGTATGATCCCTCTATTCCCACTTTGCTGAGAGTTTTTATCAAAAAAGGATGCTGGATTTTGTCAAATGCTTTTTCTGCATTTATTGATATGATCATGTGATTTTAATCTTCAATTTGTTTATGTGATGTATCACATTTATTGATTTACAAATATTCTACCAGCCTTGCATCCCCAGAATAAAACACCCTTGATCAAGGTGTATGATTTTTAAAAAATATATTGCTGGATCTGATTTGCTAATATTTTGTTGAGGATTTTAGCATCTATGTTCATCAGGGATATTGACCTGTAGTTTTCTTTCTTTGTAGTGTTTTTATCTGGTTTTGGAATTAGGAATACTGGCTTTGTAAAAGGAGCTTGGAAATGTTCTTTTCTCTTGAATTTTTTGAAATACTTTGAGGAGGATAAGTGTTAGTTCTTCTTTGAATGTTTGGTAAAATTCTCCTGTAAATCCATCTGGTCCAGGACTTTTGTTTGCTGGGAGTTTTTAAATTACTTCTTCAATTTTATCAATTGTTATTGGCCTGTTGGGTTTTCTGATTCTTACTGATTGACTTTTGGAAGAATGTATGTTTCTAGGAATTTGTCCATTTCACCCAGGTTGTCCAGTTTGTTGGCATATAATTGTTCAGAGTATTTGCTTACTATCCTTTGTATTTCTGCAGCATCCTTTGTTATATTGCCTATTTCATTTCTGATTTTATTTAGTTGGGTCCTCTCTCTTTGTTCTTGATGAGTCTGGCTAAGGGTTCATGAACCTTGTTTATCTTTTCAAAGAACCATCTCTTGGATTCATTTATCTTTTATACTGGTTTTTAGTCTCTATGTCATTTATTTACACTTGATCTTTATTATTTCCTTTCTTCTACTTCTTTGGGCTTTTCTTGCTGTTTTCTTTCCAATTAGTTTAGTTGTAGGGTTAGATAGTTCATTAGTGCTTTTTCTTATTTTGTGAGGTAGGCAGGTAATGCTATGAACTTCCCTTTCAGGACTGCTTTCACTGTGCCCATAGGTTTTGGGTGGTTTGTTTCCAGGAAGTTTTAATTTCTTGCTTGATCTCATTAGTAATCCACTAATTATTTAATAACATGTTAGCCTCCATGTGTTTGAGTGTTTTGAGTTTTGTATTGTGTTGATTTCTAACTTCATGTCACTGTGATCTGAGATGCTTTGTATGACTATCAATCTTTGTGAACTTGTAGAAACTTGTTTTGTGCCCTAAAATGTCGTCTATCTTTGAGAATGTTCCTGTGTGTTTGAGAATATATATTGCTTTGGGTGAAATGTTCTGTAAATATCAGTTAGATCCATCTGATCTAGGTGTGTCCTTTAAGTCTTCTGTTTCCCTTGTTGATTTTTTGTCTAGAAGATCTATCTAGTGATGTTAGTCAGGTGTTAGAGTACCTTACTATGACTGTTATTGCTGTCAATCTCTACCTTAAAGTTCATCAAGAGTTTTTTTTTTTTTTTTTTTATACTATATTTGGGTGCTCCTATATTGGGTGCATATATGTTTACAAGGGTTATATATATATATATTTGAATCATTCCTTTAGTATTACAAAGTGGCTTTTCTTTGTCTCTTGTTATGGTCTTTTTAAAAAAATCTATTTCATATACGAGTAGTGCTATCCAGCTTTTCCATTTGCAGGGAATTCTCCCCCCCCGCCCCCCGCCCACACC